>NC_090266.1:969452621-969761371 GCF_040414725.1 Anabrus simplex | reverse complement strand
TGGCAAGTTCTACAGTTTCCAGGGCTCTTGCAAGTATCAGCTTGCAACTGACTGCACAGGGCGAAGTTTCTCCATTAGAGTGACTAATGATGCCCGATCTACCAAAACTTCATCGTGGACAAAAACAGTTTCAATTAAGGTAATTTATTATTTTGTTAATTACTTTAGGAGAAAATAAATCCTCACATGTTAAATAATAATCTTGAAATGTTTAAATTAAAATATTGAAACAAATGTCATGATAGAGTGAAGGTAAGCTGACCATATGTCTTAAATTTGGTGGGGCAGTCCTGCTTGCAGGAATTTTGTCCCACTGTTCGCGCTTAAGTGCCCCGCTCTGGCAAAATTGATTCATTTTATCGAAATAGCCAAAATCCCATTTTCAACTGCACTGGGCATCACTGAAAAATGTACCAAAATGGTGCAGAAAAACCGTTGTGATTTTCCAACAAGTCAAAGGTGTTTTGATTGAGAGAATGACACAGAACATTTTGATCAGTTTTCTTATATTAATACGACAGAGGAATAGCTGTTTGGAATGACTTGGCTGTTCCAGCAGACAAACATTAGATGGAAATCTTTCTTCACTCTACGGAACATAATATTAGACACAATCTACTCTCACTAGTAGCACAGTTCATTCTTTCTCTTCCTGAAAACAGTGCTTTTATACAAAGGGTTTTCTGTCAAATGAACCAATTCTGGATTTCTGAAAAATCCCTTCTAACATCTTAAATCTTTGCTAAAGACCAAGATGAATTTTTCAATAATTGTTCACAGTTCTATTTATTTCAAAGCACCTCCACTGTTATAACAAATTGTATCCGGTCATATGAGTTAAAAGTGACAGTTATGTAGATAGATTTAGCATCTGATTGCAAAACTGTATTCTTATATAAAAAATGAAAACTGATTGTGATGAATTTAATTTTTCAGTTTTTAAAGCTGTCAAAGTTTTAAATTTAACTGTCCCACTCTGTCACTCCTAAAAGTTATAAATTTTACTTGATATTCCACATCGAGCCTCAATAAAAATGGTCAGCTTAAGTGAACATTGGTTAGCAGTTTTGTGCAAAATCTTTGGACAAACCACATTTAGCACAATGGTACATTCTGTCATACCACAGGTTGATTGTACTGTATTGGCTGTCTTTAAGAAAGCAAGGCTTATCATGAGTTAATTTTGAAATAATGTACATCAGCATGAAATATGAAATATTTTACTAGTTCTGTAAAGGGTTTATCACAGACACAGGATGGGAACAGTAGAAAGGGGAGTATTCATATTGGTGAAAGAATAATTTCTCTGCTATGAGATTATTTAGGAAGAAAACATTAAATTCCAGGTGAGAGGCTTATCTCGTCTCTAAAGATAATAGGAAACTTGATGTTTTATGGGGTGTGCAGACCTCAAAAGGATTGTGCTGATGCTGATTTTGCCATAGTTATAATAAACGCAATAGACAGGAAGGTTGTATAACTATTAGACAAATGATTGACAAGAGAGCCATGGGGGAGTTTCTAAAAAGTAATGATGATCAGCAGAAAATATATATATATATAAAATAACTTGTCCTGACTGACTGACTGACTGACTAACTGACTGAATGATTGAGTGATTCATCATCGCCGAGCCAAAACTACTGGACATAAAGAAATGAAATTTTGGGGATACATTCATATTAACATGCAGGGGCCCGCTAATGGAGGATTTATGGATATCCTATAGCTAAGGGGGTGAAAAGGGGTGTGAATATTTAAAATGAGGATATCTATTTCTCAAAAACTTAAAAGTTTACAGATGTAAAAATTGGTATTTGGAATCACCTTTAAAAATAAAGAAACATGTATTTTTTTGTTTTTGGAAAATCCCATTAAGAGGGGTGAAAAATGGGGAAAAGTGGTTGAACACCTTATATCTCAAAAACTGAAGATGTTACAGACATGAAAATTGAAATTTGGAATCACCTTTGAAAATAAAAGAACATGTATTTTTGTGTTTTTGAATAATCCGATGAATAGGGGATGAACAGGAGTGACAAACGGGGTGAATTTAAAAAAAGGCTATATCTGCAAATTATCTCAGACACATAACATATTACAGATTTGAAAACTGGTATTTGGAATTTCCTGTAAAAGTAAAGAAACATAAATATTTTTTTGGAAAATCCACGTAAGAGGAACTGAAAAAGGGGGTGAACTTTTAAAATTAGCGTATCTACAGTATATCTCAAAAACTTACCAATTTTCATGTCTGCAACATGTTATTAGGAATCTCCTTTAAAAATAACAAAACATATATTCTTTGGTTTGGGAAAAGACCCTTAACGGAAAGGGGGGGGGTGTGTGTGGAAAGGATTGAAATATTAGTTGAATTATTTGAATGAGAATGTATACATACATACAAAAAATCTAAGGATGTTAATAACGTGAAAACTGATATTTGGATTCTGTTTTAAAAGTAAGGAAACGTGCAAACACGCATTTGCAGGAGGGGGGGATCAATTTGGTAGAGGTGGGGATGAAAACGGAGATGAATTCCTTTTACGAGTATGCATATATCTCAGACACTGAAGATGTTACAGAAGTGATAATTGGTATTTGGAAGGTCTTTTAAAGAAACAAGTACTGTTCGTTTTTGGAAAATTCACTTGAGTGGGGAGTGTGAAAGGAAGTAAAAAAATTTAATACTTTTTCTGAGAAACTTATATCTCAAAACTGAAGGTTACATACGTGGAAATAGGTATTTGGAATCTCCTTTAAAAATAAGGAAACATGCATTTTTTGGGTGGGGAGAAACCAACTTAACGGGCGGGGGTGGAGTGATAAAGGAGTTGAATTCTTTTCATGAGGATACTTATATCTCAAAACTGAAGATGATACAGACATGAAAATTTACATTTGGAACTTTCTTTCAAAGTAAGGAAACACGTAACCTTTTGTCTTTGGGAATCCACTTAAGGGAGGTGAATTAATTGAAAAATTAGTTGAATACTTTGAATGAGGATACTTATATCTCAAAAATGTAAAGATGTTACAGACATGAAAATTAGTATTTGGAATCTCCTTTAAAAGAAAAGAAACACGAATTTTTGGGTGGTGGGGGAATCAACTTGGGGTGAGGGCAGTGAAAAAGGAATTTAATTCCTTTTTATGAGGGTACATGTATCTCAAAACTGAAGATGTTACAGTCATGATAATTGGCATTTGGAAGCTCCTTTATAAACAAAGAGACAAGCTTTTGGTTTTCGGAAATTCACTTAAGGGGGAGGGTGAAAGGAAGTGAGAAAAATTTAATTCTTTTTATGGAGAAACCTATATCTCAAAAACTTATGGGTGCACACGTGAAAATTTTATATGGAATCACCTTAAAAAATAAAGTAACACAAATTTTTGGTGGGGGGTGGGAAATCAACTTAACGGGCTGGGGTGAAAAAAGGAGTTGAATTATTTTTATGAAGATACTTATATCTCAAAAACTGAAGATGTTAGAGGCATGAACATTTATATTTGGAATCTTCTTTCAAAGTAAAGAAACACGTGTCCTTTTGTCTGTGGAAAATCCACTCAATGGGGTGAATGAATTGAAAAATTAGTTGAATTCTTTGTGTGAGGATACTTATATCTCAAAAAATTAAAAATGTTGTCCGGCTCCATGGCTAAATGGTTAGCGTGCTGGCTTTTAGTCACAGGGGTCCCGGGTTTGATTCCCGGCAGGGTCGGGAATTTTAACCATCATTGGTTAATTTTCCTGGCACAGGGGCTAGGTGTATATGTTGTCTTCATCACCATTTCATCCTAATCACGACATGTAGGTCGCCTACGGGAGTCAAATCAAAAGACTGCACCTGGCGAGCTGAACCCGTCCTGGGATCTCCCAGCACTAAAAGCCATATGCCATTTTATTTCATCTAAAAATGTTAAAGATGTGAACATTGGTATTTGGAATCTCATTTAAAAATAAAGAAACACGCACTTTTGGGGAGGGGGAGTCAACTTAACGGGTAGGAACGGAAGTGAAAAAGGAGCTGAATTACTTTCATGAGTATTGTTATATCTCAAAAACTGAAGATGTTACAGATGTGAAAATTAGTACCTTGGAATCTCTTTTAAAAATAAATAAACATGCATTTCTTTTTCGGAAAATCGATGTAAGGGGTGTGGGGTTGAAAATAAGTAAATAAAGAGTTGATATAAGTTTATGAGGACACCTTATCTTAAGAACTGAATCTGTTACAGACGTGAAAGTTGGTATTTTGAATTTCCTTTCAAAATAAAGGAACATGTATTTTTTGTTTTCGGAAAGTCCACTTAAGAATTGATTATTTTCACCATGTTGGTCCGTATTGACTTATATTCAAATCTCTATAGAACACTTTCCCGCCTTCTCAATACTTTACATATTTTATTATATTCAATTACCGTACATGTTTCGAGAGCCAACTACTCTCTTCTTCAGCAGAGCCAAACATTAATTAATTTTTTGGACTTGGTGCATTGGTACAAATAGAACAATTGTATATAAATCTTGAAATTGTTACAATATTTCTCTGTGTTTCACCTTTCACTTACTTACTATGTGATTTGTTACAGACATTAAATTAGAATTTTCAAATCATAAATAATAAAATCTATTAAATTAATCACTATATGTTAATTTTACGTCCTTATTTACATTTAAAAAGAATAGAAAGTTTCTTTGTGTCTAAATTTAACATTTACTTTGCCATTTAGTAGAGCCTTTTAAAATAAAAAATAGTTTCCAGTTTGTAAAATAATAAATAACATCTATAAAGTTAGTCACTATCATAAAATCATAAAATAATAAATAATAAATAGCCAATTCGTAAAATAATAACACCTATAAAGTTAGTCACTCTCTTAAAATATTTTCTGCTCTCTTCTTTTTCTTCTTTCCGTAAGTCTGCTATAATTCCGAGACCTCACATGAATTAGAATTTCCTCCTCTTAATCCCGTCCAATTCCTTTAAATAAACAAACCAAATAAACCGAATTTAGAGCTTTTTTGCGAAAAAAGACGACAACTCAGATGCCTGGAGAATTTTATTTTAAGCCTACTTACTTCATTTCATTTCATTTATCCACAAATTAAAGTGATGTAACATTGGTCTGAACCACACAATATGGCCTCCTTGCTGTCAATGACCTTACCTTCATGGTTAAATTTAGCAACAAGTCGATCTGATGTAAGTAAATGCAATTCTCTAATCATCTGAGATATCATCCTTTTCATAAACATGTCACTAAAAGTTGGTTTGTTGGTTGTTTATTTAAAGGAATTTGAGGGTTAAAAAAGTAGCTAGCATGGTCATCATGTAACCGGCAGCATAGTAGCAGCTCGCCCCGTAAGGCGTATCTTTGTGTTGGCAAGTGAATTAATAGCTCAGCCTGTAAAATGGAAGGATAGAATCAAATACCATAGTTGAGAGTGTAAGTTTGAATCCAGGTCTCTACTTTTTTTTTTTTTTTTTTTTTTTGTGTTCTATGTTGTTATTATTTTTGGCATTACTAGCAATCGCACGATGCTGTAGGGGAGGTGGCTAACTAATAAGAATATGTCACAATAGTGAGTTAAGGGCTGCTGATAATGTTTTTACAGCAGACGGAACATACATATTATATAAAGGCCTTCAGCTTCTTTTACTGCTTGAAGTCTGTGAGGAATGGAAACCATGAGATGAGCAACATACTGCTTGCTCTTGACACCCTCCTCCCAGGCATCAAGGGCTAGATCTCAAAGGTCATCTTAGGATCTTGGGGGCAGGGTCAATCCCTCACGATGTGCTTTGTCTCAGCCCAAACACTAGACTACTGGAAGGGATGAACTGGCTCATTGCCAGATGACAGAGGGTATACTGTACATCACTGTACTCTATATTCTCTGTTTTAACTTTATAATCAAGTTCAAGGCTTGTAATATCCAATATTGAATAAATAAATCACTGCCAGCCAAATAAGTGTGTAACACTTAGAAAAAATGAAGTTATTGAAATGCATTTCTCAACTAAATTTATTATAATTAGTTTTTATGTTGCGTAGGACCTAGAATCATGTTTTGTTCACTTAGGGACAAAAATATAAAAACCTCTAGTCTGTGAAGGCTGCCTTCCTTAATTCCATTATGTAGAGTTGGTTTTGGAGTTTTATGACAGTACTGGTATTAAGCATTACAGATTCGCACTTCTGTAATTATCCAGATGTGACAATGTGGCTTGTTGTGGCATTCCTGAAGTAATTATAAATTGAGGAGAATCCACCTTTTCAGTAATGATCAGTGTATTTACCTGTAGGAAATACAATTGTATTCTAATTACATTAGTAGTAAACATTTTGTTCCACTCTTTTGTACATGTCCAACTGTTAGAAGAATATTGTAAGATTCCAATAGATTATCTTAATACACATTAAGAGCCAAAGCGAACTCCTCTCGAAAATGCATTTGTGAAAAAAGATTACAAATACATTGAAGTAATGTGGCAGTGAGCTTGAAGAATTTCAAAGATGTAGGAGTGACTGTTTTAGAAGGAGTTTCCCTGTTAGTGTCCATTGAATGGTGGGTTGTTTGTATGTGTGACTTGGCAGGTTTGATCCTGGCTCAGTCCAGTGGTATTTCAAGATACTCAAATACGTCAGCCTCATGTCGATAGATCTACTGGCATGTAAAAGAACTCCTGCGGGACTAAATTCCGGCACCTCAGTATCTAAGAGAACCGTAAAAGTAGTTAGTGGGACATAAAGCAAATAATATTGTGTGTGTGTGTGTGTGTGTGTGTGTGTGTGTGTGTGTGTGTGTGTGTGTTTGTGTGTGTTTTGAATTTCATACTTGATTCCATATTGACTTGACATTTAAAAAGAAAAAAGATGTTATTTAGAAGAATATATTTGTACTGGTCCACTGTTCAATACAGTGTTGATACCGTGCAAGCCACTTAAAACTTTTTTTTTTTTTTTTTACAACTTGCTTTACATCACACCGACACAAACACAGATAGGTCTCATGGCTATGATGGGATAGGATAGGACTGGGAGTGGTAAGAAAGCCACCAAGGCCTTAATTAAGGTACAGCCCCAGCATTTGCCTGGTATGAAAATTGGAAACAACAGAAAACTATTTTCAGGGTTGCTGACTCTGGGGTTGGGAGCCACTATCTTCTGAAAGCAAGCTCACACCTGCGCATCCTTAACCGCATGGCCAACTCGTTTGGCCCACTTAAAATCTAAATGGTATGTACACTCATAAATCTAGTAACACTAGAACATGTTTCCACCCTTTGTGTCATCTTCAGCCAGTATACATAAAAATAAAGAAATCTTAAAATTTCTGAAGTCAAAACGTAAATAAAAACATGATTCATGGAAAAATATTTAAATGATTATATGTAATTATATTATAAGAAGACGTACCATAATGATCATCAGTCCCACTTCGTTCTCACTTTAGATTTTTATCTAGACCGGAAAGCAATGCATGATGTTTTGAAACACTTTTAATGTGTCAACACTGAACTTTTTCATCAGTCATGCTTCTTTATCCACGTTTTCACTTTGGAAATTTTAAGATGACTTTATTTAATATATACTACCTGAAGATGACCCACAAAAGGTTGAAACATGTCCTAGTTTGCTACTTTTTAAGAGTGTACATACCATTTAGTTTTAAGTGAGTTGTATCAACATTGTATTGTACAGGTGGACCAATACGAATATATTCTTCTACAGAATTGTATTTAAAAAAATGAATGGTGCATGTACGAATGAAGCTACATACAGATATAGCTTCATTTTTGACAACTTATGTCTATCAATCAACTTCAAGGACGTCATAATTTAATGATAAGTATTTTAATGTGCTTTTATGAGATCTTTCTTTGTTTTGCAATTTTAAATGCGACATTTTTCATCTCCTACATCAAGACAAATTATTATTACTTTTTTTACAACTTGCTTTACGTCGCACCGATACAGATAGGTCTTATGGCGACAGTGGGATAGGAAAGACCTGGGAGTGAGAAGGAAGTGGCCATGGCCTTAATTAAGGTACAGCCCCGGCATTTACCTGGTGTTAAAATGGGAAACCACGGAAAACCATATTCAGGGCTGCCGACAGTGAGCCTTGAACCCACTATCTCCCGGATGCATGCCACAGCTGCACGCCCCCAATCGCATGTCCGACTCGCCCGGTAGACCAATAAATACATGGACTTTTAGTTAATAGATCTATCTGATCTCCAACAATATTGAATGTTTAAATGGAAAACAGTATTCCTAAATACATTTTTTACTCATGTGTTTCTAACTTATTTCTTTTAATGTGTATTTAAATAATGTTTTGGAATCTTACAATATTCTTCTAATACCTGAAGAAGTACCAACAATTGGGATGAAACATGTACTAATGTAATTAGGGTATAATTGTATTTCCTCCTGATAAAACATTGATCAGTATTGAAAAGGTGGATTCCCCTGAATTTTTCATTACCTCAAGAATTCTTTATCAATACAGACTTTAAATATGAAATTTATTTCTTGTAATTGTTGTGGCATTGGTGCCCACTCATTTGATGACTTGTTATTCAATATTTCCTAGAGCTCTATGAAATATACTTAAAGTAAGGGTGCCTCTAAGCCCTCAAGATTCTGCATGAGCTATCACAGTACAGTAGTTGATGATGGACACAGCTATTGTTATGTAACAAGAGTGTTACAAACAAGCCTCACAAGCATTTTAACTAGCTGTAGGATGTTTCCAGGAACACCATCCTTACTGGAGGTATCCACGACCTGGTTGACAAAGATGTACAACAGTCACAGATGACCGCTTTGTCCGCTTTGTAACTTTACAGGTCTTGAGAAACTGCCATTTAACTTCAGAAGATTCAAAAAAATCAACTGGAGCATCAAGTAACGTAAACATTAGTGTATGTACCTGCAGAATAATGATTCAGAAAAATGAACCTTCATCAAAAAACCCTGCTTCAGGGCCAGATTTGTTTCCACAGTGTCAAAGGCCTCATCTGCAGTTCGCCTGAGGTCATGCCAATTGAACAGAGGATCAGTGTAGCCAAGTTCTTTTTACAGATGAGTCGAGTTTAAATCTCAGGTCTCCAGATGGGAGGGAAAGTGGTTGGAGAACACACATGTATGAAGAATGAGTTCTCCACCTAATCAATACATTATTTTACATAGTGTCAATATTATTTACATAAAAGGACAGTACCAGCTTCGACCTGTAAATAGGTCATCTTCAGCTGTTGAAGAACCTACTTAATAGCGACTGTACAGAATAAATACTACAAAAATTAAAATCAACAAGAATGCCATTAAAATAAACATGAATGCTACCATTCTAAAAAATACTTAAGGTTAAGATATATACATATGGTACAGTTTTGGGGGTCAGAGGGCTTTTATCCTGGCCCCATGATTTCTACATATTTCAAAAATTATATTTGCTGAGGTTGAAATTGGATACATTCTTAGTTTATCAAGAATCACTGAGATTCTGGTGTCAAGTTCGAGTATCTATGTTAAACTATGTCCAACAATTTTATGAGATGTTTCAAAGTGCATTGTTGGGCAGCAAATATACAGGGACGTCGTGTTCATTACAATAAGAGGTTCAGTAACCTGTTTACAGACACACAGCTTATTCTCAGTCTATATCAATGCTAAAAAAACATGTTAGTGAATGCCACTATTCTAAAAAATACTTAACATTAACATGTTTTTCAGCGTTCATATAGACTCAGAATAAGCTATGTATCTGTAAACAGGTTACTGAACCTCTTATTGTAATGAACACGACATCCCTGCATATTTGCTGCCCAACAATGCACTTTGAAACATCTCATAAAACTGTTGGACATAGTGTTGGCATTTAACATAGATATGAACTTGACACCAGAATGTCAGTGATTCTTGGTAAACTCTAAGAATGTATCCAATTTCAACCTCAGCAAATATAATTTTTGAAATATGTAGAAATCATGGGGCCAGGGTAAAAGCCCTCTAACCCCCAAAACTGTACCATATGTATATATCTTAATGTTAAGTATTTTTTAGAAAAGTAGCATTCATGTTTATTTTAATGGCATTCTTGTTTAATTTTAATTTTAGTAGTATTTATTCTGTACAGTCACTATTAGTAGGTTCTTCAACAGCTGAAGATGACCTATTTACAGGTCGAAACCAGTACTGTGCTTTTATGTAAATAATATTAACACTATGTAAAATGTATTGATTGGGTGGAGAACTCATTCTTGTGTGCTTGAACTATCAATACGGACTATGAAGCTAATAGGTTATAGTGTTTGGAGTAGACAAGGAGAATGTTATTCTGCCTGTACCTTTCCATCAGGGAGGGCATATGAGGAGGTTCCATCATGGTGTGGGTTGGCATCAGCTCTAACAGCCGAACTGAGCTGTTAACTCTTTCACTGTCTTGCCTTCTCCACAGTGTTGAAACTCATGTACATAAACAAGAAATACAGACATAGATAGAAAATGAATGTTCTTAAAAACCATAGGAGTCATTTGAAAAAATTAATTTGAAGAAGTCAAGCTCCGTAAAATTGTTGAGCATATCTATTTTCGAACCTGCTTGCCTAGTAAATTGTAGTTTATCAGGGATAGGAACAGAATCTACAAATTTGGAGCAAATTATAGTAGTGTGAAGTCCCGTCACCACCACCTGTTGCTGGTAAAACAATATCGAGAATACCACTGTCGTCTTTATCACGATTGATATTTTCATCACCACTAGGTCCACTTGAAATTCCACTGAATAAATCATTGTCATGATACAATTCTCTTTCAATGTTATCCTTTAGAAATGAATATGAAATGCGGAATGATGAGGAAATCGCAGCATAAAGAAACGGTGGCTAGCATCATTCTTTTGTCTCTATTTTGGCCACACAAGGAGGATAAATATTTAGAGCATTGCTATTGCAAAGAGAATATCTTCCTGTTTGCAATGATGTGCAAAAGATGGCATCTGCATTTATTTTCAACTAGCGAATGTACCCGTGCTTTGCTACGGTATTCTACATTGTATTAGAATATCGAAGTAAATAGTGCACATGCAGTAAATAAGATTGTTTTAAAATTGCATGTCTCTTAGCGTTATCCGAGAAAGAGCATGGGGAGGTCCCCGTACGTTGTTTCCAATGTAAAGTGTTTGTTACGGATTTGTGATATAACGGCAGGCTCACTTGCCAACTGCCATTCACAATCGAGTTGGGAAGTTTACATTATAATTGCAGGCCCCATTGCCTACTACGTGGACAGAATCGATTTGGGGAGTTTTCGTTAAAATGGCAGCCCCCTTTCCTACTTCCAGACAGATTACAGTTGAGGAGTTCTTATTATAATGGCAGGCAATTACCGTACTATCACTCGAAATTGAGTTGTGCAGTTATCATTGTAATGCCAGGCTCATTTTCCTACTGACAGCCAGCTTACTGCCAGTCACACCAAGTTGGTGAGTTTCCATCAAAATAGCAGGCCACTATGCCTAATGCCAGTCACATTTTAGATGAGGACATTTCTTTATAATGGTGGGCATCCTTGCCTACTGCCAAACACAATCGGGTAGGAGAGTTTTACACAAAACTGCATGCTCACTTGCCTGCTGCAAGTCAAATCGAGAAGTGAACTATTCATTACAAATTTAGGCCTTCCTTACTAATGACAGTTACACAAGAGTTGGAGAAGGAACCCTTTCCTACTGCCAGTCAAAGTCGGTGTGGGGAGTACTGATTACAATAGCAGACCCACCCTTTCTCGATCGCTACAAATCGACATCAGTGAATATATATAGATCGACATACGAAAGTATATGCGTGTTTACAATATTGAAGACCTTCATTTACAGATTAACTGCTACTAAACGTACATCATATCGACAAAGGATTATACCATAAGACACGCCGGATTTAGTGGCCCAAATGGCTGGTCCTATGATATGTCGTCTATTCTTGGGTCAGATTGAGAAACGTGGAACAGGGTAAAGTTTTTGTAAGATTATCTCACATTACATTACTTTTCGGATAATTATGTGACAGCTACGTACATAGCATTTGGCTTATATATGGCTACTGGGTGGGCCAATTTTCGTGAAGAGTTTGATGATTCTGTATTTCGTATAAGTAATTGAAAGTATGAATTATGCATGTGAAAATTCCAAATTGACTTAACATCGATTAATAGAGAATCAAACGTAAAAGGGATACAGATACGGCAAAAAGTCATAAGACCAAGGTTGTAGATCATTTCAAATTGAACGGAGATTGTGCAATCCGTTATGTGATAGGAATTTCCGATGGTATGCACAATCATTAAAATTGCCTGCATATTTCGATATTCTTCGGGGATAAAAAGTGAAAAATTTAATGATCTTGGTAGTTTTCTGTTCATTACAGGCTAAAACATATAATTTTGTCAAATTTCCATTATCTTCTTTTTCTTCTGGCAGATTATGCCGCAATCTGGATTTTGGGCGAGGAGGGGAAAAATGAAGACTTTCAGGAAACTAAACCAAAAAATTATGCAGATGGTCATTATTACCCCTTAAACGGAAAGCTGTACGAAAATTTCGCCAAAATAGTCAGTGTAGAGGCACATTTATATAGATAAGGAATCTGCTCCATGTAAAAAACCTTTCGGGCTATGTCCGCTGGACTTAACCTGCAAAACTGACCATTCATGATATCTCCCTCATCCTGACGAAAAAATGCACATGAAAAAAAGGTTTAGAGGTGGAATTCCATCACGTTTGTTCGATTTCCAGTCAGGTTGGTTTTGTTCTGTATATATTGTGGAATAGTAAAATCACCATTTCGGTTCCCTATAAACCGCCACTCCATTCCGGAACATGAAATGTTATTGACCTTTAAAACCTACCTTTGGACAGGTGGATGCTAAATATAAATTATGGTTCGAATGTCTTCAGTAGTTTTCAAGTTGTAAGGAATACGCTTTACATGCACCCGCTCGTGAGTTAAGTCCGATGGAACTTGTACAGAAAAACGGTCCGTTAATGATATCTCCCTTATTAATCCTCGTATTGAAATGATGCACATGAGAAAGAAGGTTTAGAAATTAATTCCTACCAAGGTAGGTAGATTTCTATTAAGTTTGATTGTGTATATATTGTGGAAGTGCAAAATCACTGTTTCGGTTTCGTATAAACCCCCAGTCAGTTCAGGGATTTAGAAACAATATTTGCCCTAAAACCTATCAAGGACAGGTGTATTCTAAATACGAATCTTGGTGGAAATACATCCAGTAGTTTCTAGCACTCGCGTACATACGGCGTAATTAAGGAAGAAAATAATACAGTTAAGAAAGTTGAAAGTAATAGAAAATGGATTATAACTGAGGACAGCCGGATAACGACAAATATGTAAATGCCAAGTGAATGTATTGGAAAATCAAATGCCCCTCAATAAATTATGCTAGTGTGAGTTATGGATATAATAAAGCGGTTACAGAGGAGAAATTTAGGTCCAGTGATTCTTAGGTAAACAAATAATAAGATGACTAATGGTGTTATTACTTAATCTATTCGAGGGCGGTTATAACCTTCAACGATATTCGGCCAGTATCCCGCAGATGGCCCGATTGACGCCTCTCTTGCCATCTACCCAAGGAACAACCACGAATTTAAAAGCATGATGAGGAAAATGGCAATACGTTACTTCCCTACTGGCATGCAGTCAGAGACGTTACCATGGTAACCTGTAGGTTCTTTTTTTTGCTACTTGCTTTACGTCGCACCGACACAGATAGGTCTTATGGCGACGATGGGACAGGAAAGGGCTAGGAGTGGGAAGGAATCGGCTATGGCCTTAATTAAGGTACAGCCCCAGCATTTGCCTGGTGTGAAAATGGGAAACCACAGAAAACCATTTTCAGGGCTGCCGACAGTGGGGTTCGAACCTACTATCTCCCGAATACTGGATACTGCCCGCACTTAAGCGACTGCAGCTATCGAGCTCGGTACCTGTAGGTTCATTGTCGGTCTGTCGGTCACTAAATGCAGAGCATGATACCAGCAGAAAATTGTAAATTCCTCCGTTATGTGAAGAGTAAGGTAAATTATGAACATAACAAAAGTTGTTTATAATGAAGAGACGTTTCACGTATGGTAAACGAAGTTTACAGAAAATCAATAGTATAAGAGAAAATGGAGGAAAACCATTCTGGTTTTTCTATAAACACCCCGTCTATTCAATGATTTTAAAATGATATACATATCGAAACCTTCCTTGGGATGAGTATACTCTAAATGTGAAGTTTGGTTGAGATCTATCCAGCCGTTTCGACGTGATGGTGGAAAAATCATTCTGGTTTTCCTATAAACCCCCCGTCTATTCAAAGATTTTAAAATGATATGCATATCAAAACCTTCCCTGGGATGAGTATACCCTAAATATGAAGTTTAGTTGAGATCTATCCAGCCGTTTCGACGTGATGGTGGGACAGACAAACAGACAGACAAACAGACAGACAGACAAACAGACACGAAACGTAAAAACCAGCGATTCGGTCTTGAGTTGACCTAAAACAGATAAATATCTGAAAAATTGGCAAAACAAAAGAAATTACAGACAGCGGACCCCCTACAATTTTATTTATATAGATTACAGTCAAAGCAGTTAAGTCAAAGCTGCAAAAGCCCGAGTACATATTCTGGCTAACACTGTGCAGCGGTAATGGGGAATCAGAGTACGCATTCGGGCTGACAGTGAAGGAGTTAATCATTGAAGACAGAGTTTTGACTGCACACAACTACATTGAGGAAGTTCTCCATTCACGTCATCCCGTATTCTCCTCACATCAGAGAGAACTTCATGCTTATGCAATGACAATGTTCAACCCCATTCTGCTCTGTGCATGTCAGACTTCCTGGAGGAGGTGGTATCATCTGCACGGAGTCCTGACCTTGGCCCCATCGAGCATGTGTGGGATATGGTTAAGCATCATCTTCGTTGATGAGCCCTCTACAATACAGGTGAACTTCGGGCAGCTATTATTGAGAAATGGAAAGCAGTTCAGCAAGTTGTCATTCACGCCATAATTTCAAGCATAGCAACCAGGATGCAAGACATTATTTGAGCCAAAGGTGGTAACATATCTTATTGAGTGAAAACTGAATGTGCAATGATGTGTTGTGATGTTCAGTGCCAGTAAATTAAACTTTTAAGTGCAAAAATTATGGAAATATGCTAGTGACTTCCATACACCAAACTTCACCAAAAACCATACAACCTCTTTCATTCTCATCTCAATGTAAACATTAAAATGAAAACTGAACCTTCCCTTAAAATAAAATTCTACTTAATCTTCATTACATTTCTGTTTGAAAATAATATAAGTAAAATCAATTTTTTGTTCATAAAATTCATATTCTCTGAAAACATCCAAGTGTTACACCTTTTTTTGGCCCTTCTAAAGCTTTGCTAGTGATATGTATTTCTATGGCCATTACATTTGTATTAATGTTAAATCTTTATTTAGAATCATTTTCATAAAGAAAATTTCATACTTCTTTCTCTTCCTAGTACTGTGTTAGAAATTTAGGAATTCTGAATTTGTTTCTGTTTTATTCTTTATATTGTATGTTACATCTGTGCTTGATATAAACAAATGATTGTTTAAAACTTATGTTAATTAAAATGTTTGATAACCTCCTCTGTTTGTTTAATAGGTGGGCGAACTGAAAGTAAATTTGGGCCAGAAGATGCGTGTCAAGGTGAATGGCAAGAGGATAGAGCCTCCCTATGAACTGAAAGGGAAAGTTAATATTAATAAAACTGAGGACAATGTAGTTGTTAATACTCATTTGGGTGTGAATGTACTATGGAATGGCAACAGCTTTCTGCAGGTGTCTGTACCTACATCCTTCAAAGGACACATGTGCGGATTATGTGGAAACTTCAACTCAAATGCGCGTGATGACTTCACGACACGACGTGGACGTCTGGTACAGGATGCTGAAAAATTTGGCACATCATGGCGAGTTGGTGGTAAGAAAGCATGCACACGTTTGGGAGAAGAACCACAGTGCCAGCAGCCCTTGCTGAAACGCAACTATCGTCGCTGTGAACCACTCAAGGTGCACCCTTTCTCAGCATGCCATGGCAAAGTCCACTATATGACATATTTCAGGTAATTAAGTAACTGATATAAGATATTAGTTATGATGCATATTTGAAATATCAGTTTGTTAGTAGTTTTATCTTAAGAATATTACAGGCAAACTCTCTTTCCGTGTATGATTTGATATGTCATTTGAAATCGAAACTGACTTTCAACCTATTAGGTCGTGTTACGTACATTTAGTACGTGTTATCGACGCGAAATCGGGAGGTTGTGGGTTCAGATCCCACTGGTGTCCGGTTGGCTGTTTTTGTTCTGTACTTAACATCTCTTCAACACGTACTAAATATATGTAACACAACCTAATAGGTTGAAAGTCAGTTTTGATTACGATGCGGTCGTGAAAATTCAATATTCATTCATATGTCACTTGTTTGTTCCTTTCCATTTCATAAAATTGGAGATCTCTTAACTTGTCCTGGATTGATCAGTTTACAAGAAATGAATAAAGGAGCCAGCTGTTTAGTATTAGGAAGGAACATAGTATTTTTTTGTAGTACTCACAGAGATCTTGTAGAGAAGAGTTTAAATTTGCCTAAATGACTGAATGTTCATACTTTTTTATACATTGTGAATGCCTTTATTTGTTTGCAAAATGAATCTGCCACATCTACCTCAACCCTGTTATAGATTGATTTCAAAGTAAAACAAATAGCCAGGTTCACTTCAACCCTTTTATCATTTTCTCCTTGACTTTTGCCTATGGTGCTGAAAAGGACTACAGATTATGAAACTAGAAACTGAGAATTCTATATACAAAGGAAGAAAATAAAGGAAAAAATAAAGTGTGTCTGTTCAACTTGGAGATTTTTGAAATTCTGAAGTTGTTTCATTTCATTCCATTTCATAATATTTGAGTTCTGCAATTTACATCATCCTTTAAAAAAAAAAAAAAAAAAAATTCTTCTTATAAATGTTGAATTTTGGAACCTTGTCTCAATTCTAAGCTCAATTAGTTGCTCATACCTTCACTGATTCCACAATAACACATGTATGCAAGTACAAGAGTTAAATAGCATTCTAATCAAAGATATTCTTTGTTCATGAAATGAGTTAACCTTAAACTGAAGAAAACAGCAGCAAGACAGCATTTTGTCTTCTTGCCAGACACACTATGTGTATATCTAACCGTTGTCCCATTTCATTATACAGGGTTGGGGGTGAGGTTTAGCAGCCACTCTGCTCATTTGCCACACTATAACATGTTTAAATTAACATCCAGAAAAAAATCAGTAGTATGGCATTCACTTATCTATGTTTGGAGAAACTTCAGGGTCTGGTATTTCCTTTATTGTCGTGCACTCTATGAATGCAAAAAGTATTTAATAACTTCCCTTGTATATGTATTAACAGTATATTTTTACCATTTCAGGGCATGTATGGTGGACATGTGCGAATGCCCAACGGGACGATGTCATTGTGAATCTTTCACGGCATATGCCCATGAGTGCGAGAGGCTTGGCGTGAAGTTACGAAAGTGGAGGAGTGCTACAGGCTGTGCAGGAAATCATCGGAGGCCCCCTCCCCCGAGACTGAACTAGTCACCAGAGCCTCTCTGGCCCCTGCTGCTGGCCACACACAACTAGTCAGTACTTGTCTCTGGGTGTGCATGGTGAGCACTTCAACTTTCACTTGGACTCAAAATGGTAGGCAGTTTAAGTTAAATGATGGAGACTTTCACCTGAACCAACTACGTACTTTGCACCTTATTCAGAATAAATATATAATCTTTCTTCTGCCCTTCAAGATTAACTGTAGTAAGTTGCAGGATTGTGAGCGACTGCAGGGGGAGCTAGACAGTGTTGTGAGATGGACAGGAGATCATTTTATGATGGCAAACGGGATGAAACGTCAGGTTGTAAGTACTTAGGTGTTAATATAAAGAATGATCTTCATTGGGGTAATCATATTAACGAGGCTATTAAGAAAGGTTACAGATCTCTTCACATGGTTATGGTTATGATTATGGTATTTAGGGGTTGTAGAAAGGATGTGAAGGAGAGGGTGTATAAGTCTCTGGTAAGACCCCAATTAGACAATGGTTCCAGTGTATGGGACCCACACAAGGACTACTTGATATGAGAACTGGAAAAGATCCAATGGAAAGCAGCACGATTTGCTCTGGGTGATTTCCGAAAGGAGTAGTATTACAAAAATATTGCAAACTTTGGGCTGGGAAAATTTAGTAGTGAGGAGACGGGATGCTCGACTAAGTGGTATGTTGTCAGCTGTCAGTGGAGAGATGGTGTGGAATGGCATTAGTAGATGAATAAGCTTCATTGGAGCCTTCGAACTGAAGTTGCAGTTATCTTGAGGTGTAAGCAGAATGTCCCCATAATGAAGGTTCCATGATGATAGAATTTAAATCATCCAAAACTTTTAGAAAAATACCCTCAAGTTTAAATTTGTAATAATAGTAATAATAATAATAATAATAATAATAATAATAATAATAATAATAATAATAATAATAATAATAAAAATCATCATTATCATCATTATTTATCCAGATGCAGTCATGTCAGTAAATATGTTACTTTCCCAGTTTTCAATTTCTCTCTCTGTCATTCCTGGTTATATTGCCTGATGCTCCTTTTAGGCAGTACAATCCATTGTGATCCAAAAATGCAAAAATAGAGAAACATAATGGAATACTGCAATGAAGATTTATGCTATGCTGTTTATATTTTACTTTGTATGATTCTTTTGTTCCTTCTTCTTAACTTTTATTCATAAAAGTATACTATAAATATACAGTTCCATTTTATATTTTTAAATTCTGAAACTGATTATCATCATCAACATCAATGTCCCACTCCAGTTGCCCAGGTGTGGTTAGACTGATTATAAAGTCTTAAAATATTCCTCATTTATACAATATCACTGAATTAAATTTGATTTTCACTTCACTTCATTATAAACTGGTAGAAAATGAAATCCCATCACCAAGAAGGAGTTGCGCTAGATAAACTAAATTAGGGATGCATGTTTGAACATCTGAAAGATGACACACATTCAAATTTGTGTCCTAGTCAACAGAGTGGTGCTAGTAGCACTACTATGACCTTGAAAAGCAGGTTAGCTTTAATACCATATGCACTGTACACTTTGTGAGCGTTAGTCATTGTCTGGTGTTGATGTTGTGAGATAAGTGTGAGTCAAACATGCCCTTAAGGAGATGAAGAAGAAAGTATCAGCTGCTTACCGAGTTTGAACGAAGACATGTAATAGGGATACAAGTAAGTGCATGATCTTTCCGTGAAATTGCAGAAAGACTTTGCAGGGATGTATCCACAGTACACTTATGATGGCAACAATACTCATTGGAAGACACTGTATCAAGAACACCAGTGTCCAGAGGCACACTGGCTACTACAGGAAGGGAAGACCGCCGTATTCACCGCATGGCTGCGGTGGATCGTACTGCATCTGCAGCAACCATAAGAGCTTCAGTTAGTACCAGATTGACACAGTGAACTGTAACAAATCGATAACTTGAGGGACAGCTCCCGTCAGACATCCTGTAGCATTCATGCCACTAACTCCAGATCACTGCCATGTGTGACTTCAGTTGTGTGAAGCTAGAACTCATTGGAGGGTGGAGTGGAGATCTGTTGTGTTCTCAGATGTGAACCATTTCTGTCTTGGTGACAGCGATGGCTGTAGGTTGGTAAGGAGGAGGCCAGGTGAGCGCTTGGAACCAAGCGGCATGTCCACACACTGAACCTACACCAGGAGTTATGGTCAGGGGAGCAATTTCCTTTGACAGCAGGAGCACTCTCATCGTTACCCAAAGAACCTCAATTTGTACGTCAGACTGGTGATTGAACCAGTTGAGCTGCCATTCATTCGCATTTTCCAACAGGATAACGCTCGTCCTCATACAAGTGTTGCCACATAATGTGGTCTGCAGAGCGTTGAGCATTTGCCTTTGCCTGCAAGATCACCAGACATTCCGCCCATTGAGCATGTATGGGACATTTTGGGACGACAAATCCAGTGTCGTCCAATGCTAGCGTTAATTGTTGCTGATTTGACTGGCCATGTGAAACAGACATGAAACTCCATCCCATAAAATAACATATGGCACCTGCATGACACAATGCGTGCACGTTTGCATGATCACATTCAAAATCATAGTGACTACAGTGGTTATTAATGTACCACCACGACACAAGTCTTCATGCGCATACTTGAACCTGTGACCTGGAAACTTTAATCAAATAAATATTTTACCCAGACATTTGCTTAACCTAAATTGCATTCCTCTAAACTAACGTCTTCTTGGTGTTGGGATTTCATTTTCCACCAGTGTAATTACATTCATTCATTATCAATTTCAATCGGTAGACTATGCTTTATATCACTTTCAATATTTTGAGTTGTATGTTACAATTTTATGTTATGTGTTGAAATTAACACACTGAACAGGCATATTTGTAACATATTAACTGCTGTATACTGAGCATTTTACCCGTATTTGAGGCTTTATAACTTCAAGATGTTCTGAGCTAAATTAATTTTTTTTTTGCATCCTAAACTCTAATTATCTATCTCAGCACTGAACTCATTTAATTATCTTATTTTTTAACACTGAAATATGATAGGGAGTCAATATATTTACCATGTTTTTGAGCTTTTCCTTTTCCATTTATAGTTCAAAACATTTGGATAAACTTGAATTAGAGAGAAGAAGAAACCATTCATCATCATCATCATCATCATCATCACTGTAATCCAGCTCAGGTCATGAATTCCTGTTTATCAGAGTTTCTGTCAAGGAATTTAATTTATTTTATTGCTTGCTACAGGATTTTCATCCCAATTACAGCAGCATTCTTTGTGATACAATGTGAAATTACAAATAATTCTTACTTAATATTACCCAGCCTAACTTAATTAAATCTAATCTAAACTAATAGAATTAATCTAATCCTATCTCCTGTTATTATGGGCTTGGGCTTACAAACCTTTGCTCCAATATAGATTAATACAATGTGCATACAGTGTTTTATAATAATTGTTATTTGCTAATGTAAGTCATGAATTCTTTAAGAATACTTTCATGTTTATACAGAAATCAGAAATCCAAGATGCACTGTTATACGGTGGATACTGCATAGTCTGTTAAGTGGTGAATTTTGATGAGAAGGTTTTCTAGCTTTTTTATTTGAAAATGTTGATTGAAATCCTGAATTTGGGCACAGCACATGGAAATTCAAGAGGGAAAAGAATGCAAGATTATCAATTTGCAAATTTATTTTGTTATAAATGAACTTTACAGGATTTTTCTGCCTTTAATCCTCCCAACTGTCCATTTCTAATTTTAACAAAAGCTTGTACAAAACCATTTGTGAATATTGAGATGTTCTTTTAAAATGTAAATAATTCAAGTATTTCTTTTACACCCCTTCAAGTTGATATGTACGAATTTTGCACCTAGAGCTCCACACCATGCTCACAAATTCCAGTTATGGCCTGACGAATGTGTTATACAACTTAATACACATTTTTTGTTTTTAAATGGCTTTACATTTCTTAACACAAATCCTAAAATTCTATACGCTTCAGCGACCACCTTCTGTACCCAAGGAGTGAAGGTCAGCTCCCGGTCTAATAATAGTCCGAAGTCTTTCCATTCTTATGACCAGGCGAGTTGGTCATGCGGTTAGTGGCACGCAGCTGTGAGCTTGCATCCGAGAGATAGTGGGTTCAAACCCCACTGTCAGTAGCCCTGAAGATGGTTTTCCATGGGTTCCCATTTTCACACAAGGCAAATGTTGGGACTGTACCTTAATTAAGGCCACGGCCGCTTCCTTCCCACGCCTAGACCTTTCCCATCCCATTGTCACCATAAGACCTATCTGTGTCAGTGTGACGTAAAACAAATTGTATATATAACATTCTGTTATGGCTTTCAGATCATCGCATTCTAACTTGTAGGTGTAGAGGGTGGGTGCTCTACTTTGGGTGAATGACGTGGACACACATTTTAGAATTTTTAGATATAATTTATTACCTATCGCCAAGTCCATTATATTATTCAGTCTAACTGAAGATGTTCATAGCCGTTAATAGTTGAGATGGCTTTGAATACTTTGAAGTCATCAGCATATAGTAGGCAATCAGAATAATTTACTCGATCAAGTAGATCAGTGATAAATGCAAGGAATTTTAACGGGCCCAAATTAGACCCTTGAATTACTACTTATTTTACCACGTATTGTTTAGAATTTGGTTTGGTCATGTAATGAGCTCGGAGCCAACAAAGACAGGTTATATTAACTTGGGAGAGAGACAAGGCAGGAAAAATTGATGGTGGGAAGACAAGGAACTCACTGGATGGACATCGGAAAGATGGACATTGCAGATTGGGGAAGGACATTGAAGGACGTCATTAACAGCAGGCTGTATCTCAATAAGACAGAATGGAAGAAGCTCGCAACAGTATCCGGGAAACTGGAACTGCAAAATGATGATGATGATGATGATGATGATGATGATGATGATGATGATGATTCTCTTCTTCTCCTACTGCTTTTTCCAACACCTGTGGGGTTGCAGGTGCGAACTGCATCGCAAATGTGGATTTGGCCTTGTTCACGGTCGGATGCCCTTCCTGATGCCAACCCTATATGGAGGGATGTAATCACTATTGTATGTTTCTGTGGAGGTTGGTAGTGTGGTATGTTGTCTGAATATGAAGAGGAGAGTGTTGGGATGGACACATACACCCAGTGCCCGAGCCAGAAGAATTAATCAGAAGCGATTAAAATCCCCGACTCACCCAGGAATTGAAACCAGGACCCTCTGAACCGAAGGCCAGTACGCTGACCATTGGGCCAACGAGTCGGACGACGATGATGATTCTTCCGTACAACACATATTGTTTCCTTCCACTCAGGTAGGAAAAGAAGAAACATAACAATGAATGACAGAAGCCTAACTCATTTAATTTATTTAAAAGTACTGGTGTATCACGATTAATTTTGTTGCAAGCTTTCTCAAAATCCATTAATATAATATCGCCACGGTCTAGAATTATGGTTACCAACTGCGTGAAATTAACCAAATTTGTAACTGTAGATTGTTTTGAAAGGAATTCATGCTGTTTTCTGATATTAAAGGTCTTATGTGATTTGATATTACAACATAGAGTACAAATTCAAATACCGGCCTGTAATTATTAATTAGCGTGGAGTTTTCTATTTAAATATTGGGCACACATTTGACACTTTCCATAAGGATGGAAATTTTGACATTTTAAAAATTAAATTGTAAATGAAGAGAAAGGGGTACTTAAGATGATTCATGCAACCTTTAATTACATAAGGTGGAATTTGATCTGGCCCCACAGATGACTTTGGTTAAATTTTCTCCATCACCATTTCAACCTCTTTTATGGTTATAGTGCTGATGTGTTAACAGTTTATATTAACACATGGATAGCTTGGACAAACATATCATGCTCTATCTGGAGCATTTACTGAATAGAAGAAATTTTTTCTGTTATTCACAATTACAATCAATCACTACCGACCTGCATTTAGGGCAGTCGCCCAGGTGGCAGATTCCTGATCTGTTGTTTTCCTAGACTTTTCTTAAATGATCGCAAAGAAATGGGAAAATTATTGAACATCTCCCTTGGTAAATTATTCCAATCCCTAACTCCCCTTCCTATAAACAAATATTTGCCCCAATTTGTCCTCTTGAATTCTAGCTTTATCTTCATATTGTGATCTTTCCTACTTTTAAAGACACCACTCAAACTTATTCGTGTACTGATGTCCTCCCACGTCATTTCCCCACTGACAGCTTGGAACACACCACTTATTGGTTGGAATAATAACAGTAAATTAATTTGACCACCTAATCAATACAATAAGTCTTGTCTTTGTTGATTTACACTGACATGTTAACTAAAATGGTACATGTTTCGCCTTGTATTAGGCATCATCAGCCATTGCCTTAACCTTGAAATAAAATCAGGCACCTGATTTACATATAAATAAAATAAAACTAATTTTTAAAAAACCTTGGAGAGACTTGAACAAAAATTAACATATGGTAAAAGACTTGTACAATGTTGGTTTTAAAGATATTGCAATGAATGAGGAGTTTACAATTGATGAAAGTATTTGCAATATTGACATTAGAAGGCTACTATTATAATTAAAATGAACAAAGCAACAGTCTGTTATAAACAAGTGGTAAGATTGCTATAAAATTATGTTGACTGACCAGCGGTTACAACTGAATCGGTCATTTGGAAAAGGTCACATGTCCACAAAAGTAAATTTTACAGGAGGGACAAAAAAGTGAATAAATGGTGAATGAGTGAAAGTACCAAAGCCACATTTTGGCAATGCATATAACAGGTAAAGGGCCTTTTATTCCCATAATACAGATTTTAGATTCCATCCCTAAAGGACAAAAATTCAAATTTTGTGTCCTGGAGATGTGCCCTTTTCCAAGGGAATGGTATGTTCTTAGAAATTAAACACACATTTTTCATCCCTGCCTCTTTAATTTTGTTTTAAATTACATTTTATCATTACAATGTCTCATCATCATAAACCTGTAGCACTTAGAAATTGGAGAATTACAAAAATATCCAAAACAATGCACATAAATCGTTTTGATAAACAAAACCAGTAATGATATTGTTCATTACATCTTATAAGGTATTATATTTTTCACTACATTTTATATTAGCTCTTCCAGAAATAACCTTATAACAATTATAATGAATAGATTATTGTCACTGACTGTTCGTACATTAACAATAAAAACAAGAACTTCAAATAGGCCTAGCTTCTCTCTTAGGGGATCAGAATTCTTCTTCTTGCAGTGCTTCTAGCTCAGTAGTTGGCCATTTATTTACAATGTCATGGTAGAAACTAATATATTCATCACCGATATACTGCAGTGCTCTGTCTCTTGGCGACTCATTAGCAACCAGTAACAAGCATAAATGTCAAGTTTTCTTAGAACTTACACCATGTAAACTGATGAAAGCTTGTTTGCATACTGGTACTCGCCGACTGTTCAGGTAAATATAATATGTGAAACTGTGTGTTTTAAGTTTTAAAACAGAAGCCTCTGGATTCTTCTGTTCTTTTGTAATCTCCTTAAACTCAATAAGACTTTGTAAAAATGTGTCCTGTGCATTCTTAGTGTCAAAGTTATTAACCTAACTCAAAATAGTAACTTTTTCTTCTTCCGTCAATCCGTTAAAACACCCTCTGGGACATCTAAAACGCAAAGGAAAATATTTTGTATAACCTAAATATAATGTGTGTAGCTCCAATAATAATAATAATAATAATAATAATAATAATAATAATAATAATAATAATAATAATAATAATAATAATTTTTTTTTTTGCGAGGGAGTGTGGAAAATCTTTCATAAGACGCTTGTGAGGGTCCGCACTCAACAAGTGTGTGGAGATTCTTGCCTACTAAAAACCACACTCCCTTTTCCCATGACGTTTATCTCCGCCCCGAAAACCGTTCTCGCATTACTTCAGGACGGATGTCGTGCTTAATGCATCTTGTGCTTCATCTTCCTTCTTCTGCTTTACTGTCTGTCATAATCGTCCAGGTCCTTCTTCTTCTGACGCAGAATATTTTCTATGTAGACTGCCACCTGGTCCCAAGATTCTTGACTTTGTAGCATTACTCACACAATCCCTCCTGGCGTCAATTCTCCCTGCATAACTTCTAAGCATCTTCTTTGTGGCAGCCAATGAACACACACAAAGAAAGTATGTAATACGTCATCAGTATCACTGCAGTATATGCACACCGGACTAGTTGCTAGCCCTAGCCTATGAAAATAATAATAATAATAATAATAATAATAATAATAATAATAATAATAATAATAATAATAATAATATTATTATGAACATACCTGCAGCTTGATCCAGTTTCCCTAGTGTCAATAGATTTACCAACGTGGTTAATTTGGGACAATCCTTTAATCTTAGCCATTTTAATTAGAAAAGGCTGATAATTTGTGCAGTTAACTAATCCTTTCTTTCTTCTCTTGCATACTGTACCACTATCAGAATCTATAATGTCACTACAATCACTTGAGCTTGCCATGTTTACAACTGCAACATACAAGCAACGCCTCGGAATCAGCTGGAAGGCGGCGGATGTTCCTACTGGCGGGAACTAACACAGCGCTGCCAGCACTCGCTGCGATCCATTGGAACAGGACATGCAGTGGGATATGTTAGCTTCTCGAATGGAATGACAAAATTGTCAGATCCCGTGCTCCATACGTATAAGTCTTAGACGTGTCTTTTTCACGTGGATCAATGTGTCTACATTTCAACTACAGGAATATGAGAAAACATGAATTTGGATAAAAAGTGGGCATGTGCCCTTTTCCAAATGACTGATTCAATTAGACAATGACGAAAATGGCGATCAAAATCGTATTTATTCAAACAATAATGTTGAATAAAATAATGTCGAAGGATGGTCAAGTGACCTGTAATTTTTATCACATGTAACATGCCACTTAATTGAGCAGCTCGTCTCCTTTCACCCAAGTCTTCCCAGCCCAAACTTTGCAACATTTTTGTAACGCTACTCTTTTGTCGGAAATTACCAGAACAAATCGAGCCGCTTTTCTCTGGATTTTTTCCAGTTTTTGAATCGAGTAATCCTGGTGAGGGTCCCATGCACTGGAACTATACTCTAGTTGGGGTCTTACCAGAAACTTATATGTTCTCTCCTTTACATTCTTACTACAACCCCTAAATACCCTCATAACCATGTGCAGAGATCTGTACCCTTTATTAACAATCATATTTATGTGATTACCCCAATGAAGGTCTTTTCTTATATTAACACCTAGGTACTTACCATGATCCCCAAAAGGAACTTTCACCCCATCAATGCAGTATTTATAACTGAGAGGACTTTTCCTATTTGTGAAACTCACAACCTGACTTTTAACCCCGTTTATCATCATACCATTGCCCACCGTCCATCTCACAACACTATCGAGGTCACCCTGCAGCCGCCCACAATCTTGTAACTTATTTATTACTCTGTACAGAATAACATCATCTGCAAACAGTCTTATCTCTGATTCCACTTCTTTACACATATCATTGATATATATAAGAAAACATAAAGGTCCAATAATACTGCCTTGAGGAATTCCCCTCTTAATAATTACAGGGTCAGATAAAGCTTTGCCTACTCTAATTCTGAGTTCTGTTTTCTAGAAACTTAGCCACCCATTCAGTCACTCTTTTTTCTAGTCCAATAGCACACATTTTTGCCAGTAGTCTTCCATGATCTACCCTATCAAATGCCATAGATAGGTCAATTGCAATACAGTCCATTTGGCCTCCTGAATCCAGGATATCTGCTATATCTTGCTGAAATCCTACAAGCTGAGCTTCAGTGGAATAACCTTTCCTAAACCCAAACTGCCTTCTGTCAAACCAGTTATCAATTTTGCAAACATGTCTAATATAATCAGAAAGAATGCTTTCCCAAAGCCTCACGAATTTCACAATTAATCCTCTTTGGTTTTGATCTGACAACTTCAGAAGATTATGAGAAGTGTCAACCATTTCTTCAGTCACCTGAATGTCTACAACCTACTAGGGGCACAGCTGACATCAGCATAGTTGGTGATGGGCAGCATGAACGTAGACCTTGCTGGCGACGGGCGCAAGCAGTGCTTAAGCTTTATATTAGTATGCCAACAAATCATGATTTCTTCCTTAAACTTGGTCATGCAGAGAAATTTTATTCTAGTGCAATGAACTATATGCACATGCAGTAACTTACATAGAAAGTTGTGAGCGGTGCATAGTATAAAAGAGCGGTCGCAAACAGGAGTGTCATCTCAGTCTTCAGCTATGCTATTGGTGGGCTGCTTCTAATGAAGACGCAGTAAACTTCATAATTCAATATGCCAAAGTGGAGAACTCTATTCAACTATTCAAATTACTATGAATAACTTACAGCACTAGCATTCACAAATTAATAGATTTAATATACATGTATTTAATAAGTGAGGTAATGTCATTTATCAGGTATGAAAGGTATGCGGCATTAAAGATTATATCCGTATTTTCCATTCTCATGGCAATCTTTCATTAATAACACGTTTAGTTGCATTTCTCTAGGCCAAGACACAAGTAAGGGATTTGTGAGTTTTGTGATACCTATGGTTGCTATTATACTCCCCAGAAATGCTCCCGTAAGATTTTCACCTTACAAGAGGATGTTGATAATACTGTAACTGTATCAGAAAAACCTGGAAGAATGCATTTTTAAGTACTCGTACAGTAACACACATTTATTCATTCTAGAGTATTAACATCTATATATTATGTAGCTTCAGCTACAGGCTGGTTGTTGGCACAGTTGGTTAGGTGCTTTATCTCCTGTGCTTAAGGTTACAGAACTAATCTCAGCACTCGGTTGACATTCAAGGGTGCTTAAATCTGATACCCTTATGTAAGTAAACTTAGTTAAAGAATATCCTCAGAGAGGAATTTTGACACTCTGACATTTCTTACAACTGTTCATAGTTAGATATTTTTAATTAATTATTACATGCATCAGCTGCAAACTTATCACAATGAAATGTGACATTCAGTAATCCATACACCAGTATATAAAAGGCTAAGAT
This sequence comes from Anabrus simplex, assembly GCF_040414725.1. Taxonomy (NCBI): domain Eukaryota; kingdom Metazoa; phylum Arthropoda; class Insecta; order Orthoptera; family Tettigoniidae; genus Anabrus; species Anabrus simplex. The sequence goes on along the minus strand of NC_090266.1, from coordinate 969,732,510 downwards.
GAATGACTCGGTAATCATTGCCGAGACTGAACCACTGTCATGTGAGCAAGAGATAAGAATGGACATTTGGAAATAAGATCCATAAAGGGGTAAAACAGGATCAGTTTTGTTTTCTAATGAATGCCCATAGTTCAGAAGTACAGTAGCTAAAGATGGAGATGTGATATTTGGCAATGTAAATTCCTTATTGAAATACCAAATGTTGAAGCATTTTTCAAAATTCAACCAACTTAGGAAGGGAAATGGAGTTAAAAGATCTTAATGTTTCAATTGTTCAGTAGATGGTACTGATTACAAAATTTAACTCTCCAATTCATTCATTCATTCATTTCACATGCACAACAATGGATATTGCTAAGATAATTTGATGGGTCCTGCATTTCATTCGTTTATTCATAGAAACACCAGTGTGTAATATTTGCAAGCAATGTGAGGTGGCTCATGTGTTTTGAGAACAGTACCTGATCGATGGGACAAAGATTAGATAGAAACCCTCAGCTGAGAGTTATGATATAGATAGTCATGGTGATAGTTGTTTTAAGGAGTTAAACTTTGAGGGTATTGCAGCAGCTTGCAACTGAGAAATTTCATACTTTGGAATTATAATTGGGGTATATACCTGATGCACTGTTAAGCTGAAAGTTAAAAGTATATTTTGGAGCATCTTGTGAATTTTGTAGACACCTTAGCATTAATCATACTGTTAACTTATATACCATCATTCACAAATTCTTAGTCTCCCCCATATAATCTGTCATCAATCTTATTTCCTGTGTTAATGTTCTAAAGATAATTTTGTTAATTAATTGTGGCCAATTTTTTGTTTCAGCATTTGATTGTGATGATTTTTCACCAATCGCCAAGACAAGTGTGTCTTCTCCAGCTAACAGTATTCTCCTGCTCTCCCTGGCGACTCACATGACATCGTACTTGAGCTGGCTCTCGACTAATGTGAACTGTTACAGTGAGACAGGCTTGTGAAATATGTAAAGTGTCTGCTAATTTAGAGATAGTTGAGAAAATATCACATAACATAGCAGTGTATTTTCTTCGTTTTCCGCATCTCTACTTTGTGAATTTTTATAATATATCAATGAGCAGAGTGACCAGGAAACATGAAACTGTACGGTCTGTGGTAATATAACCAAGCTAATCAATCTTGTACCAAAGAAAACTCAAGAGAACAATATGATTCTTTCTATACCTCTGTGCTGAGAAGTTGGTATTTCACCAAATACAAAAACAGGTTCAATAAACTCAGTGAGTACCTCTTAATATCTTCATAGGTTTTAATGGTCAAGAATTAGATAAACTTAGCTTAGATCATAAGTTACTCTAGCTGTTTTGTTCAATAATGTCTGCTGCAAGAAGTATAGGTTGAGTGAATATAGCAGTGGTAGTTATTTATATTGAATGAATCTTCTCCATGCAGTGCTTGGGAATCCATTCCTGCACTGTTTTAGTTTTTCAACCATTCTTGAACATACTGGTACTCCGAATACTAGTTTTTACCTTTTTTATTTATATATTTGTAAATATGAATCATTCCATGCCATTTATGGCATATTCTATTACAATGTCTATTTTATACTTTGTTTTAATTAAAATGGCATTTTATGTACAGTCTTGTTTGATGAATTTAACTGGAATCTGTAATTTTGATGTTTTATGATTTTTATTTCCAATATATATTTCAATGATTGACTTAATTTAATTTATGAATGTGAAGGTTAAATTCTAAGTTTCATCCTTTGTCATACATTTTGTGGGAAGAGAGTATTAAACTTCATTAAATGAGATATATTTTGCAGTTATGAAGTTTCCTTTCACTCTGATTTAATTTTATGAGAAGTATTGTATAGGTCAAGGGTGTGATTGCATGTGACTCCACGTTCTTTCTTTGCATTCACATGTGATTCCTTCCCACAAACTGTACCAAGAAGTGCTGAAAGCTGAATTAAAGAGTTTCATGTTCTAACAACTTTATTCCTTTCTAGCTTCATCTGATGTCATATCTCTTCATTTGTATACCCATTTCATGAAAATTTCCCAGTAGCATTGTTTCTAGACATTTTGTATCTTAGTGAAAAGGTTTATGTTCCAGTAAGCAAAGAGCTCTTATAGCCTATTAGCATAAACATTTCACTGAACCATCTATGATATTAGCTGCTTACACTTACTCATGGTCAATGTGTAAAGAAAGGCACCGTATCGTACTTACAAGTGTATAGGCCGCACTTTTATTACAAAAATTGGTAGGTGAAAATGGGGTATGGCTGTTATTCAGAATTTTAAAATTAAATACAGTAAACACCTTTCAGTTTAGAACACTTTACTAGTATAAAACATAAGTAAATGCATACCTTTAAACCTATTGTATCCAAACGTGATTAAAATAGTTTAAGATAGCTATTCATAGTCGTACAATAACACACAGACCAACAATCCCCTTGACTGTTAATTTGTCTTATCTGATCCACCAAGTCTTAAAAATCACAAATATTTATTCAAATAATCCACCTATTCAATACATGCCGTAAATGGAACAGCAACCAGAATTTTCATGCACAGTTTTCAGTGAGGTATTCAGAATAATTGTACTCCACAACAGTGATTTTAGAACGAAGATTTTTTTGTGGTAAATCTTGAAACATTCGGTTATATGTAGAGGCTGTTCACACTACTCATTCTCTAAAAAAATTGAGGTCTCAGTACATTTGTCTTTGCTGACTATAATTGGATATGAGTCTTACGAACCTGGGACATCAGAATGCAGAGGGTAAAGTAGGCCTTAATTTCATCCTCATTAGTGTCAAACAACTTTTCACTGTCTTTTTCCATGTGGGTGCGGTAATTGTTCCATAGCGTAAATATTTGTTTCCCGCGCAATGTGGAAGTGACGGGACTATAACTTCCAAGAATACAGACAACTCTGATACAGAATTATCTAAATATTTGTCTCTCACTTCTCTTGATACCCCTGGAGAGCCTGCAAAGTGATGAGTAATTGGTTTGTTATCTCTATCACTAACCCACACCCAGTCATTGTTTTGGTTCCGCACGCAGGACTTTAGGTACGATTTCACTGTCACTGTATCAGATGAAATATCACTTTCACTTCAAATCTCTACTTCAATGTTATCATAATTGCCATCACTGTCCTCCGAATCTAAAACACTTTCAATTAACTCAGCAATAACATTGCTGTCACTTGCTTATACTACACCTGGAGCCATGGCTAGGAGAATGACCCACACGCGATGAAATGTTTGTGCTTTCAGAGGCTACAATTAAACAATAAATAACGGTGCAAGTTCTGAGAAGGAGAGCAGTAAACATGCCACATTCCTGTTCTATTCATAGAATTTTGCAAAAGGGAAACCCCTACAGGGGTATGTGAATGTCTCGTCATTTGAGTTTAACGCCTGGCCAATGCTCGTATGAACGTCACGTCAAATGACATAAATGGGTTAAAGGCTGGTTGATGGAGACTTCTAGGGGTTGCAACATTCCTGTCATTCCACCAGGAATCACAACCATGTCAGATCACTGTTTTCTCACCATCATTTTTCACTTTCTCTGTCAAGTGACCACGGAAGCTGGAAATCACCAGCATGTATGGCTGATGTAGCAGAGTACCAGAACAACAAAACCGCACTGTTTTTAACCAGTCCATGTATAAATCTTTATTCATACACCCCTTTTCGTGCACACTCACTTGCATCCCTGGGGGCAGCTTTTATTGTGGCATTGTTTTTCGCTTAAGAATCGCGAAAGGCAGTAGTTTTTCCCCATCAGCAGTGATGCACAACATTACAATGTTATTTTTCTGTCCCTCAGCTTAAATCTGAACGATTTTTTGCCTGCTTTTTGTTGACCGTAGTTTCCCCAGGCATTTCAGATAATTGAGGAATTTTGTCATCGTTTCCTATTGCTCCCATGCAATATTCATGCATATTCCTTAAATTCAAGACATGTTGTTGAAATATGAGCAGTTTCTCCCGGTAAAGAGTAGCCGCTGAGCCATTGACTTTCTTCTGCGTATCGCCAATTTATGTCGTGCCATAAAAAGCCTTGCCCGCCCATAACTTGCTTTAAATTGACTTTCAGGAAATTCCATTCTTTCAGCAATTAATCGTTCTTCAAACTGTAGCATTTCAACTGGAATAGAAAGTCCATCTACTTGTGTTTTGCATACATAACTCCACAAGATCATTTTCCAGTTCTGGATATTGCACTTTTCTCCTGAGAAATACCTGCCGATTCTGTGTCTTTTTAAAAGTGCATCTTTAATTGAAATCCAACGCCACACATTCTTTTAATCAACATCGAACTTCCTTCCCGCTTCTCTATTACTGTTTTCTTCAGCGTAACACACCACTTGTAGTTCAAATTTCAAAGTGTAACTTGCTCTGACACAACTCATGGTCTTCAGTTTACAGTGGACAACTGCCATGCAGACAATAAATGCTACTAGGTAATGTACTTTCACCACCATCAGTCCCTCAGCTAAGGCTGTACCTGATACTGTTAAGCTAGCATTGAACTATAATGAATGTACAACATTGCTGCATTTCACAGAAAGAAGCTACGTGCATTGAGCCTATGACGGAATTCAGAAAAAGAAAATTTAAAAAAAGGATTCCCCACAAATATTGTCTCAAAATTCAGGTGCAGCTTAAACAAGCAAGCGACCTATACACGCGAGCGGCCTATACATGCGTAAATACAGTATCTGGGAGAAAGTCTGGCTCCTTACCTATATGGTCAGCATACTGACCTTCAGTTCAGAGATCCCTGGGTGTGATACTCAGCTAGGATGGGAATTTTATCAGTGTTTCTTTAGATCCTCCAGCTTGGGGACTGGGGGTTTGTATTTGTGGTAATACACATATTCATTTGCAACAATACATCACACTAAAATGTATCTCAAACACCTTCAATAATGACTACATCCCTCCACATAACATTGGAATCAGGAAAGGCATCCGGCCGTAAAACTGATCTTAATCCACATTAATGCCAACCCGTGTAGTTAGAAAAAGGCCAAGAATAAGAATAAGAAGAAGATGAAGATGATGATCTGGGGAGAAAAAGGGGATCGAGCCAGAAGACCTCAGTAAGTAACAACAAATACATCCTTAAGGAGGGCACAACATTTGAACTGTCATTCCATCAGAGGAACAATGATAAAATAAAAAACTCTTCCTTTTAAAACAAGAGTGTTGCTTGAACAAATTGTGAGCTCAGTCTTCGCTTTGTGATTTCATCATCTTGTTTTTTTACTGTTTTATTTGTGATAACACAGTTTATGCTGAACTTGTGACTACTGAAAGGAATGGAGGAAATTGACGATCAAGAAAAGGAAGTCAGTCAATCAAATGATCATTGACCTGATTTAGGGCTATCGTCCAGATGGCAGATTCCCTAACCATTGCGTACCTAGATTTTTCTTAAATGATTTCAAAGAACTTTGAAATTTATCGAACATTTCCATTGATAAATTATTCCAATCCACAATTATTCTTCCTATAAATGAATATTTTCCCAAATTGGTTAACAATTGAATTGGCCCAAGTAGTTAAGGGTATGAAGTTAGAGTTGGATGACAGCTTCACTCAAGGATCCACTACTGCTCATAGAAATTCATTGTAATTTCTTCTTCCCGTAAGTTATCAATTTTTCACCGCTTATCTGCTGGCTAATGGTGAGCATTTCCAGAACAAACTGTAGTATGTTAAGTTTATGAATAGTTCCTTTCTATTTGATTGATACTGAGCTCGATAGCTGCAGTCGCGTGTGCGGCCAGTATCCAGTAATTGGGAGATAATGGGTTCGAGCCGCACTGTCGGCAGCCCTGAAGATGGTTTTCCGTGGTTTCCCATTTTCACACCAGGCAAATGCCGAGGCCGTACCTTAATTAAGGCCACGGCCGCTTCCTTCCAATTCATAGGTCTTTCCTATCCCATTGTCGCCGTAAGACATATCTGTGTCGGTGCAAAGTAAAGCAAATAGAGAAGAAAAAAAATTGAATAATTCATTTGCTATAGTTTGTGGCTTTTTGTTCAGGTGTATGGTATGTGGGCAGATGGCATGTAGAATGGATAGACATTTTCAAGATTCCACTCTTTTCAAAGCAAAAATTCCTATCTGCTTGAGTTTTGATTATATATCTTCTTCTTCTTTCTTCTTTTTCTACCGCTTTTCCCACACCTGTGGGGTCGCGGGTGCGAACTGTGTCGCACATGTGGATTTGGCCCTGTTTTACGGCCGGATGCCCTTCCAGACGCCAACCCTATATGAAGGGATGTAATCACTATTGCGTGTTTCTGTGGTGGTTATTAGTGTAGTGTGTTGTGTGAATATGAAGAGGAAAGTGTTGGGACAAACACACACACCCAGTCCCCGGGCTAGAAGAATTAATCAGAGACGATTAAAATCCCCGACCCGGCCGGGAATCGAACCCGGGACCCTCTGAACCGAAGGCCAGTACGCTGACCGTTCAGCCAACGAGTCGGACAGTTTTGATTATATATATATATATATATATATATTATGTTTCTATAATTAAAAAACATAAAGATAGTTTTTGTATAGGTTTTCTACTATTAAATATGGAAAATACTTTAAGTCCAGGTCATTAGTTCCTTTCACTCGCTTACCTTAGTTGTCATTAGGTAAGATTTAGCAATACTGCCTTGAAAAGCTGATAAAATGACATTGGTGCGAGATATCAAGTTATATTTTTCAAATTGTTTATCAGTATGACCACCCCTCCAATGCTCATATACTTGGTTCAGTTGAGAAAGAGAGTTACACTAAACTTATCTTCCTAAAAATTTAATTTTTCATCACAAGATATGGAATATTGTCGTTGCCGGGACAAAACCTCCTATGTGATAATATTTTTAGAGACATACTGATCCGCAGCACATGCATTATGAAGGGCAAGAATGCCTTGACCATATTCACATAATATTGCACCTTAGATGACAGAACCTTACAGGCCAAAGTTCTAAGCTAAAATATTTCACATAGGAGGTTTTGTCCCAGCATCGACGATATGTAAAAATACAATTGCATGATTCACTTCAAATATAGAAAAACTCTTCAGATCTAACTAATCACATTTAAATTTAAAAAGTCAAGAGAAATTCTCTATATTAAAAATATACAAACTTGCAAAAATTGACAAGAATTTACTTACTAATCTCATGGTGGTTTGCCTTGTAAAGTGAGACCATTGCATTAAAATGAAAGAGCAAAAATATTTCCTGTTACTTTTTCCTTTTGAAGAAAGTGTGCTTTGTGGAAAATATGCCAAAAAACGTGCCAAAGAAAATTTTAAAAAGCCTAGAATCAAACAATATGCAGTACAAATAAACTTTTTGGAAACTGTGCTTAATGTACAAAAATAACATAGTGGGACCTTTCCCACCGTCCCCCATGACTCATGGGACCATGTGACAACAAACCAACCCTTTCGGGTCACGAACACATGGTACCATGCTCCACGGGAGTCGATAGTCAAGGGACCTATTCGGCCTGTGCCGATTTCCCCTCATTGGGATTGTATCATTAATCCACTCACATGAGGAGTTATCGGCCATACAGCACAGCCAGGTCAAAGCCACTCTCCCGTTCCTGAGGTCTGAACACGGACTCCTCAGGGTCGAAGACCGTTCGCGGCATGTAGAGGCTATTAAACTTAAACTAACTTAAAGGCCTACAATGAACGGAAGAGGTTTTTGGATGCTTGTTTTTTTTTGGCAAAGAATAAGCACAAATAAGTTTTCCAAATTTACTAAGGCGCTCCTTGAAATCTATACAAACACTATGACATCCTTGGTAAACTAATATAAATTGACAAGTTGAATACAAATACTTAGCAACGGTAAAATCCGTGCTACCATCCATCAGCTAAACTTCATCCACATTCCATTAGAATATTTATGTGGATGACCACAGTTCCTAAGAATATCTCAAATGAAAGAAGACTTCCATCCGAACCAACAATCTGATGGATACCTGATTTGACATACACAGAAAAATATACATCCCCGAGGGATGACCATTCTCGTAGACATACTACGTTCCTACCACCGGTTTTGTCTGTCTATCACCCGTTGGATATCAAAACTGTTGAGTGTTACACAAAACAAAATATAACACAAATTACCTTTTTACAATTACAATTACGAACCATTTTCCTCCAAATATCAGTATTCCCTGGGACCGAATCCCATATCATGAAGTTAAAACTTTACTTACACTAACCCTACTACCCCGGAGTGGTCATTTAACTTACATCTACCACCACCAAATATCTATACGTGAATAAAAGTACACTGGAGAAATAATCAAAACTTTACTTAAATCATGGGAAAGAAATAAGGTTACGCGTTTCCACCAATTGGAAGACAAATGAAATAAAAATCAAACGAACACAGGCTCGACAACGAATTCGTCACTTCCAACAACTACCAGTGAAATTTCACGAAGTCTAAATTCACGCAGAACAGTACTTATCACAAAACAAGATTACACCCTGAAAAAGGAACACGTATTATACAACAACACAGAATATAAATGGCTGTATTTCATCTCGTAGGACCCGCTACACGTGCGAGTAGTCGTCGTGTCTATGTGCAGTCCAGGTTCGAACTGGAGACTATGTTCGTCTCCAACAAAGATCCTGCAATCAAACCCTAATTTACCCTAATCATGTGAACACTGTCTTACAACGGGAACATCTACATTGCTTCGTGGTTCGTGGCTTACGGCATATGTGGCAATTACAGAACTCTGCTGTCATTATTTCTTAAAAGCAAAGCAGCCCGTTAGCACGACCAGCTTCTTCGCTCATGCCGGGGCCTCCCCTTGCAAGTCGCTCCCTTTCTCCTGGCTCGTAAATCACTGCGGTTATTCTCTCCACTGTCTGGGAGCTAAAGGCACCAACCAACCTGCTTCATGCTAGGATTATTGTGTCTATAAAATTTAATTCATTAGAGACTGGCGCAATCTATTCATTGCTCAAGCCAGCCCACATACTCTCAATACACGAGAATCATTTCTCAAATTCAATCGTTACCGCACATCAAATTCTCTCATATCTCTGGAGGTCTGGAGTTCGACTCGTATCTTCTCTTCTTCCTAATGTTCGCCATACGTCAGCCACTGACCACAGCAATATTCCCATTTCTTCGCCTCTGAGGCGAGATTGTGTACCTGTCAGATACTACCCTATTGTTCGAGATCTACCGGTATAAAATCACCGATCAAATTACTTTAAGAAAATAATACTAGTAATAATAATAATAATAATAATAATAATAATAATAATAATAATAATAATCCTCTAACCTGTTGCTTGGAATGTATCGGTATAAAACACTGATCAAGTTACATAAGAAAATAATAATAATAATAATCTTCTTCTTTTCCTGCCGCTTATTCCCACACCTGTGGGGTCGCGGGTGCGAACTGCGTCGCACATGTGGATTTGGCCCTGTTTTTACGGCCGGATGCCCTTCCTGACGCCAACCATCTATGGAGGGATGTAAGCACTATTGCGTGTTTCTGTGGTGGTTGGTAGTGTAGTGTGTTGTCTGAATATGATGAGGAGAGTGTTGGGACGGACATATACACCCAGTCCCCGAGCCAGAACAATTAATCATAAGCGATTAAAATCCCCGACCCGGCCGGGAATCGAACCTGGGACCCTCTGAACCGAAGGCCAGTACGCTGACCATTCAGCCAACGAGTCGGACAATAATAATAATAATAATAATAATAATAATAATAATAATATTCAGACATGATCAACTCAACTAGTAAAATTTCTACTTTATTAGCCTAACTAATGTGTAGGGGGGGGGGCATATTTGAACCTTCGCACACATCTTCTCGACGATCTTCAATTACAGCCAAACTTATACACTAGCATGCAAAGCAAACTACTGCCTTTACATTTATGAATTTAGTGCTGTCACTATTCCACCTTAATTTCTGTATAGGCACATGTTAATGATCCTGTCACCTACTATTCCCTGCTCATCTTTTGCAGTCACGCAGATGAAATTTACGGCATTAACCTGTTCAATTTTCTAGTTATTTCCCCCCTCAAATCTTCTCAGCACTCATAACAAAAATATATAGTATAGCATGCACATGCATCCTCTAAAAGGGGTCCCAAACTCTATACATCCTTCCTGGTTTACTTCCTTCCCATATCTACTTACAAAAATCAAACTAAACAAGGGTCATCCGACCACTCCAGGTAATTAACCTATCAATTACATCATCATTAACCCTATCTTTACAGTAACTCTATTTACAAGGGGAAATACTAACATTGGAAGAAAATAGCTCAATACTCAACAGTTTTTGATGTTTTTCTGGCCCCCGCCCGAAGTTTTCAGGGGCCTGCCATTGGTGCTCACTCCATGTCGCTGGCTCGTGCAGTCCTGGGTTCTAGGAGTTTGATGACTTTGCTGGAGTAATCCATCTTCCTGGCAAACAAATCACTGCAATTATATTTACACAATCTTGCACACTTGTTGATCACTCGACACCATCCAACTTCCCCTCTATCGTTCTAGACCGATGCAAGTTACGTGATGCTAATTATTATGGATATCTCAGCTAGTCTATTTCGTTTAAATTAGGCGAGTTGAAAATTCATGATCTCCTCCTTCCCAAGTCTATTGCCTCCTACTTCCGTGACTTATATCAACCGTCCTTCTCCTAATTTCTTGTCTAGATCATTCAGATCCTGTACTTATCATTCTCCATTACTTAGTGTGATAATCTGATCCTGAAATACTGCTCTCAATGTTACATGGATTTAAACTGATAGTATTTCTTCACACGATCTGATTTTCTTTTGAAACAAAGTTTACCAAATCCCAAAGTTAGACTCCTCGAAAGATGAGCTCCCTTACTGCTACAGACATCAACCTCGCGATGAGCGTTCTCCATCTAGAGTTTGATCCCCACGGCATACTCAACCTTTCACAGTCACTACCTACGACATAATGACAAATATTCAGAGTTTACTTCGCGATCGGATGTCGCACAAATACCTTTGTCATATAGTTACATTTCCTACTATCACTGCACACTGGAAAACACTTTTAGAACTTCACTCCCATTTCTTTGTGTCAGTTATTCAGACAAAGATGAGGTAGACCTTGCTCGCGGACCGACCGTAGTTCCACCTTCTGAAGCTCGTTCCCGACTGAAACCTCCCCCGAGAATCTGCAACAACTTATAGCAAAGCCGGGAATAGGGGTGGCAAGCGTGCCATGTCCCCACTCTGATTTTTATCTCTCCTGGATAAACCAGCCTGTTGACATCAGCAATACGCTAGATTGTGTGACTATGTTACGCACAAGTGCGCTATGCCATGTGGAGTTGATTATGTTCGGCGGATCTGCCGTAATTAATTTATAACATCGGAGGGGAAATGGTGAATCCCCAAAGACATCTGGTTTCAGCCATCGCGTCCGTACGCTAACCCAGTTATATAAGTTGTTTACCAACGCCTTTCACTTGGAGAGTATTTTCTATCAGAACTCCTGACTTTATAATTCAACCAAAATTCTGCACACTGCTCTGACGGATGCAGTTTTGTTAATCAAGCCTTATTTACGCCGAAAACACATTAAATTTGGCCCGATCGCTCTGGCATCGCTATACGCTGGCATTTGTTTTTCAATATGGAGTCGCTAAATAGTGTTCTTCTGCTGCTTCTTCTATGACGTGTGCCTAGTTCAGGGATTCTTTAAGCCACCCAGTGGGTGTGTGAGGCGCCGCTCTGGCGGGCGTCCTATTGCACAATCTGATGCTTCTCCCAACATCCACACAAAGAAAGCTTGCTGCCTGCTTCCTTACCAAGCATATCATTTGAAATAAATATTACTTGTGCCGATACGGTCACATCAGGAATGTGTCAAATTACAAGACCACTTCCTTAATAATATGGATATATTGAATATTTTCTGAAATGCATTCTCACTAGCATATAAAGGGCCTTAAGTTAAGAATTAGATGGAACTGGATGAAATGGGTGTTGAGCAGTCCATTTTTACAGTAAAGCTACATTTAAGCTACACTCAGCAAAGTACCATACACAAGACAAGTACGGTAGTACCTTCAGATAAATCACTATGAGGGATACCCTATTATACAGAGTTGAAGTTGTTGATAAGAAAGCAGCAATTTATACTAGTGACATCCTTACCACATGACAATGTATTGGAAACATGTTACTGATTAAGGGTGCCTTACCACAGAGCGTGCAGATTGGATTGTGGTGTGAGAGGAATTTTACCTGTAGAAGTGTTATTACTTGTGTCCTCTGAATATTTTACACAAGTCTCAAAATAACTTTTACATTCTGTTGCTGAGGGCAGTTAGCAATTTACAGTTCATAGAGGCACCAGCTTCTGCACACAATCTCAGACATGGAAGTTCTTTAACAGTTCTTTTGCTTTTAAATCCCTTCTGTAGGAACCAGTTAAGGTTTAAGTTTCTCAGAATGCATAGTGTGTTTAACCTCTGAGGACGGTACGACTTATGCATGTAGGGACACAGCAATCATATCTCAGGGGTGGTTCGCCATACATGCATACAGATTCTACCAGCTGTGTAAGAAGCTACCATCAGCTGTCCATGCAAACTATTAATACAGTTCAAAGCACAGGGGTGTGGCCTTGGAGTAAACTTTCTTTCAATGCTATAGGTCACTGGGCAACACTTAACAGAACTTACATTATCAAGTTTGCCTTGCTGCCTTATAGTCAGCTGACAGTGGCCGACACAGCAGGCATATTGCAAGGTTTGTAGTTGTTTGGGACAAGTTTGGTGAAGATATTAGCTGAAAGTAGTGATGAGAATGAGTCGCGTGATGATGATTGTGTTTGTGTTAATGAGGATGGTTATGCACAGCTTGAATGCAGTTATCAAGTGAACAATGACGACTGTAGTAAGAGTCACTGGCGTAGCCAGGGGGGGGCATGGGGGCCACCCCTCCCCTAAGTGTTTTCTGAATCTAGAGCGAGGATCAGACGTTGTTTTACGTACGGTACGAACAACTTAAAACCTTACACTGAAATGTTAAATTAACATAGCGAGGCTCAATAGGGCCATACATAATTCTCCATATTTGTACTGCTTGAATGAAAGGAAAACACTTAGGATTGTGATGGGCGGGGATATTTCCCTGTAGAGGCCTCAGTATTGGGAATGTAACCGTTTGTTGACAAATGCCAAGACATGAGGAAAGGGGCAATTACAAGGGATTACTCAGTAGGTGGCCGGAACGTGACCACTGAGATAACAGGGGCCACAGCCAGAAACAGTTGCAAGCTTACAACATCGTGTCAGCTTTTGCACATCAGTTCCCGGAAACAACAATGTCCTAGGGGTCCTTGGGTTGTACCCTAGTTGAGAGATGAAGACTGTGACAGGATTGTGAGCTGCATGTTAGTACCTCATTTTATGCCATATAAGATATAAGTAACTTTTTTTGAAGAGGGACTATTTTGTCACTGAAAAGCCAAAACTATGTGCATCCTCTGTAAGTTATGAAAAAGTTTTTAAAAATTCTAACAGTAGCCAGGCAATAACGGATGCGTGCTGAAGTTTGATAGGTAGGCCTATATATTTTGTCAAATGCCCAGGGACTGATTGGAACTTCAAATGACACCATCAAAAGTGTGGGTAACTATTTTGTAATTGGCAGGTGTGACAACTCAGTTCCAATGGTTGTATCTTCTCATCAGGTTGGCCCAGGCTTGAATCGCAGTCGATGCATGAAACATTTTAAAAATGGGAAGTCACGTTCTGTTGACATGGATTCTACTTAAAACACCAGATCCCGTCCCTTACCTTTCTTTATACTTTTGAGCCATAACTGCATGATTTACGGTGGTGTATTTTGAGTATCCAGTAGCATGGATACAACTTTTACTTGGAAGGGGTTGTGAAAAGATTTTTTAATTTTTATTTAGAATTTGCTTTACGTCGTACTGTAGGTCTTATGGCGATGATGGGAAAGGAAAGGGCTAAGAGTGGGAAGGAACTGGCCGTGGCTTTAATTAAGGTACAGTCCCAGCGTTTGCCTGGTATGAAAATGGGAAACCACAGAAAAAAATCTTTAGGGCTGCTGGCAGTGGGGTTTGGCCCACTATCTCCCGGATTCAAGCACACAGCTGTGCGCACCTAATCGCACGGCCAACTCGCCTGGAGGATATGAAAAGAAAGCCCGTCCTACCGAGTGCGGTGACGGATCTTCAGGAGATTTTGATGGTTTTGATTGTTACCATGTACAATCATAGCTTCTGTACTCTTAACATAAACTGGCTACATCATTGAAACTGTTCGTAAAATTGATAATATCGTTCTTCCTTTTGTGAGGAAGTAGAATCTTCATTTAATTTGTCTTCTTAAAAAAAAAAGGAAGCAGTTTGGTACTACACCCCGTGAAGGTGACTACCTTCCAGGTCATAGATATTTCGATTACGGGAGACTCAAGTCCAACTCCACTGCACCCAAAACAAGGCTGTATCTTCCCATTCCTATGCCTTTCTTAACTCTGTCAGTGCCGGGAATCGAATGCAGGATGCCTTAAGTAAATTCTAAAGTAAGGATACCTAAAAGTAACCAGCCAGCTTCGCTATGTAGGGGTAGCGTGCCTGCCTTTTACCGGAGGGCCTGGGATCTGAGGGCTGGTTCAAGGTACACTCAGCCCACATTTTTATAATTGAGAAGCTATCTGATGGTGAGATGGCGGTCCCGGTCTAGAAAGCCAAGAATAACGGCGGGGAGTATTCGTCGTGCAGACCACACGGCACCTCGTAATCTGCAGGCCTCTGGGCTGAACAGCAGTTGCTTTGTAGGCGATGGCCCTTCGGGCTGTTACGCCATGGAGTTTGGTTTGAAAAAGTGAACAGAGAAGGAAGCGACACCCCTGCTGCAAGGCTCTTTAGCCTCCAGCTAGTTCTTCTGTCCGGCCTCGTGCATTTAGGACAGTTGAAAAATGTACATCTTAATAAATGCTCCTCATAAAACCTTTGTAAAAATACTATCTGCATCTATTTATAGCAATAATCACAAACGCCTCCCTTTCATGTGGCTTGGTTGAGTTGCTGTCCTTCTGAGTACAAGTTCACAGGTTCAAATCCCAACTTGGGTCGATGGCCCTGGTAACGGTGTTGAAATGGCAACAGCTCTGTGTCATTGGTTTCTGGCAAGTAAATAAAAATTATAAATACTAATATCAGCGTCACAAAACTGTAATTTTATACTACTATATTCCGTATCCCAGGCTTGCGAGGGAAACTAATTAACAATTTGCTTTATGTCTCACTGACACAGGGTCTTAGGGCGACGGTGGGATAGGAAAGGCCTATGAGTGGGAAGGAAGCGGCCGTGGCCTTATTAAGGTACAGCCCCAGCATTTGCTTGGTATGAAAATGTTAAACCACGGGAAACCATTTTCAGGGCTGCCGACTCTGGGGTTCGAATCCACTATCTCCCGGATGCAAGCTCACAGCTGCGTGGCCCTAACAGCGAGGGGAAACTAATAGGACAAGGTAAACCCTACCTAGCATATGTTGTGACGTGTATTTTTCTTTACCAACTAACAAAATATCTATACCCATACGCTTTACATTCTATATTTATTTATTTATTAGTGCCTTCTGTACAGTGGCGAAGTTAGGGCTCCAGGCCCTCTCTTATACTTAACCACATACTAATCAGAATCCTAAATAAAATACTGAGATACTTAAAATAGTTAAAACTAGATAAATTAGTAGAATTGGAAATAAATTACTAACTAAATTAATATTAAAACTAATTAATATTAAAAACTCTTAAAGTGACTAATCCTCAGGCATGCACACATTCATACTTCAACCATTTAGTCAGCTGTCCTCAGCAGGTAGTCTTGGCAGGTGACCTTAAATCATGATTTAAAGAAAAGCTAGTTTCTCTGACCTGAGCTGGCAGTTAATTCCATAATCTGGTGAGAATCGCCACAAATGATCTATTAGTTTTATTTGTGTGGTGCAGTGTAATAGAGAATGAAACTAGAACATGTATTAAATTGTGAAATGATGATAAAAATATGAATTTAGAGTATATATACATTGGACTACTTTCAGCTACCACTCTAAACACCATAGTTAAAGTGTGCAGTTGCCGACGTTTATCAGACATCAGCCATGATACAGCCTGGTAGTATGGGGTGATATGAACATTGCACCCGACTTTGTAAATAAATCACAGGCAGGAATTCAGTGCTTGTTGAAGTGTTTCTTCTCTCGTCATGTCAACTAAAACAATGTCATGATAATCAGGAATAGCGAGAATGAGTGTCTGTATTAGTTTGGCCGGTAGCTCAAATGGAAATACATCCCTCTAACGTTTAAGAGGGTGAACCAAAAAGAAAAACCAAACCCCACGGCACTTAACGCCCTTGGAAGGGCCTTGGCCTGCCCAGGCACCGCTGCTCAGCCCGAAGGCCTGCAGATTACGAGGGGGCATGTGGTCAGCACGACGCATCCTCCCGGCAATTATTCTGGGCTTTCGAGACCGGGGCCGCCATCTCGCCGTCAGATAGCTCCTCAATTCTAATCACGTAGGCTGATTGGACCTCAAACCAGCCCCTCAGGTCGAGAGAAAAATACCTGCCCGGGAATCAAACCTGGGGCCTCCGGGCGAGAGGCAGGCACACTACCCCTACACCATGGGGCCGGCTTTAAGAGGGTGAAGAACTCCAAAAATCTTTTTACATATTTCTTTCCTGTGATCAGACCAATCAACTATTTCATTAATCATTACGCTGAGATTTTTAACCGTTATACTGAAGGGAATAATGTTACCGTTCAGTAGGATAGGCGGGATTGTGACATTGTTTGAGCAGCTCAGCTACTGGTGAGAGTGTTAGTGATGAACAACATGAGTGGTCATGGACACCTGCTGATACACGATATACAACATACGCTTATAAAAATCCCAGTTACAGGTGAAGGACATTATTGTGAGAGAGACAAATAGGTATGTGAAAAGTGTAAACTGCATTTTTGTGCAGTTTAGTATAAGAGAGTTTCGTTATGCATATACACTGAGTCGTCGGAGGTCATTGTTAATATCTTGTCTTGCAGTGTCGATATAGTTGAAGATCGGCAGCATAGAGGTGGTGTGTGTTATTTCCTGTCACAGATGGTATGTCATTGATGTAAATACCGAAAATTAGGGGCCCGGAATACTGCCCTGTGGGGCAACACCAAGTTTCATTTTAAAGGCCTTGTCGTTTATTGTTACGCGCTGTTGACAGTTACTCAAATAAGAACTAAAAACCTTAAGCACAGCCAGGTTGAAATTTAGCAGTTCCATTTTCTTTATCATAGTCGGAATTACTATAGTGTCAAAGGAGCTACTGAAGTCAAGACGGATAAGTATAGTGAGCAGTCGTTTGTCCATAGCATTTCTAATGCCTTCAGTAACCTTCAAAAATGCTGTCGCGGTACTGTGATCCTTCTTAAATCCAGATTGCGAAGGGTCCCAAGGAGCATTTTTATTTAGGTATTCCAGAACTTGCTCGTATACTAAACGTTCAAAGGATTTAGAAAGTGCAGGGAGTATGGACATGACGATAGTCAGTGGGTGATTGTGGGTCTAAATTCTTAGGTACCGATATAATATTGGCTGTTTTCCAGACAGTAGGGGAAGTTCTGTTTAGTAAACAGTAGTTCAGTATGTGCGTCAGTATAGGCAGGACATCACCCATGATATTTATATATATAAAATAACTTGTCCTGACTGACTGACTGACTGACTGACTGACTGATTCATCATCGCAGAGCCAAAACTACTGGACGTAAAGAAATGAAATTTTGGGGATATATTCATATTAAGATGTAGGTGCTCGCTAAGAGAGGATTTTTGGATATTCCTTCCCTAAGGGGGTGAAAAGAGGGGTGAAATTTTAAAATGAGTGTGTCTATATCTCGAAATTTTAAAAGTTTACAGATGTAAAAATTGGAATTTAGAATCTTCTTTAAAAATAAGGAAACACGTATTTTTTTGTTTTCAGAAAATCCCAATAGGAGGGGTGAAAAGGAGTGAAAATGGGGAAAATGGGTTGAATGCCCTTAATCAGGATACCAGTACTTATATCTCAGAAACTGATAATATTACAGACCTGAAAATTGGTACCTTTGATCTCTTTCAAAAATAAAGAAACACGTATTTTTTTGTTTTTGGAAAATCCAATTAATGGGAGGGTGAAAAGGGGGTGAATTTTTAAAATGAGTGAATATATATCTCCAAACTTTTAAAGTTTGCAGATGTAAAAATTGGTATTTAGAATCTTCATTAAACATAAAGAAACACGTATTTTTTTTGTTTTCGGAAAGTCGCAATAGGAGGGGTGAAAAGGGGTGAAAAAGGGGTTGAATGCCTTTAATGAGGCTACTTATATTTCAGAACCTGAAGATATTACAGACCTGAAAATTGGTGTTTGGGATCTCCTTTAAAAATAAAGAAACACGTATTTTTTGTTTGTGGAAAATCCAATTAAGGGGGGGTGAAAAGGGGGTAATATTTTAAAATGAGTGTATCTATATCTCAAAACTTTAGAAGCTTATAGATGTGAAAATTGGTATTTACAATCTCCTTTAAAAATAAAGAAACACGTATATTTTGCTTTCAGAAAATCCCAATAGGAAGGGTGGAAAAGGTTGAAAAAGGTGTCGAATGCCTTTAATGAGTCTACTTATATTTCAGAACCTGAAGATACTACAGACCTGAAAACTGGTGTTTGGGATCTCCTTTAAAAATAAAGAAACACGTATTTTTTGTTTTTGGAAAATCCAATTAATGGGGGGGGGGGGGGGTTGAAAAAGGGGTGATTTTTTAAAATGAGTGTATCTATATCTCAAAACTGTTAAAGTTTATAGATGTAAAAATTGGTATTTAGAATCTCCTTTAAAAATAAAGAAACAAGTATTCCTTTTTTTTTCTTCGGAAAATCCCAATAGGAAGGGTGTAAAAGGGTGAATAATGGGTTGAATGCCTTTAATGAGGCTACTTATATTTCAGAACCTGAAGATATTACAGACCTGAAAATTGGTATTTGGGATCTACTTTAAATGTAAAGAAACACGTATTTTTTCGTTTTTGGAAAATCCAAATATTGGGGGGTGAAAAGGGGGGTGAATTTTTAAAAATGAATGTGTCTACATCTTAAAACTTTAAAATTTACAGATGTAAAAATTGGTAGTTAGAATCTCCTCTAAAAATAAAGGAACACGTATTTTTTTGTTTCCTGTAAATACCAATGGGAGGGATGTAAAAGGGTGCAAAATGGGTTGAATGCCTTTAGTGAGGATACATATATCTCAGAAACGGAAGATATTACAGAACTGAAAATTTGTATATGGGATCTCCTTTAAAAATAAAGAAACACGTATTTTTTTTAGTTTTTGGAAACTCCAATTAATAGCCGTTAAACAGAAGTGAAAAAAGGGGTGAATTTTTTGAAAGAATATCTTGGAAACGTAAAATGTTACAGACGTAAAAAGTGGGTGTTTGTAATCTCCTGTAAATGTAAAGAAACATAGGTGATTTGTTTTTGGAAACTCCACTTAAGGGGAACCCAAAAGGGGTGAAATTTTAAAATGAGAATTTTTACAGTATATCTAAAAAACTCAACACGTTACAGAAGTGAAAAATGGTATTTTTATCTCTATTAAACATAAAGAAACGTGTATTTTTAGTTTTCGGAAATACCACTTGGGTGGAGGGGGGGTGAAAGTGACTGAAAAAGGTGTTGAATTCTTTTAATTAGGCTACTGATATCTTAAAAATGAAGATGTTACAGACGTGAAATTTGATATTTGCAATCTGCTTTAAAAGTAAGGAAACACGTATTCTCGGAAAATCCAAGTAAGGGGGGCGAGGCGGGTGAAAGAATTGAAAAATTAATTGACTTTAATTGTATGAGAATACATACATCTAACAAAAACTAAAGTTGTTACAGATGTGAAAATTCGTATTTGGATCTCCTTTAAAAACAAAGAAAAACGCGTTTTGGGAGGGAAACCATCTTGGGGGGCGGGAGTGTAAAGGAGTTGAATTCCTTTCATGAGGACACATAAATCAAAAAGTGAAGAGGTTAGAGTCGTGATAATTGGTATTTAGAAGATCCTTTACTATTAAAGAAACAAGTATATTTTGAGGGAAAATTCACTTGGGGGGGGGGGAAGTAGTTTGAAATGAAGTGACAAAAGTAAATTATATTTATGGGGATACTTATATCTCAAAACTGAAGGTAATAGACGTGAACATTGGTGTTTGGAATCTCCCTTAAACATAAAGAAACACGCCTTCTTTTAATTTTTTGGAGGGGGGGGGGGGAGTTGGCAGTAAAAACGTAAATGCGGTGGGGTGTAAAAGGAGGTGAGACCAATTGATTTTACTGTTCTTAATGTAGTTATAAGGGTCCTCCGTTGCTCAGGCGGCAGCGCGCCGGCCTCTCACAGCTGGGTTCCGTGGTTCAAATCCCAGTCACTCCATGTGACATTCGTGCTGGACAAAACGGAGGTGGGACAGGTTTTTCTCCGGATACTCCGGTTTTCCCTGTCATCATTCATCCCAGCAACACATAATAGTAATAATAATAATAATAATAATAATAATGTTCCGCACCGTCGTCAAATGTGCGGACAGCGCTGGAAACGGCTCCTGGACGGGTAATGGCTAAGAATGCAGTCCGACCGCGGGTTCAGTGCCGCCAAGGCACCCAATATGACACCACGCCGGATCTCCCGAAGGATTTTATCCAGATTAAAAATGACTATAGGAAAATACGGTATGGCAAAGATTTACGGACCCAACTGACCGGGAAGAATACCTGAGCCTAGCCCGGGAAGTACGAAATCTATTGCTGGAAAGGAAGATTGAAAAATGGGAGGAAACGTGCCGTAATCTAATAGAAAACGAGTCGGATCGGGAATTTTGGTGGATTCTCGCTGAAAACGAGTCAGATCGCGAATTTCGGCGGATTTTATATCTAAAAAAATAAGCATTCAATTATAAATTTCAGTATAATACCGTAGCGAAGCACGGGTACCTTGCTAGTTATGTATACAATTAATAGGAACATCACTACACCTGTAGTATTTGATTTAATTGAGTATAAAGCCTTTTTAACCTGATTTTCTGTGACACTGTGAAATGTGAATAGTGGATTGGCTGGAGAGGAGTGCGGTGAGTCTGTGCCGTTAATTGGGGTAGGTTGAATATTTATTCAACTAAAGAAATCGTTCAGTTCGTCAAGTGGAATGTCAGGAGTTGTTTGTCTGTGTTGATGTTTTCCTATTCCCAGAGCTCAAACTGTTTATTCTTGCATTCATTTAACTTGTACTTGGAATACATGAAATGCTGCAGTTATGTTGGGATATGTTGGGATGGGAGTAACAGTGGTAGCCGGGGGGGGGGGGGGCGGGGGGGGGCGATTGTTGTCCAATGAGTCAAGACACCCCAGGAGTTTTAACTAATGTACTTTTATTAAGCATTTTATATATAATGTATATTAATATTAGGTTCCGGAGTCCGACTCATTGGCTGAATGATCAGTGTTGAGGCCTTCGGTTCAGAGGGTCCCGGGTTCGATTCCCGGCCGGGTCGGGGATTTTAATTGTGTCTGATTAATTCTTCTGGCTCGGGGACTGGGTGTTTGTTTCAATACTTTCCTGTTCATATTCAGACAACATACTACACTACCAACCACCAAAGAAATACACAACAGTGATTACATCCCTCTGTATAGGGTTGGCATCAGAAAGGAGATCCGGTCGTAAAACAGGGCCAAATCCACATGTGAGACACAGTTCGCACCCGTGACCCCGCAGATGTAGGAAAAGCGGGGGAAGAAGAAGAAGAAAATTATTATTAGCTTCCGAGATCTGTACGAATCCACAACTCTTACTTGGATCCAAGGACACTCATTTCCTTTTTGGGTATTCTACAACACCTAAATTCTTTAAGTTTGGACACCTATCAAAATAAAATTCTGGTTGAATGGGCCTCCACCCCCCAAACTGAAATCCTGGCTACGCTACTGGTGAGAGTGTTAGTGATGAACAACATGAGTGGTCATGGACACCTGCTGATACACGATATACAACATACGCTTATGAAAATCCCAGTTACAGGTGAAGGACATTATTGTGAGAGAGACAAATAGGTATGTGACAAGTGTAAAACAGGAGAACAGTCCCTTGAATACCCTGTCCTGAATGAATCAGTGAAAGGATGTCAGTAGGGAAGACATTTACTTAGTCCTTGGGATTTTTGTGTTGATTGGTCAGTAGGGACTAGGATCAAAGACATGGGTCAGAATTTGCAGAAATTGAATAAATATAGGCCTATACATAACTTAACAACATAATTAATAATAACCTTAATAAATTAATAAAATAAAATGATAATTCAGCCATCAAATCTGAATAAACAAATAAATAAAAATCGGCTCTCCTAAAATCGCCTTTATTTATATATTAGTGTAATTCACCCGTCGCCTTTTCGAAGGAACTTCTCGAAAACTGCTATGTACAAGGATCTTTCACTTTGTAGTTCATCTAGCAATCCTTTTCTAAAT
Organism: Anabrus simplex; assembly: GCF_040414725.1. Lineage (NCBI taxonomy): Eukaryota > Metazoa > Arthropoda > Insecta > Orthoptera > Tettigoniidae > Anabrus > Anabrus simplex. The sequence goes on along the minus strand of NC_090266.1, from coordinate 969,709,835 downwards.
GACAACAGGAAAAGTGTAGAAAGTCTATTCTCACTCTGAAAATTACAAAGAGATGTCTTCACAAGTTTCAAACAAGAGAATGTGTGCTCAACATTGGACGTGCTGACTGGTATTGTCAACACGAAACAACATAATTTATATGTTTCAGTAAATGCTTCATCTGTCAAGCCTGTTTCTTCTAAGAAATGCATCACTTCAGTCACAATTTCATTCAAAAAGTCTGAGAGCCTAGAAACCGATATTGGTTCACTCCACAAATTGCCAAAATTGAAAAAATTCTCATAACTTGATTTAAGAACTGAAAACAAGTTATCAGGAAATCTGGTTTTGAAGCACTAAAATTTCTTTGAATCTAATAGCTCAAGAAATTGCATATCACCAAGATCTTGAAATCTCACCTCCATTTGTTCAACCACAGTGTCAAGAATTTCATTGTAGAAATGCACATATTTCATTTTTTGGATTTAGTGGATCATCTTCTTGATGTCTTTTCAGAGAAGGTTCTACATTGTCATTTTCTTCTACTTTCCTAGACATCTCTTAGAAATAATTTCTTGGGACTCTAAAGTGAGATATCATTTCTTTTATTTTCTCGATGCTGTATTTCACATCCAAGATTTTACTTTAGTGAATGTTTCCGTATTCCAACTGTTTGGGTCTTCAGCAATACCCTCAGGAAAACCTTTGAACTGTATTTGGTTTTCATTCACTGCATTCGCTATTCTGGAATTGTAGGTGCATCCTGTGTTGGAAATACTTGGAAATAGTTCTGTTACTTCAGATTCAGCAAGTGCACCAACGCATTTCGACAAATGTGAAAAGAAATTTGGAATGCCACTCAATGTTTTTAAAAAAAATTATTGTATTTATTGATATGGGTAACAGAATGGGAAAGAACGAGATTTTGTTTGTGAGCATAGCAATGTATGAAGAGTGCACTGGATCACCTGTTCTTCACAAGGGATTGTAAACCGTTTAAGTGTCCAGAGTAGCAGGTCCATCATAACCTTGTGCTACAAGCGTTTGCTCACAATTGAAATGAGAGAGGATTTGAGAAACATGCCCACTTAGAGCAATCGCAGTGCGATCACTGCTGACAAGTGTAAAACCAATGAATCTCTGATGAATAGTGCTGTCTTTCACATATCGAATGACAGTTGAAAGTTGAGCGAGCTTTGCAATGTCCATAGTTTTGTCCAACAAAATTGCTGTAAAAATTGCATGGTTTATTTCTGACTTAATCTTATCAGAATTATGTCACTAACACTTTCAGTAATATCATTCTGAATCCTGTTGGATGTTCCTTTAAACACCCCCCATTCTGTGAAGATGAACCTGGTTGACAGAATCTTCCTGCTCGTTATGATCTCTGAATTGCAGCTCTTGTTTAGCCAACAAACAGCAGACATCCATCAATTGTTTCATTAGTCATTAGTTTGAATTAACCTCTGCATTATGTTTTAAAACATCTAACCTTCTCTGCTCACTCAACTGAAAACCAAGTTTGGTTCTCCCGAAAGTTTTCAATTTAGTTATTATGGACAGGTGTGAATGACACTTTTCGTGGTGCACTTTGGCCTTATGAAAATGACTGATGTAACAAAATCCATCATTGTTCTACAGTTCCTTTTCTCTGTCAAACAGAATGCAAGGCCAACAATACAGTTTGTTTCTTGATTTGCATGCAGTTATCCATTTTGAAGAAGCATAATAGTCCATTTTGAAATGACAATTATAATCTTTAATTTTTATCTCTATGGAAATGTTTGGAGTTGGCCTACCTTTGGTTATTCTTTGTTACTTTTTTCAGACTGAGACCTCCAAATGATACCATCAATAATTGGTCAAGAATACAGCACTTAGACTGCCAGTCCCCACTCCTATTTTCACCGTATCACTTGACGCAGCGCCACTGCTTGAGCCATCGCTCTGCAGCAAAGGACTAGATTTCTCAACAGAGTCCCCTTCTATACTTTATACTCTTTGAGTCACTTTCAAAATATATTAATAATGTAACACTTTACATTTTACCAGAACTCTTTCCATGTTGAGATCAATAATGTAAGCTAAATAATCTTAAAAGTGCCACTGGTAAAAGGCAAACGAAAATTAAATTTGCTTGCTACAGAATGCCCAAGCATAGCGCCTGAACAACACAACGCGTGGACTAAGCAACTTCACCTGTTCCTTTCCCCTCAAGAAGAGCCAAATTTTTCTAATCCTCCCTCAGCGATTACAGTCACTGCCCGGGTGGCAGTGTGTGTGTGAGAACGGTAGTACCAAATGCTATTTTGCATTGAAAATTGAGAAATGTAAACTATGGTTCTTTTTATTTGTGTATGTTTATTGCAAAATACTTTAAATTGAAATGGCAGGGGACAAGCCTAGTCTCACTTAGTCCCCATGACTGCATGCCCCTGTGATGGGTAAAGTTAAAAAATGTGTGATTTGTACAAATCATAAGAAGAAGAAGGAGAGTATCTATTGGGCCAGCATTTTGAAACTTGCTTCAAAACATTCCACACTCAACTTTATTTCTAAGAGGATGAGTTATTCAGTTGGATTGATTCAGTTCATAATCATGAAATATTTATAATGTTATGATTGTTTGCTGGCATATTATGTGGACAAGAACTGCACAAAATGTGAACGAGATTGAACAAGTTTCTAGGATACTGCAGTGCCTGTGTTGGCATCTGAAGTTGTTGTAACTTGCTAGAATTAATTACCACTCTAGTGGTACTGCATGGTCAATGAATATTACTAACTTGTGGGTTGATTCTAGACATTTATTGTGGTAGCAAATCTGGGAAGAATATTTTGTTGAATCTCAGCCAAAAGTAAATATATGTGTTTTAGTACAATAGTAAATTTTAAACCAAGTGTGGTGTAAGCTGCATAGCTATAAACTTTCATTCATGAGGGGTTCAAACCCCACCATTGGCAGTTTTGAAGACGGTTCATGTTCCCATTTTCACACCTTAATTAATCAAATCAAATAATTTTATGAGCTGTGGTTATGCCAAGTAGTTATAGCATACTAATTGTTTTATGAGCTCAGCTCGTAGAGATATGTTGCTAAGTATAACTGCACACAGTTGAAATACAAACCCACAGATATCTTTTTTATGAATTTTGAAATGAACTGCTGACTAAGTTGACTTTGCAACTTCATGGAACTAACCCACACCCCATGTGCCTTAGTTGAGAAACAACAAATTCTTTGTGGTTTCTTTATTCACATTCTTCCACGACCTCAGATGCCATCATGGCATTGAAAAGGTGTAGTTGCATGGATGAAGACAAGACCAAAAATTTCCTAGAAAGTACTGAAGGTAGTGGTTCAGAAGGCAGTGATTCTAATGGTGACAAAATAGTGAGTGAAGAAAATTCTGATGAAACTCGTAATATTGGTGTGGTGGAAAGTGACTTAAACTATGACAACATGTCAAATTTTTCAAAGTGAATTCACACAATGACACAAAAGAAACAGAGCTACTAGAACTGAGCAAAGCTCCTGTTTTTTTTTTCATATTTATATCAAGTATAGTGGAGTTAATAAAGAATTATTCGATAAGTATGAGATGTAACCACCATTCGAACTTTCAATTTTTCTGAAATACGTGGAACCTTTGTTTGGCAAAATTTCTGACAAAACCAGTACACATTCATTCATTGATTTTTGTTTAGCTCACATAGACTGTACAATTGCATGCTATGAAATATGCCAACAGTAAATTCTAGTTTTCTATCCTTATGTATACAGCGTGTATCTAAATTGTAGTGACAAAATAATCAGAGATCCTCTTTGTGTTATTTAAAGAATGATGGCGCAATCGGATTGGTGGAAAAAAATTTCTTTTTGAGAAAATTAAATTACTTCGTTACTTCCGGGCATGCGATTCAAATTAAGGTACATGCCATATTTGCTGTGCTAGAGCTTAAGCCACTATCTGCCACTGTGCTTCAGTGAAGGGAAGAGAAAAGAAAGGAGGGTGAGATCGATGTTAGATGGAGATAGAAATAATGCTCTGCGCGAGTTTCCTCGTTCGACCCACACAAGACTGTCCTTGTCTCTTACAAGCAATATCCCAAATTTGTTTATGAACTCTTTCCGGTATAACTGCGAGCTATGCTCGCAGCGGTCAAAATTATGTTCACGCTGCTCTGTGAGCATAGCCCGTAGTAAGGTATGAGAATTTGGTAAAAATTGAGAACAAGCTATGCACACATTCTGCTGACTACATCGTGTTTCTTCATGTGTTACTTACGAGAGTATTTCGACAGATTGCAGTATTATCTAAGTCAGAGAATTTACAATATAATTGACGAGTGTGCATTAGTAGGTGCTGTCACTCAATGTGCTCTAAAACATGGCGTTTTGCAGCAAGCAAGTGCTTGATAGAAGTTATATTTATGATATTTTATGTCATCATATTCCCTCACAACTAAAAAACAGAAACTTTACTAATATGTAGATATTCTTATGTATTTGCGCAGTTATGAAACGTGCTGGAACATCCAATCATAATGAAATGCAAGATGTTGCTTCGAATTCCTATTTGGATGTCAATATTTCCATTTGTGAATAAAGTTACAATTACATGCCTTTAATATCATCTTTGCCAGTATCGTCACATAAAAATATATAAATAAAATTTCATAAGAGCTCCCATTTTTGTTGTTCTTATTACTGTTATTATTATTGAACAGTTATTATTTTATAACATTTTCATTATTATTGTTGTTTTATAATTGCAATGCACATTTTACATGATCAGTCTAGGTAAAATATAACAGTATTTCAGAAAACTGTACTTACTTAATAATCCATCAGACTTTTTTCATTTGCAAAATATGGTACAATATATAAACAATTTTAAAATCTGAAGTGATAGTTGACGTGAAACAAACAACATTTTTAAAAACTAGATAGCCAAAGAAGCTCAAAGAGAAAAGAATCATGCAAATATCTCCTACAGGTACAGAGATATCATCTTTTTCAAATCCTTAGAAATGCTCAGTCCAGAACGTTTGTTAGGGATATTCAGGCCCAGATCGGAAAGGGTTAAGAAGCCGTAATACACACACAGTACAAGAACACAGAGCAATTAATACACTTTAATCAATCAAAGAATGCACCCAATTGTTTCTCCTCTCGTCTGTTGGTCTAAATAACATTTTTTATTTTTTTAACATGCACAAAGATGCAATGCCACTGCTCCACGATCATGCATTCCTTTACTCACATTATAATGAAATGAAATACTGAACAAAAGATATGCCCAATGGTTTGATTGCATTAAATGTTTCCATGTGCCCCCTTCTACATCAACGCACAGTTCAGAACAGCACATTAGTTACCTTTGGACTCTGTGGAGGATGTGTGGTGTATCATGAACAACCTGAAGAGCTGCCTGGATCTTAGTACAAGTTCATGTTATCTTTCTGTGGGGTTTGAATACACTAAAGTCTTCATTCAACTCCATGAGAAAAAATTCATAGGAGTGAAATCATTAATTAACTAATTATCTCCCTGGATAATGATCATGCAAGCGCTGCATGACATGATGGGAGAAATGCGATGGACCACCGTCATGACAGTCACATTTGCTGCCGAAAACCCAGAGGAACTTCTTCTCATAATCCAGGTTGTGATTACTCAATCAAGGAACAGAAGTATTCCTCACCGTTCAGCTATCTTCTGCTCCGTGTTCTTCACCTTTCATATCTAACTCTGCGGAAGTAACTGACTCACATATGTACTCTTCTGTCTGTTTTGCATCAGTAATGATGCCCTCATCAACGTTCATCCTTTCCTGAAATTCATCTTCCGTTAAGCCTGTTGGACAAAGTTCAACATTCACCTCTACTTCTGGTAACTCTCTTAAAAATCTCCCATGCCGGAAACAGTTGCTTATTGTGTGTGCTGAGACATTATCCTGTGACATGGGTAGAACATGCAGCGCATCAAGAAGGCTGGTTGTTTTGGTAAGGACATTGGCACTGTATTTATGTGAGTCCTCTATGTTTTCTATGATTCTTGTGCACTTTCATGGTGCGAATAATACCTTGATCGCATGGTTGAATTAATGAAGTCATATTTGCCGGTAAGAAAACCACATTGATATTATTGAGCTTACAATTCACAATGTGTCCTGCACAGTTGTCAACCAACAAAACTATTTTATGGTCCAGCCTATTATCCCACTTCAGTAGCAATTCTTTGAAAATCAGGGCAGTCATCCATGCATTAGATTTGGAATGATAGTCCACTGGAAACTTACTGATGCCTTTAAAGTAACATGGGTCTTACCTTTCCCAATCACGAAGAGTCTTTCCTTTTCACCAGACATACTCACACAAAATAAATTTGTTACTCGTTCTTTGGAGGTTTTACAGCCTTTAGCACTTTCATTTTTGAACAAGTAAGTGTGTTCAAGCAAGGTGGGATAATACAGTGCAGTCTCATCAGCATTATACACACACTTGGGAGGGAATTCAGAAGCAATTATAGGCCACTTCTCTTCTATCCACCTCTCAGCAGTGACAGAATCAGCATCCTTCTGTTCACCATGCATTCGTTTGCACACTATATTTTCTCATTTCTTCCAATGGTGAAACCACCCTTCTGCTGCCATGAAATTATTTTTTCCCAATTTTCTTGCTAGTTCTTCAGCCTTTTGCCACATTAGAGGACCGCCAACATGAGCATCTTTCTCACAAACATTTGAGAACCAAAGTTTTAGAGCTAATTCAACTTGACCGTCTTTTTCACCATTATTTCTCTTACAGTTGAAGTTTTGGTTTCTGTTAAGAATATAGTCTCAATTTTTCAATAGCTTACACAGAAGATATTGCAAAATTTGTAACTCCAGAGCAGCATCGGGTTGACTCATTATTATAGGCAATTTGTCATAACATTCTATAATGGAAAGTTTCCCTTTAATGGTTAAGTCTTTATGTTTGCTTTTCACACTAGCCATCACTGCACTACAACGCTAAAAACTTCACAGTGCGAAAGCATTAGTAAGACTCAATTAAGTGGTCCTTGGTAAACTACCGCAAGAGAAGAAACAAAAGAGAAAGTGTATGCAGGTGGGTTACCACCTGGGCTGACCAGTTTTCTAACATACACATGCTACAAAAAATGAAACATGAAAGTGGACTTGAAGACAGGCGCCGTGTAAAAATGGGTTTTTAAAGATTGGGAGCGTTTTCTTTGTATGCACTCTACTTGCAAACTTGAGAACGAAATCCTTGAAAACAAATGTGATAACATAAACCGAATTCATGATCACAATAAACTGAAGATTTTCAATGGTTCAGTATTTGTCCGTACGGGAGTTCATATAAGTGATTATATAATACGGGCGGTAACATTATCCATAATTACAATAAATGGCATTCACTGTATATTGATAGATCCCTCTATCAGCTTTTGATTGCACTGTTTGTAGTGAATGTTGCTAATAATTTCTAGATGGCAGCAACTTGGAAGCAGAATGGCTGAAACTCAAGGCACCAATATACACCACATTGCCATTAATGACCAGACACCTGTAGGTACTGGCTGAAGTGGAGCTACTAATGGTATAGTCCAACCTTTGCTGCCACCACAATCTCTACCCTTCTACGGAGAATTTCACTTAGTTTCGTTAGATGTCTGTAGACATCTTCCATTCCTCCTGTAACATGGCGGGCAGTTCTGAAGCCGTTTTGGGGTGGTCTGGTTTATCTGTCAACCAGAGCTGTAACTCATCTCAGAGATGCTCAGTCAGATTTAGATCAGGGCTTAGGGCCTGTCATTCCATTTCATTCACTCCCATTTCATTAAACCACTCAGTTATCACCCTTGTTTTATGAATGGTTGCATTGTCATGTTGAAAATGAAAAGGGTCATTTCCAAATTGTTGCCCAGAGTGGCTGGCATAGAACTGTCAAATATAGATGATCTATGGCTTTTATAGTTCTAGGAATTAGTATCACGGCACCAAGACCAAACTATAAAACCCAGGCTCACTCCTCTTCTGCCAAATTTCACAGTGGGAACAATGCATTTTAGCAAGTATCACTCACTTTGCATTTGCCTGGTCCATACACACCCATTAGACTGTCGCAAAGTGTAATACAATTCGTTAGCCCACATGACACTCTTGCATTGTTCTTGAGTTGACAGGGGATATGATTTTCACTACTGTAAATGGCAGCAAGAGCACAGTTTAGTAATCCTTGGATTTACTGCAGCTTTCCCATGAAATCCAACTGCAAACACCTCCCATATATGGTAAGAGTACTGACATCACTTCCAGATGCCAATCAAACGTCTAGATTTTATTTAGGACTTGACCAAGTGTTCAAAACTGAATGCCCTTCCTGCTGTTACATGCTGGTCCTATTGAACATCTCATGCAAATTCAGCAGGATTTGAACCTGGGACACTCAAACTGGTAGCTGACTGGGCAGACTATTGTGCTATCATACCCCTCCCCCACTGCATTATTATACTTATTAATTTTTTTTACCTACCCAAAATTATAATTTCTATCATTTCAAGCCAGTCATTCCTCAAATTTAGAGCTCATTATCCACCACAAAGGCAAAATCAGAGAGAATTTTTGTATTGTGAAATGCAGCTTCAATATATAAGCCTATAACCAGGTGCCAATTGTTATAAATATAACCTTTAAGTTTTTCAGTTGGATGAGCAAAAGATACAAATCTATGAACACAGTAATAGATACCTGAAAAAGAAAACAGCCTTTGTGTAACGGGGTACCCAAAGAAAATAAACTAATTCCAAACTATATTTTTAGAGTTACAGTAGAGTCTCATTAATCCAAACATTGTTAATCCAAAAATCTAGTTAATTTGAACAAATATGAAAAAAAATTAAACAAATATTATTGTAATGGTTCAGGCGACAGCATGCCGGCCTCTCACCAATGAGTTCCATGGTTCAAATCCTGTTACTCCATGTGAGATTTGTGCTGGAGAAAGCGGAGGTGGGACAGATTCTTCTCCGGGAAAAATCAGACTGAATTTTTGTATTGTAAAATTCAATTTTGAAGTATAAGCCTTCATTCTTCAGCCTTCAATGTTTCATTCCAGCAACACTTTCCAATATCATTTCATTTCATCTGTCAGTTATTAATCATTGCCCCAGAGGAGCATGACAGGTTTCCTCGCTGCTAGATGGGACTTAAATCATTCCATTCCTGATCCAGTCAAATGACTGGAAACAGGCTGAGGATTTTTGTTTCATTTTCATTATGTAGTAGAACAAGGTAGTGAAAAGAGACGTTATATAAATTCAGTGAGTTGGCTTTTGAATTTAAAAAGTTGAAAATAGCATATTCTAGAATATACGTTCATTTGACATGTTTGAAACATATTCGACAGACTGAAAAGCTTAAGGGTTGACTACGAGTTGACACTGAAAAGCATAGCCTCCATATTGACAGATTTTTATGTACTGAATTAAAATTAAATTGAAAGAAACAAGCGAGTTGGCCATGTGGTTATGGTCTCATAGCTGTGAGCTTGCATTCAGGAGATGGTGGGTTCATATCCCACCGTCGGCAGCCCTGAATATGGTTTTCTGTGGTTTCACATTTTCACACCAGGCAAGTGCTGGGGCTGTACCTTAATTATGGCCAGAGCCGCTTCCTTCCCTTTCCTATCGTTGTGTCACCAAAAACCTTTGATGTGTTAATGCAACATCAGACCACTAACAAAAATCAGCTTATACCTCCCCTGCGAACCATGTGACCTCACCGCTGTGGGAAGGCTTGCGTGTCCCAATGAAGCAGATAGCCGAGCCGCAAGTACAAAAATATTGGATGGGTATCTGTTGGGAGACCAGACTAACAAATGGTTCATCGAAATTTAGGGGTAGTAGCCTTTTGGAAGTTGCAAGGGTAGCAGTCTAGTTGATCGACTGTTGTGGTCTTGTAATAATACTCAACATGGTCTAGTTGTGTTGATATAGTTACATGGCTGAAAACAATGGGAAGCTACAGCCATAACTAACTCCTGAGGTCATGCAGCTCTCTCTGTATGAATGATGTCCTGATGATGACTTCCTCTCGGGTAAAATATTCTGGAGGTAAAATAGTCCCCCATTCGGATCTTCAGGAAGATGGATACTGACATTCTGCGAGTCGGAGCGTGGAATGTTAGAAGTTTGAATCGTTGTGGTAAGTTAGAGAATCTGAAAAGGAAGATGGAAGTACGTTCGGAGGATGAGCAAGATTTTTGGTCAGGCGACTACAGAATTATCAACACAAAATCAAACAGGGGAAATGCAGGAGTTGGTTTAATAATGAATAAGACAATAGGACAGCTGGTAACCTACTATGACCAGCATATTGAAAGGATTATCGTTGTCAAGATGGACATCAAACCAATGCCCACCACAAAAGTGCAGGTCTATATGCCGACTAGTTCAGTGGATGATGAGGAAATTGAAGGAATGTATGAAGAGATAGAATATTTAATACAATATGTAAAAGATGACCATAATCTAATTGTGATAAGAGACTGGAATGCAGTTGTAGGCCAATAATACAGTAGGAGAATTCGGACTGGGAGAAAGGAATGAAAGAGGAAGTCAGCTGGTTGAATTCTGCACTGATCATAATTTAGTCCTTGCTAATACTTGGTTCAGACACCACAAATGATGGCTGTGTATAAGGATGAGACCTGAAGACACTGAAAGGTATCAAATAAACGTTGTTATGATTAGGCAGAGATTCAGAAACCAGGTGCTGGATTGCAAAAACATTCCCGGGAGCAGATGTGGCCTCTGATCCCAACTTGTTGGTAATGAAATGCCATCTGAAGTTGAAGAATTTGAAGAAAGAACGGAATGGAAGGAGATGAGAACTAGACAAGTTGAAAGAAAAGAGTGTGGGGGTTTATTTCAAGGAACATGTTGCACAAGGACTAAAGAAACACAATAGAGGAAGAATGAGGTCAGTAGGGCTGCTGAAGAAATGTTAGGAAGGAAGAAAATCTCAGTTAAGAATAATTGGATACCGAAGGAGATATTAGACCTGATCGTTGAACGATGGAAATACATGAATGCAAAAAATGAAGAGGGCAGAGAAGAATACAGGCAGTTATAAAATGAAGTGGATAGGAAGTGCAGGACAGCTAAGGAGAATGGCTGAAGGAGAAGTGCTAGGGGCTTTACGTCGCACCGACACAGATAGGTCTTATGGCGACGATGGGAAAGGAAAGGCCTAGGAGTTGGAAGGAAGCGGCCGTGGCCTTAATTAAGGTACAGCCCCAGCATTTGCCTGGTGTGAAAATGGGAAACCACGGAAAACCATCTTCAGGGCTGCCGATAGTGGGATTCGAACCTACTATCTCCCGGATGCAAGCTCACAGCCGCGCGCCTCTACGCGCACGGCCAACTCGCCCGGTGAAGGAGAAGTGCAAGGATGTTGAAGGTTGTACGGTCCTAGGAAAGGTAAATGCTGCATTCAGGAAAATCAAGGATACCTTTCTAGAAAGGAAACCTAGATGTATGATTATTAAGAGCTCAGATGGAAAACCACTTCTAGGGAAAGAAGACAACACAGAATGATGGCAGGAAAATATTCAACAGTTGTATCAAGGAAAAGACATAGATGATCTGGTTCTGGAACAAGAAGAAATGGGAGCCCCAATTTTGAGGTCAGAATTCAACAGAGCTTCGAGAGATCGAAATATGAACAAGGCACCTGGAATTGATGACATTCCCTCTGAATTACTGACTGCCTTAGGAGAAACCAGCATAGCAAGGTTATTTCATTTAGTGTGTAAGATGTATGAGACAGGAGAAGTGCCATCCAATTTCTGGCAGAATGTTGTTGTACCTAATCCCAAGAAAGCCAGTCTGACAAGCATGAAAATTACCACACCAATAGTTTAGTATCTCACGCCTGAAAGATTTTGACAGTTATTATTTACAGAAGAATGTAAAGACAAGTTGAAACTGAGTTGAGAGAAGATCAGTTTGGCTTCAGGAGAAATTTAGGAACACGTGAAACAATCCTGACTTTACGTCTGATCATAGAGAATCGAATTAAGAAGGACAAGCCCACGTACCGGTACATGGCTTTCACAGATCTAGAAAAGGCATTTGATAAGGTTGATTGGACCAAGCTGTTTGAGATTCTGAAGTGCAGGACACCATGAAAATTATCACACCATTAGTTTAGTATCTCGATGCTCTGGCAAATATCAGAGTTTTTATTTTCTTTCCTTGGATTGTGATTCCTTTTCCAAATTCCTGTTTAATTTCATTTACCACCTAGGATACATCTTAAAATTCATAAAAGAAACCGCTCGGGACATACACCCCACTTTTGGGTCTAGGTTTGCTAAGACGGCTGCCGTCCTGCCAGTTGGGCTGCAAGTATGGGAGTGCCACATGGTATTCACGACATCCTCAGCCATATTACTTGGCTTTCATGATGAAGCTCGCTGCTTCTTACGTCAACCAGCTCCTCAGTTAGTCTCGTGAGGCTGAGCGAACCCTGTTGTAGCTCTCAGTACAGAATGAGAACCACTGAGGCCTCTGGTTATGAGTTGGGATTGCTACCACTACACCACGGAACTGGCTTTACAAATCTAGAATGATGTGAAATGCGTACACAATTAATAAAAGGAATTAACATAAAATAGCATGCACATTATACAGAGTATAGTTGCTTAGTCTGGCAACATATTATGGTGATGTTGGTAATGATCACAGGACTTTATACAAATTCCTGTCCTGGAAACCAGCTCTTGATGTAGACCATATTTCTCACAGAAAGTTCTGAACTTCATAATTTTATTTATTAATATAGCCATTGTTGGTGTATAATAACAATGCATTGTTCAGTCCAATTACTTCGTGGTCGAGATTAACAACTTTTGATTAGACCACTCATGTACTTCCACCAAAACATATACATCCACTTCAGTATTCAGACCAATAACCGCGTATACATTTATTCGCGAGGTACCCAGTTCAACCCACTTCCTGCACCAAGCAACACAGTACTACACTGCTGTGTTAACACATTATCAGTATTACCATGTAGAAGGAAACTCTTAGGATCGCACTGCAAATAAATGTGTGTCTCCTCTATTTGTATGCTAGTTTATTGTAAAACATACAAACAATACACAGCTCACAATATTTCATGATTTGAACTCATAGTTTAATTCTGTGCTAAAGTATAATTTATTTGAATCATGAGAACTGGGACAGAACTACTGGCTGAGTGGCTCAGATGATACAGTTCTGGCACTCTAACCCTGCCTCAGTCAGCTGGTATTTAAAGGTGCTGAGATACATTTGCCACGTGCTGGTGGATTTATCCGATACCGAGAACGAAGAATTATTATAATCTCTTTAAAAAATCAGTCTGCACTGATAACAATCCAGGGGTTTGAAAAAGAAGCAGCAATCCAGACATGAGTTGGGCAAGGCTGCAGCTTGTCCCTCTCCTTTTGACTGTTTATATAGAACAGGTAGTAAAGGAAAGCAAAGAGGAATTTGAAAAGGGAATCACAATCCAAGGAGAGGAAATCAAAACCCTGTGATTTGCCGATGATATTTGTTTTTTATCTGAGTCTGCAGAGGATCTGGAGAAATTGCTGAATGGTATGGACGGAACCTTGGGTAAGGAGTACAAGATGAAAATAAATCAGTCCAAAACAAATGTAATGGAGTGCAGTCGAACAGAGTCAGGTGATGCAGTTAATATCAGGTTAGGAAATAAAGTCTTAAAGGAAGTAGAAGAATTTTGTTACTTGGGTAGTAAAATAGCTAATGATGGCAGAAGTAAGGAGGACATAGAATGCAGGGTAGCACATGCAAGGAAGACCTTTCTTAAGAAAAGCAATTTGCTCACTTCAAACATTGATATAGGAATTATAAAGATGTTTTTGAAGACTTTTGTCTGGAGTGTGGCATTGTATGGAAGTGAAACATGGACGATAACTAGATCAGAAAGGAAGAGAATTGAAGTTTTGAAATGTCGTGTTACAGAAGAATGCCAAAGATGAGATGGATAGATCGAATCACGAGGTGAGAGAAGACCGATTTGGCTAAATTTGATGAGAAGAAGAGATAGAATGATAGGACATATCTTAAGACACCCAGGACTTGGTAAGAACGGTAGGGGTAGACAAAGGTATGAATATGACAAGTAGATTAGAGCAGATGTAGGATGCAGCAGTTACGTAGAAATGAAAAGTTTAGCACAGGATAAGGTGGCATGGAGAGCTGCATCCAACCAGTCTGTGGACTGATGATTCAAACAACAACAAGAACAAGAATAAGAAGTATAACAATAACAACAACCAGATATTTCTCGGATCACTGGAGCCACCCAGTCGCATATTCATTTTGACTTGGGATTTTAAGGTCCGATGCCCTTCCCGATGCCATGTGATTTTTGAGTTAAAAATCTCAACCTGGCATCAACTGGGATTCAAACCCGAGCCATTTGGGTGGGAAGCCAGCAGCTAAGCCACTGAGGCAATCACGCCTCCACTGAATTTAAAATAAAATGTCACTATAATCATATTTAACTGAGACATATATATCATGACTTGATTGTTGGCAGTTGTCATGTGTGTGATAGTAAATGGTTGTTAGTTTGAAGGTCACAAGAGTACTATGTCAGTGATCATTTTAAAAACATTGTGCCCATGGTACCTTATCAACATATTAGTATTAACTGTATGGTAAAAATTATTTGTGGAGTGTTCTGTTAATTTCTTCTAATATAGAACAAGAATTCTGAAGTTTTCTTAAAACTTTATTACATGGAACAAAAGGGTCTCCCAAGTTTTGTGCAGAATGCCTAATGTCTTAACCAGTTAATTTTAAGCATTACCTTTACAGTATCCTGATACTGAATAGGAAGTTGAGGATTGATTTTGTGTGCATGAAGATAACCACATCTTAAATCACCAAAGATTCTTAACCATTTGAATACTTGAAATGTTGTGTGTACAGCATAATTTATCAGTTTACTGGACCTAAACGAAAGAAAAGAAATATATTTTGTATTTCCCGCATGATTGTTCTGTGGGATACTGTGATCAACAGCCCCATATACCTACTTGGCCTTGTGAGGTATGGTATGTTTAAGAACTCATATGATTGTAGTGTGTGCACTTGCAATTTTTTATTATTATTATTATTATTATTATTATTATTATTATTATTATTATTATTACCGAGCGAGTTGGCTGCACAGTTCGGGTCACGTAGCTGCGAGCTTGCATTAGAGAGGTGGTAGGTCCAAAGCCCACCATCAGCATCTCTGAAGATTACTTTTCCCTGTTTTTCCCATTTTCACTCGAGGCATGTGCTGGGGCTGTACCATTAAGGCCACATTCTGTACCTTCCAAACTTCCCTTTCTCATCCTTGTGTGACCAAAATCCATTTATTTTTTTGTTAGAGACGTTAAACCACTTTAAAATGATCAAGAACAAAGAGAAACCCGAGGTGCACAGCGGCAATTAAGGCCCTTGGCATGCCAACGGCTGCTGCCTAGCCAGACGTCCTGCAGATATTAGAGTTGTTCGTGGTCAGCGTAACGTCAGCCGAAGCCGTATTAATTGATTTCCGCGATCGTGTCTGCTGCCTCTCGTATTAATTATATCCTCAGTTGGTCCCATGAGTCTGAGCGAACCTCGTTCTAGTCCTCAATCCAGAGTTGAAGTCCTTAGACTGGCCGGGAATTAAACCTAGGGCTTCCGGGTAAAATGGCACATTACCCCTACAGCATGGGGTTGGATAATATGTATATTATTATTATCCGATAAACTGTTATATTAATTTGCTTATTTGTAATTTTTTGGGGCTTTAATTGGAGTGGAAGCGGGTATAGATTTGGGGAAAATGCCATCTCAGCACTAACCTGTAAAAGTAACAGGTAACCAAGGGAAACTGTTTCACTTTAGCTGAATCACCGAGTTCGGTATTTAAAGTTTACTATTTGAGAGTAATACCCCGTGAATAATAATAATAATAATAATAATAATAATAATAATAATAATAATAATAATAATAATAATAACAGACCGGACTGAGTGGCTCAGACTGTTGAGGCGCTGGGCTTCTGATCCCAAATTGACAGATTCAATCCTGATCTAGCTTGCAATCTTGAGTTTTTAACATTTTCACAGTTTCTAACTGAGCCCCTTAGCTTGATATAACTACTGTAATTTGTAGCTTGTAGTTTAGCATGAATGTTGAAGGTGCTCAAATACGCCAGCCTCATGCTGGTAGATTTATCTATATATATAAAATAACTTGTCCTGACTGACTGACTGACTGACTGATTCATCATCGCCGAGTCAAAACTACTGGACATAAAGAAATGAAATTTTGGGGATACATTCATATTAAGATGTAGGTGCTCGCTAAGAGAGGATTTTTGAATATTCCTTCTCTAAGGGGGTGAAAAGGGGGGTGAAATTATAAAAATGAGTGTATCTATATATCCAAACTTTAAAAGTTTACAGATGTAAAAATTGGTATTTAGAATCTTCTTTAAAAATAAGGAAACACGTATTTTTTTTGTTTTGAGAAAATCCCAATAGGAGGGGTGAAAAAGAGTGAAAATTTGGTTGAATGCCTTTAATCAGGATACTGGTACGTATATCTCAGAGACTGAAGATATTACAAACCAAAAAATTGGTAATTTTGATCTCTTTTAAAAATAAAGAAACCCGTATTTTTTTGTTTTATGAAAATCCAAGTAATGGGAGGGTGAAAGGGGGGTGAATTTTTAAAATGAGTGTATCTATATCACAAAACTTTTAAAGTTTATAGATGTAAAAAATGGTATTTAGAATCTCCTTTAGAAATGAAGAAACACGTATTTTTTGCTTTCGGAAAATCCCAATAGGAGAGGTGGAAAAGGTGAAAAACGGATTGAATGCCTTTTAATGAGGCTACTTATATTTCAGAACTTGAAGATATTACAGACCTGAAAGTTGGTATTTGGGATCCACTTTAAAAATAAGGAAAGAGGTATTTTTTCGTTTTTGGAAAATACAAATAATGGGGGAGGGGGTGAAAAGGGGGGTGAATTTTTAAAATGAGTGTGTCTACAACTTAAACTTTAAAAGTTTACAGCTGTAAAAATTGGTATTTAGAATCTCCTTCAATAATAAAGGAACACGTATTTTTTTTGTTTTCTGTAAATCCCAATAGGAGGGGTGTAAAAGGGGTGAATAATGGGTTGAATGCCTTTAATGAGGATACATATATCTCAGAAACTGAAGATATTACAGAACTGAAAATTTGTATATGTGATCTCCTTTAAAAATAAAGAAACACGTATTTTTTTGTTTTTAGAAAATCCAATTAATGGCGGTTAAACTGGAGTGACAAATTGGGGTGAATATTTTGAGAGAATATATCTACAGAATATCTGAGAAACGTAAAATGTTACAGACGTAAAAAGTGGGTATTTGGAATCTCCTGTAAATGTAAAGAAACATAGGTGATTTGTTTTTGGAAACTCCACTTAAGGGGAACTGAAAAGGGGTGAAATTTTAAAATGAGAATTTCTACAGTATATCTCAAAAGACTTAACATGTTACAAAAGTGAAAAATGGTATTTTTTTATCTGTATTAAAAGTAAAGAAACGTATATTCTTAGTTTTCGGTAAAACCACTTGGGTGGAAGGGGGGGGGGGGGAGGGTAAACATGACTAAAAATGGTGTTGAATTCGTTTAATTAGGCTATTGATATCTCAAAAATGAAGATGTTACAGACGTGAAATTTGATATTTTGAATCTGCTTTAAAAGTAAAGAAACCCGTATTCTCGGAAAATCAAATGAAGAGGGGGGGGGGGCATAAAGAATTGAAAAAATTGACTTAATTGTATGAGAATACATACATCTAATTAAAACTATAGTTGTTACAGACGTGGAAATTGGTATTTGTATCTGCTTTACAAACAAAGAAAAACGCGTTTTGGGGGAGACCATCTTGGGGGGCGGGAGTGAAAAGGAGTTGAATTCCTTTCATGAGGATACATAAATCGAAAACTGAAGAAGTTAGAGTCGTGATAATTGGTATTTAGAAGATCCTTTACTATTAAAGAAACAAGATTTTCTGCCGGAAAATTCACTTAGTTTGGGGGGGGGAGGGGGGAGGATTGTGAAAGGAAGTGAACAAAGTTAATTATTTTTATGCGGATATTTATCTCTCAAAACTGAAGGTAATAGACGTGAACATTAGTGTTTTGAATCTCCTTTAAACATAAAGAAACACTCCTTCTTTTAATTTTTTTTGGGGGGGGGGGGTAAATAAACTTAACGGAGGTGAGGTGTAAAAGGAGGTGAGACCAATTGATTTTACTGTACATAATGTACTTATAAGGAGTCTCCGTTGCTCAGGCGGCAGTGCACCGGCCTCTCACAGCTGGGTTCCGTGGTTCAAATCCCGGTCACTCCATGTGACATTTGTGCTGGACAAAACGGAGGCGGGACAGTTTTTTTCCGGATACTCCGGTTTTCCCTGTCATCATTCATTCAAGCAACACTGACCAATATTTCATTTCATTTGTCATTCATTGATCATTGCCCCAGAGGACTGCTTCGGCAGCCGGCACAGTTCCTATTGTCGGCGCTAGATGGGGCTTTATTCATACCATTCCTGACCCTGTCGAATGACTGGAAACAGGCTGTATACTTTCGATGTAATTATTCTGATCAGAAGCCGATCATATTATTCATTCATGGGTTCGTTTTCAACAGCCATCTTTTCCTTCGGAGAACGTTCTTAGATTACAGTTGATTCTCCTGGCATAAAAATAAAAATGTAAACGCATTTGAAATAAACGATAGGAATGAGATTGACCGTCAAATTGTTCACCTCTATAATAAGGTCAATAATGCACGGAAGTATGTCATTCGTATCGCAAGAAATCCCGCACACTTACCTACGCGCGACAATGGTGCTGGCCACATTGTCAACAATGACAATGGCAGCAGATGTAATTTACCTCCAAGTAGCGGTCTTGCATCTTGCTGTGGGGACCAGAACATCTATAATAATAATAATAATAATAATAATAATAATAATAATAATAATAATAATAATAATAATGTTCTGGACCGTCGTAAAATGTGCGGACCGCGCTGGAAACGGGTCCTGGACGGGTAATGACTACGTATGCAGTCCGGCCGCGGGTTCAGTACCGCCAAGGCACCCAAGACGACACCACGCCGGATCTCCTGAAGGATTTGATCCATATTAAAAATGTTTAAAGGATGTTTAAAGGCAAAGATTTAGGGACACAACTGACCGGGTGGAATACCTGGACCTAGCCCGGGAAGTACGAAATTGATTGCTGGAAAGAAACATTGAAAAATGGGAGGAAACTTGCCGTAATCTATTAGAAAACGAGTCAGATCAAAATTTCGGCGGATTCTCGCAGTAAACGAGTCAGATCGCGAATTCCAGCGGATTACATATCGTAAACAATTTGCATTCAATTATATTTTTTTTGGCTAGGGGCTTTACGTCGCATCGTCACAGATAGGTCTTATGGTGACGATGGGACGGGAAAGGCCTAGGAGTTGGAAGGAAGCGGCCGTGGCCTTAATTAAGGTACAGCCCCAGCATTTGCCTGGTGTGAAAATGAGAAACCACGGAAAACCATCTTCAGGGCTGCCGATAGTGGGATTCGATCCTACTATCTCCCGGATGCAAGCTCACAGCCGGGCGCCTATACGCACACGGCCATCTCGCTCGGTCATTCAATTATAAATTTCAGTATAATACCGTAGCGAAGCACGGGTATCTTGCTAGTCTATATATATATATAAAATAACTTGTCCTGACTGACTGACTGATTCATCATCGCCGAGCCAAAACTACTGGACATAAAGAAATGAAATTTTGGGGATATATTCATATTAAGATGTAGGTGCTCGCTAAGAGAGGATTTCTTGATATTCCTTCTCTAAGGGGGTGAAAAATGAGTGTATCTATATCTCAAAACTTTAAAGATTTACAGATGTAAAAATTGGTATTTAGAATCTTCTTTAAAAATAAGGAAACACGTATTTTTTGTTTTCAGAGAATTCCAATAGGAGGTGTGAAAAGGGTGAAAATGGGGAAAAACGGGTTGAATGCCTTTAATCAGGATACCGGTACTTATATCTCAGAAACTGAAGATATTACAGACCTGAAAATTGGTACTTTTGATCTCTTCTAAAAATAAAGAAACACGTATTTTTTTGTTTTTGGAAAATCCAATTAATGCGAGGGTGAAAAGGGGGTGAATTTTTAAAATGAGTGAATCTATATCTCCAAACTTTTAAAGTTTGCAGATGTAAAAATTGGCATTTAGAATCTTCATTAAAAATAAAGAAACACGTATTTTTTCGTTTTCGGAAAATCGCAATAGGAGGAGTGAAAAGGGGTGAAAAAGGGTTAAATGCCTTTAATGAGGCTACTTATATCTCAGAAACTGAAGATATTACAGACCTGAAAATTGGTGTTTGGGATCTCCTTTAAAAGTAGAGAAACACGTATTATTTGTTTCTGGAAAATCCAATTAAGAGAGGGTGAAAAGGGGGTAATATTTTAAAATGAGTGTATCTATATCTCAAAACTTTTAAAGGTTATAGATGTGAAAATTGGTATTTAGAATCTCCTTTAAAAATAAAGACACATGTATATTTTGTTTTCGGAAAATCCTAATAGGAAGGGTGGAAAAGGGTGAAAAAGAGGTTGAATGCCTTTAAAGAGAATACTTATTTCTTAATAATCCTAATAGGAAGGGTGGAAAAGTCTGAAAAAGTTGTCCAACGCCTTTCATGAGTCTACTTATATTTCAGAACCTGAATATATTACAGATCTGAAAATTGGTGTTTGGGATCTCCTTTAAAATAAAGAAACACGTATTTTTTGTTTTTGGAAAATCCAATTAATGGGGGGGGTGAAAAGGGGGCTGATTTTTTAAAATGAGTGTATCTATATCTCAAAACTTTTAAAGTTTATAGATGTAAAAATTGGTATTTAGAATCTCTTTCAAAAATAAAGAAACACGTATTCTTTTGTTTTCGGAAAATCCCAATAGAAAGGGTGTAAAAGGGTGAATAATGGGTTGAATGTCTTAAATGAGGCTACTTATATTTCAGAACCTGAAGATATTACAGACCTGAAAATTGGTATTTGGGATCTACTTTAAAAGTAAAGAAACATGTATTTTTTCGTTTTTGAAAATTCCAAATATTGGTGGATGAAAAGGGGGGGGGGGGTGAATTTTTTAAAATGAGTGTGTCTACATCTTAGAACTTTAAAATTTACAGATGTAAAAATTGGTAGTTAGAATCTCCTCTAAAAATAAAGGAACACGTATTTTTTTGTTTGCTGTAAATCGCAAATGGGTGAAAAATGGATTTAATGACTTTAATGAGAATAAATATATCTCAGAAACGAAAGATATTACAGAACTGAAAATTTGTATATGGGATCTCCTTTATAAATAAAGAAACACGTATTTTTTAGTTTTTGGAAAATCCAATTAATGGCGGTTAAACAGGTGTGACAAATTGGGGTGAATTTTTTGAAAGACTATATCTACAGAATATCTTGGAAACGTAAAATGTTACAGACGTAAAAAGTGGGTGTTTGGAATCTCCTGTAAATGTAAAGAAACATAGGTGATTTGTTTTTGGAAACTCCACTTAAGGGGAACTCAAAAGGGGAGAAATTTTAAAATGAGAATTTTTACAGTATGTCTAAAAAAACTTAGCATGTTACAGAAGAGAAAAATTGTATTTTTATCTCTATTAAACATAAAGAAACGTGTATTTTTAGTTTTCGGAAATGCCACTTGGGTGGCGGGGGGAGGGGGGGGTAAATGTGACTGAAAATGGTGTTGAATTCTTTTAATTACGCTACTGATATCTCAGAAATGAAGGAATTACAGACGTGAAATTTGATATTTGCAATCTGCTTTAAAAGTAAAGAAACACGTATTCTCGGAAAATCCAATGAGGGTGTGTGTGTGTGTGTGTGTGTGTGTGCGTGTGTGAAATAATTGAAAATTTAATTGACTTAATTGTATGAGAATACATACATCTAATACAAACAAAAGCTGTTACAGACGTGAAAATTCGTATTTGGATCTCCTTTAAAAACAAAGAAAAACGCGTTTTTGGGAGGAAACCATCTTGGAGGGCGGGAGTGTAAAGGAGTTGAATTCCTTTCATGAGGACACATAAATCAAAAACTGAAGAAGTTAGAGTCGTGATAATTGGTATTTAGAAGATCTTTTACTATTAAAGAAACACGTATTTTTTGCGGGAATATTCACTTAGTGGGGGGGGGGGGGGGAGTAGTGTGAAATGAAGTGAAAAAATAAATTATTTTTATGGGGATACTTATATCTCAAAACTGAAGGTAATAGACGTGAACATTGGTGTTTGGAATCTCCTTTAAACATAAAGAAACAAGCCTTCTTTTAATTTTTTTTTTTTGGGAGGGGAGTGGGTGGCGGTAAATAAACTTAACGGTGGTGGGGTGTAGAAAGAGGTGAAACCTATTGATTTTACTGTTCTTAATGTACTTATAAGGATCCTCCGTTGCTCAGGTGGCAGCGCGCCGGCCTCTCACAGCTGGGTTCCGGGGTTCAAATCCCGGTCACTACATGTGTCATTCGTGCTGGACAAAACGGAGGCGGGACAGGTTTTTCTCCGGATACTCCGGTTTTCCCTGTCATCAGCCATTACAGCAACACATAATAATACTAATAATAATAATAATAATAATAATAATAATAATAATAATAATAATAATAATAATGCTCCGGACCGTCGTCAGTTGTGCGGACTGCGCTGGAAACGGCTCCTGGACTGGTAATGACTAAGAATGCAGTCCGGCCGCGGGTTTAGTGCCGCCAAGGCACCCAATATGACACCACGCCGGTTCTCCTGAAGGATTTTATCCATATTAAAAATGATTATAGGAAAATATGGCAAAGATTTAGGGACCCAACTGACCGGGAGGAATACCTGAGCCTAGCCCGGGAAGTACGAAATCGATTGCTGGAAAGGAAGATTGAAAAATGTGAGGAAACATGCCGAAATCTAATAGAAAACGAGTCAGATCGGGAATTTTGGTGGATTCTCGCCGAAAACGAGTCAGATCGCGAATTTCTGCGGATTATATATCTAAAACAATAAGCATTCAATTATAAATTTCAGTATAATACCGTAGCGAAGCACGGGTATCTTGCTAGTCTATATATATAAAGTAGCTTGTCCTGACTGACTGACTGACTGAATGATTCATCATCGCCGAGCCAAAACTACTGGACATAAAGAAATGAAATTCTGGGGATATATTCATATTATAATGTAGGTGCTCGCTAAGAGAGGATTTTTGGATATTCCGTCGCTAAGGGGGTGAAAAGGGGGGTGAAATTTTAAAATGAGTGTGTCTATATCTCAATGCTTTAAAAGTTTACAGATGTGAAAATTGGTATGTAGAATCTTCTTTAAAAATAAGGAAACACGTATTTTTTGGTTTTCAGACAATCCCAATAGGAAGGGTGAAAAAGGGGCTGAATGCCTTTAATCAGGATACCGCTATTTATATCTCAGAAAATGAAGATATTACAGACCTCAAAATTGGTACTTTCGATCGCTGTCAAAGATAAAGAAACACAATTTTTTTTTTGTTTTTGGAAAATCCAATTAATGCGAGGGTGAAAGGGGGGTGAATTTTTAAAATGAGTGCATCTATATCTCAAAAGTTTTAAAGCTTAGAGATGTAAAAATTGGTATTTAGAATCTTCATTAAAAATAAAGGAACACGTATTTTTTTGTTTTCGGAAAATCCCAATAGGAGGGGTGAAAAGGGGTGAAAAATGGGTTGAATGCCTTTAAAGAGAATACTTATATCTTAGAAACTGAATATATTACAGACCTGAAAATTGGTATTTGGGATCTACTTTAAAAATAAAGAAACAGGTATTTTTTCGTTTTGGGAAAATCCAAATAAGTGGGGGTGAAGAGGGGGATGAAATTTTTAAAATGAGTGTATCTATATCTCAAAACTTTTAAGTTTATAGATGTAAAATTCGGTATTTACAATCTCCTTTAAAAATAAAGAAACACGTATTTTTTGTTTTCGGAAAATCCTAATAGGAAGGGTGGAAAAGGGTGAAAAAGAGGTTGATGCCTTTAAAGAGAATACTTATTTCTTAGAAACTGAATATATTACAGACCTGAAAATTGGTATTTGGGATCTACTTTAAAAATAAAGAAACAGGTATTTTTTCGTTTTGGGAAAATCCAAATAATGGGGGGTGAAAAAGGGGGGGTGAATTTTTAAAATGAGTGTGTGTACATCATAAAACTTTAAACGTTTACAGATGTAAAAATTGGTGTTTAGAATCTCACTTAAAAATAAAGGAACATGTATTTCTTTGTTTTCTCTAAATCTCAATAGGAGGGGTGTAAAAGGGTGAATAATGGGTTGAATGCCTTTAACGAGGATACTTATATCTCAGAAACTGAAGATATTACAGAACTGAAAATTTGTAAATGGGATCTCCTTTAAAAATAAAGAAACACGTATATTTTTGCTTTTGGAAAATTCAATTAATGGCGGTTAAACAGGAGTGGCAAATTGGGGTGAATTTTTTGAAAGACTATATCTACAGAATATCTGAGAAGCGTAAAATGTTACAGACGTAAAAAGTGGGTATTTGGAATCTCCTGTAAGTGTAAAGAAACATAGGTGATTTGTCTTTGGAAACTCCACTTAAGGGGAACTAAAAAGGGGTGAAATTTTAAAATGAGAATTTCTACAGTATATCTCAAAAACTTAACATGTTACAGAAGTGAAAAATGGTAATTTTTTAATTATATTAAAAATAAAGAAACGTGTATTTTTAGTTTTCGGAAATACCACTTGGGTAGTGGGGGGGGGGTTAAAAGTGACTGAAAATGGTGTTGAATTCTTTTAATTAGGCTACTGATATCTCAAAAATGAAGATGTTACACACGTGAAATTTGATTTTTGGAATCTGCTTTAAAAGTAAACAAACACGTATTCTCGGAAAATCCAATGAAGGGGGTTTGCTGGGTTGAAGGATTGAAAAAATTAATTGACTTAATTGTATGAGAATACATACATCTCATAAAAACTAAAGTTGTTACAGACGTGAACATTGGTATTTTGATCTCTTTTAAAAACAAAGAAAAGCGCGTTTTGGGGGGGGGGGGACAATCTTGGGGGGGGGGGGGCGGGAGTGAAAAGGAGCTGAATTCCTTTCATGAGGACACATAAATCAAAAACTGAAGATTAGAGTGGTGATAATTGGTATTTAGAAGATCCTTTACTATTAAAGGAACAAGTATTTTTTGCCATATCACTTTGCGATGGGGGTGGGGGGGAGTGTGAAAGGAAGTTAAAAAAAGTGAATTATTTTAAGGGGATACTTATATCTCAAACCTGAAGGTAATAAACGTGAACATTGGTATTTGGAATCTCCTTTAAACATAAAGAAACACACCTTCTTTTAATTTTTTGGGGGGTGGGGGTAAATAAACTTAACGGCGGTGGGGTGTAAAAGGCGGTGAGACCAATTGATTTTACTGTTCATAATGTACTTATAAGGAGCCTACGTTGCTCAGGCGGCAGCGCGCCGGCCTCTCACAGCTGGGTTCCGTGTTTCAAATCCCGGTCACTCCATGTGACATTCGTGCTGGACAAAATGGAGGCAGGACAGGTTGTTCTCGGGATACTCCGGCTTTCCCTGTCATCATTCATTCCAGCAACACTGTCCAATATTTCATTTCATTTGTCACTCATCGATCATTGCCCCAGAGAGGAGTTTCGGCAGCCGGCACAATTCATATTGTCGCCGCTAGATGGGGCTTTATTCATTCCATCCCTGATCCTGTCGAATGATAGGAAACAGGCTGTAGACTTTCGATGTACTTATTCTGATCATAAACTGATCACTTTTAATCTTTCCTGGGTTCTTTTTCAACAGCCACCTTTTCCTTCGGAGAACGTTCTTAGATTACAGTAGATTCTCCTGGCATATAAATAAAAATTTAAACACATTTCAAATAAACGATAGGAATGACATTGACCGTCAAATTGTTCACCTCTATAATAAGGTCAATAATACACGGGGGTATGTCATTCGTATCGCCAGAAATCCCGCACACTTGCCTACGCGCGACAATGGTGCTGGTCACATTGTCAACAATGACAATGGCAGCAGATGTAATTTACCGCCAAGTAGCGGTCTTGCATATTGCTGTGGGGTCCAGAACATATAATAATAATAATAATAATAATAATAATAATAATAATAATAATAATAATAATAATAATAATAATAATAATAATAATAATAATAATAATAATAATAATAATAATAATAATAATAATAACCGTGCCCGGTCAGCTTGCGTGGGGGTCTAGCTCTGAACTGAGTAGGAGTTAGGCATAACTCTATGTAAGACACTGGGGTGGGGGCCCTCAACCCCGACACGGCGCGTCCCAATGGCTGATAGGGAAAGTTCCTGTAGATATGCAGGACAGGTGCGAATAAGGCATAGCCAAATAAGCACCCGCGGATCAACTGAGGGAACAAGGAAAATGGTCAACGGCCTCGACGGCATAAGAGGATTCATCCCGATGGCGGAGAGGGCGGAAGAACTGACTGAAATCCACTTCGCGTCTGACTTGCAGCAAGCGGCAAAGTGGTCAGCGTCTGTTCACCAGAGGTGCGGCTGGAAATGTATGTTCTGGAACTATCCACTCCAGTCCTATGAAACTGGACTACGGTCCAATACTTGGATAATCAAGTACCATGAGGCGTGGCAGAAAACAAATTTGTACCCCAGGTGGTAACCAATCCACTGCTGACATTAGCAGCACAACCAGACTATCGGATTCTGGGGAGTCTGGCTGGACACGCAAACAGAGGGAGTCGGAGACCTCTGGCCAACTTCGCCCAAACAGCAAAACATTTTTCGGAACACTGAACATAAATTCTCTCTTGCGGGCAGGGAAGTTGTACGAACTAGAGCAAACCCTAAATGATCAAAAAACAGAAATACTGGCACTCCAAGAAACGAGGCTGACTGACGAACACGCAATGGATTTCGGGAACTACAGACTCTTCAAAAGTAAAACAGACAAACGGATTCTAAAAAACACACCCCATTTAGGAGTTGCATTTGCAGTCAAGAAGAGCATACTTAACTCAGTAATAGGTGTGAAATGTGTAAACAATAGGCTAATGACAATCACCCTAAAGTGTGCAAACAAATCATACACACTGATCAATGCACATATGCCAGTCAATGAAGACAATAAAACAGATCGCGAGAAGGTAGACAAATCCTGGGAAATACTAGAAGAAACAGCATCAAAAATTCCTCAAAACCACGTCAAAATTCTGTTAGGAGATTTCAACGCTCAGCTAGGCAAGGAAAGGAAATACAGGAAAACAGTTGGAAAATTCCCAGCACATAAATGGACGAACCAAAATGGACGGAGATTAGTCGAATTCTGCAGGGCATTCAACCTTAAAGTCATGTCGACTCACTTCAGGAAGAAACCTTCTAAACAAATGACATGGAGATCACCCAACTCCCTCTTGGGCGAGTTTCAAATTGACCACGTGGCAATTTCGTACCCAAACCACAGAGAAATTATGAATGTCCAAGTAAGGAAGGGTGCAAACATAGACTCAGACCACTATCTGACAAGAGTCAAACTACAGTTGATACCCCAAAGGTTCAGAAGAAGGAAGCAAATAATTCCGAAATTTGATACCAGTCAGATCCAGCCATCTCTCACCGAAGAATTAGAGAAAAAGCAGTCCAACAATTGGCAGCAACTCAAGACCAAACTAATTGAAACAGCACAAACACTGATTCCTCTGCAGAAAAAAAAAAACACCCTTGGTGGAACGCAGACTGTGAACAAGCCATCCAATCCCGGCAGAATGCATACAATAAGTGGAACAGCAAAAAGACAGATAAGAATCACAAAATGTTTTTGGCAGTCAGGAAAGAGGCAGCGAAATTAATCCGACAGACCAAAAGGAAATTCGAGAAAGATCAACTACTGGAAATTGAAAAGGACTTCGAAAAAAACCACACACGAAATTTCTACAAGAACTTCAAAACAAAGCTAACAGGGTATCAGCCACAAAACCTTTGCTTTAAGAAAGTAAATGGGCAATTTGCACTGAACAATCAAGAAAACTGCACCGAACTTGCAAGGTATTTTGAAGAACTGCTTAACTGCCCAGAGCCAACACAAAGATTTCCACCGCAGGAACCTGACTTCACAAACCCAAATTCAGTACCACCGGATGAAGAAGAAATTACCAGACAGATAAAACGACTTAAAATGAATAAAGCTGCAGGTGAGGATGGGATCATAGCAGAAATTCTCAAATCAGCAGGCCCAAATACTATAAAAGAATTCACCGGTATCATCCAAGAGATTTGGGAAACAGAACAAATTCCAGAAGATTGGAAAAGTGCACTAATTCATCCTTTACATAAGAAAGGAGACAGAACAGATGTAAATAACTACAGAGGAATCTCATTGGTATCTGTTGCCTACAAAATTTTATCTCAGTGCCTTCTCGATAGAGCCCAACAGCAACTAGAACCAAAAATTGGAGAATATCAAGCAGGTTTCAGACCAGGCCGTTCATGTCCAGAGCAAATTTTGAACCTAAAGTTAATCCTAAGGCATCAGAAAATTTGTAGCAAAAATGTAGTTTGTACTTTTGTTGATTTCAAAAAGGCCTATAATTCAGTTGATCGTCAATCACTGTTTCAGATATTAAAAGAACAGGGTCTAGACCGGAAAACACTCGCAATTGTAAAAGAGACATTGACAGACACAAAATCTAAGGTTAAATTCATGGGGGAAATCTCAGACCCTTTTCCGATCAAAACAGGAGTAAGACAGGGAGATGGGCTCTCTCCACTACTCTTCAACTGCGTCCTTGAAAAGGTAATACAGGAATGGCGCAAACAGAAGTCTGCCCTCAAGATTGACCAACCAATCACTCTTGGTAGGGGCAAATTAGCAGTAGACTGCCTGGCATTTGCGGACGATCTGGCAATCTTAACTCGTGACGTTTCAACAGCCATAAACCAGATCGAACTCCTGAAAGAAACAGCGGAAAAAGTCGGCCTCCAAATATCGTTTGAAAAAACTGAATACATGACCTGCAGCAAAGAAGCCCCTAAATTCATGGAGACAAAATATGGCAAAATAAAACGGGTCCAGCAATTCAAATATCTCGGTGAAATAATTCAGGAGAATGGAATGGAAACAAAAGCCAATGAAGTTAGATGCCAAAAAATGGAAACTGCGTATAGACTCACCCAAAAAATCTATAACAAAAAGTGTCTCTCCAAGCATGCTAAACTAAGACACTATAATACAGTTATAAAACCAGAATGCCTCTATGGATCAGAGACACTAATTTTGAACAGGAAAACTGATCTAGAAAATATTCAGAAAAAGGAACGCAAGATCATTAGAAAAATTTTAGGCCCAAAACTCGTAGATGAACAGTACCGCCTTAGAGGGAAACAGGAAATCAAACAATTTTCTAACATTCACAGCGACATCAGAAAACGCAGATTAAGATTCTTTGGACATATAAAAAGGATGAACCCAGATAGACTTACCAAGCAAATAGTTGAATTTTATGAAAACCGAAGTAAAGCTAAAACGGACACAATAAAATGGATTGGCGAAATTAAAACAGATCTCAAACTGGCAGGAATTACACCTGAAGACATTCAAAGCCGGGTTATCTTCAGAACCAAAGTTCATAAGTGGCAAGTTGACCAAGAGGAAAAACCAAAGAAGAAGACCGGAACAACATGGTCTCAAGAGAGAAAAGAAGCACACAGCAAACGAATGAAGGAAGTGTGGGCACAAAGAAAGGCAAATGCCTGTCTCTAAGTACTTTGCGTAGTCCTAATGGGCTCATTCGCAATATATATAATAATAATAATAATAATAATAATAATAATAATAATAATAATAATAATAATAATAATAATAATAATAATGTTCTGGACCGTCGTCACATGTGCGGACCACGCTGGAAACGGGTCCTGGACGGCTAATGACTAAGAATGCAGTCCGGCCGCGGGTTCAGTAGGCTACCGCCAAGGCACCCAAGACGACACCACGACAGATCCCCTGAAGGATTTGATCCATATTAAAAATGCTTATAGGAAAAGATGGCAAAGATTTAGGGACCCAACTAACTGGGTGGAATACCTGGACCTAGCCCGGGAAGTACGAAATCGATTGCTGGAAAGAAAGATTAAAAAATGGGAGGAAACTTGCCGTAATCTATTAGAAAACGAGTCAGATCGCGAATTTTGGCGGATTCTCGCAGAAAACGAGTCAGATCGCGAATTTCGGCGGATGATATATCTAAAACAATAAGCATTCAATTATAAATTTCAGTATAATACCGTAGCGAAGCACGGGTATCTTGCGAGTTGGCATATAAAAGAACTGAGGGACAAAATTCCGGCACCTCGGCGTCTCCGAAATTTATCAAAAAGTAGTTAGTGGGACGTAAAAACAAGAACATTATGATTATAATATTGTTTTGTCCGGTAGCAAGCATATCTTCGATTAAAATGGTCATGGGTTGCATTTCTGACCAGATCGGGGACTTAAGCAGCCACGTCTTCTTGCTCATCTCGATAGCTGCAGTCGCTTAAGTGCGGCCAGTGTCCAGTATTCGGAAGATAGTAGGTTCGAACTCCACTGTCGGCAGCCCTGAAGATGGTTTTCTGTGGTTTCCCATTTTCACACCAGACAAATGCTGGGGCTGTACCTTAATTAAGGCCACAGCCGCTTCCTTCCCACTCCTAGCCCCTCCCTGTCCCATCGTCGCCATAAGACCTATCTGTGTCGGTGCGACGTAAAGCAACTTGCTTCTTGCTCATACACTTCACACTGCCAACTACACAGATAAACGTAAAGGTTAAATACGTCCCTCCACCTAGGGTTAGTGTCAGAAAGGGCATCTGGCCAAAAAACTGGGAACCCTACATGGAAGTGAGATCAATGGCCCAGAAATAATAATAATAATAATAATAATAATAATAATAATAATAATAATAATAATATAATATAATATAATAATAATAATGTCCGCCTCTGTGGTGTAGTGGTTAGTGTGATTAGCTGCTACTCCCGGGGGCCCGGGTTCGATTCCCGGCTCTGCCACGAAATTTGAAAAGTGGTACAAGGGCTCGAATGGGGTCCACTCAGCCTCGGGAGGTCAACTGAGTAGAGGTGGGCTCAATTTCCACCTCTGCCATCCTGGAAGTGGTTTCTCGTGGTTTCTCACTTCACCTCCAGGCAAATGCCTGGATGGTACATAACTTAAGGCCGCGTAAGGCCACGGCCGCTTCTTTCCCTCTTCCTTGTCTATCCCTTCCAATCTTCCCATTCCCCCGCAAGGCCCCGGTTCAGCATAGCAGGTGAGGCGGCCTGGGTGAGGTACTGGCAATCCTCCCCAGTTGTATCCCCGACCCAATATCTCACGCTCCAGGACACTGCCCTTGAGGCGGTAGAGGTGGGATCCCTCGCTAAGTCCGAGGGAAAACCAACGCTGGAGGGTAAGCAGATTAAGAAAGAAAGAGAGAAAGAAATAATAATAATAATAATAATAATAATAATAATAATAATAATAATAATAATAATAATAATAATTTTAACTTGCCTTCAATTGCCTTTTAGGAGACGTCCGGGTGTAGAAGTTCTTTAACATGCCACGAGAAAGTGTTACCCTGGTCTGGATGTGAACCCCTGGCTCTCCAGAACTCCAATGAATCACATGCGTGTGAACTTCCGCCAATGGTATGTGGGCTACTCGCTCCGCTTGTTTAGTTGAACATACATCTTACATAAAAGATTGCTGTGTAAGTAGAAAATAACTACGGCAGGTTGTGACATTTGTCTGCTTTCACAAGGAGGTTGCTGATATCCTAGCAATAATCATTCGATGAATAATAAACTGTCTACGCTTCTGAACATATGAGGAAAGTAAAAAATAAAATAAAAGTAAGGCTGCCATGTTGCAATTCGTGTTACTTCACAACACATGTGAGGATTGCAATGGAGTGAGTAGTTATAGCAAGTTAAGGGGCTCCGTTAGAAACAGTGAACATGTTAAAAACTCAAGATCGCGAACTATGACATCTTTAAATGTATAATGGAAGCTGAACAGCTAATTTGCTAGTTTGTAGTTTAGCATGACTGTTGATATCATGATCACAACAACGCGGCCACCACTCTTACGTGAACGTGACTTCATTTCCAAAATTCCACATACATTGGCCGGGATTTGAACCACTACCGCTTTGATGAGAAGCCAGCAATGATTATTAATAATACCTCTCTGTGGCTTACTGCTACGTCATGGGTTCAAATCTCTGCGACTCCACTCGAAATTAAGGCCGTGGAGGAAGATTATTGCTGGGATCTCCCCTTTCCCTGTCGATTCCACTCCAGTGACGAACACATTTTGCCATCGTCCCAGAGTCCGGCTCCATGGCTAAATAAATGTTTGGCGTGCTGGCCTTTGGTCCAGAGAGTCCCGAGTTCGATTCCCCGCCGGATCGAGGATTTTAAACTTCCTTGATCTATATATATATACTAGCAAGATACCCGTGCTTCGCTACGGTATTATACTGAAATTTATAATTGAATGCTTATTGTTTTAGATATATAATCCACCGAAATTCGCGGTCTGACTCGTTTTCTATTAGATTACGGCATGTTTCCTCCCATTTTTCAATCTTCTTTTCCAGCAATCGATTTCGTACTTCCCGGGCTAGGCTCAGGTATTCCTCCCGGTCAGTTGGGTCCGTAAATCTTTGCCATCTTTTCCTATAATCATTTTTAATATGGATAAAATCCTTCAGGAGATCCGGCGTGGTGTCATATTGGGTGCCTAGAAGGCACTGAACCCGCGGCCGGCCTGCATTCTTAGTCATTACCCGTCCAGGAGCCGTTTCCAGCGCGGTCCGCACATTTGACGACGGTCCGGAATATTATTATTATTATTATTATTATTATTATTATGTGTTGCTGGAATGGATGATGACAGGAAAACCGGAGTATCCGGAGAAAAACCTGTCCCGCCTCCGTTTTGTCCAGCACGAATGTCACATGGAGTGAACGGGATTTGAACCACGGAACCCAGCTGTGAGAGGCCGGCGCGCTGCCGAGGATCCTTATAAGTACATTAAGAACAGTAAAATCAATTGGTCTCACCTCCTTCTACACCCCACCGTCCTTCTACACCCCACCGCCGTTAAGTTTATTTACCGGCACCCCCCCCCCCAAAAAAAATTAAAAGAAGGCTTGTTTCTTATGTTTAAAGAAGATTTCAAACACCAATGTTCACGTCTATTACCTTCAGTTTTGAGATATAAGTATCCCCATAAAAATAATTTACTTTTTTCACTTCATTTCACACTACTCCCCCCCCCCCCTCCGTGAATTTTCCCGCAAAAAAATACTTGTTTCTTTAATAGTAAAGGATCTTCTAAATACCAATTATCACGACTCTAACTTCTTCAGTTTTTGATTTGTGTGTCCTCATGAAAGGAATTCAACTCCTTTACACTCCCGCCCTCCAAGATGGTTTCCCCCCAAAACGCGTTTTTCTTTGTTTTTAAAGGAGATCCAAATACGAATTTTCACGTCTGTAACAACTTTAGTTTTTATTAGATGTATGTATTCTCATTCAATTAATTCAATTAATTTTTCAATTCTTTCACCTCCCCCCCCCCCTTCATTGGATTTTCCGAGAATACGTGTTTCTTTATTTTTAAAGCAGATTGCAAATATCAAATTTCACGTCTGTAACATCTTCATTTTTGAGATATCAGTAGCCTAATTAAAAGAATTCAACACCATTTTCAGTCACTTTTACCCCCCCCCCCTCCACCCCAAGTGGTATTTCCGAAAGCTAATAATACACGTTTCTTTATGTTTAATAGAGATAAAAAATACCATTGTTCACTTCTGTAACGTGTTGAGTTTTTGAGATATACTGTAAAAATTCTCATTTTAAAATTTCACCCCTTTTGAGTTCCCCTTAAGTGGAGTTTCCAAACACAAATCACCTATGTTTCTTTAGATTTACAGGAGATTACAAACACCCACTTTTTACGTCTGTAACATTTTACGTTTCCAAGATATTCTGTAGATATAGTCTTTCAAAAATTCACCCAATTTGTCACTCCTGTTTAACCGCCATTAATTGGATTTTCCAAAACTAAAAAATGCGTGTTTCTTTATTTTTAAAGGAGATCCCATATACAAATTTTCAGTTCTGTAATATCTTTCGTTTCTGAGATATATGTATCCTCATTAAAGGCATTCAACCCATTTTTCACCCTTTTACACCCCTCCGATTGGGATTTACAGGAAACAAAAAAATACGTTTTCCTTTATTTTTAGAGGAGATTCTACCTACCAATTTTTACATGTGTAAATTTTAAAGTTTTAAGACATTTTAAAAAATTTACCTCCCCCTTTTTACCCCCCAATATTTGGATTTTTCAAAAACGAAAAAATACGTGTGTTTATTTATTCTTAAAG
Source organism: Anabrus simplex (assembly GCF_040414725.1). Lineage (NCBI taxonomy): Eukaryota > Metazoa > Arthropoda > Insecta > Orthoptera > Tettigoniidae > Anabrus > Anabrus simplex. Next base: position 969,675,148 of record NC_090266.1, on the reverse strand, counting down.
GAGATTCTAAATACCAATTTTCACATATATAACCTTTAAAATTTTTGAGATAGATACACTCATTTTAAAATATTACTCCCTTTTCACCCCCCCCTAAATTGGATTTTCGAGAAACAAAAAAATACGTGTTTCTTTATTTTTAACGGAGATCCCAAACACCAATTTTCAGGTCTGTAATATCTTCAGTTTCTGATATATAAGTAGCCTCATTAAAGGCATTCAACCACTTTTTAGCCCCTTTTCACTCCTCCTATTGCGATTTTCCGAAAACAAAAAAATACGTGTTCCTTTATTTTTAATGAAGGTTCTAAATACCAATTTTTACAGCTGCAAACTTTAAAAGTTTGGAGATATAGATTCACTCATTTTCAAAATTCACCCCCTTTTCACCCTCCCATTAATTGGATTTTCCAAAAACAAAAAATTACGTGTTTCTTTATTTTTAAAAGAGATCAAAAGTACCAATTTTCAGGTCTGTAATATCTTCAGTTTCTGAGATATAGGTACCGGTATCCTGATTAAAGGCATTCAACCCATTTTTCCCCATTTTCACCCTTTTTCACCCCTCCTATTGGGATTTTCTGAAAACAAAAAAATACGTGTTTCCTTATTTTTAAAGAAGATTCTAAATACCAATTTTTACATCTCTAAACGTTTAAAGTTTTGAGATATAGAGCAACTCATTTTAAAATTTCACCCCCGTTTTCACCCCCTTAGCGAAGGAATATCCAAAAATCCTCTCTTAGCGAGCACCTACGTCTTAATATGAATATATCCCCAAAATTTCATCTCTTTATGTCCAGTAGTTTTGGCTCGGCGATGATGAATCAGTCAGTCAGTCAGTCAGTCAGTCAGGATAAAATAGCTTGTCCTGACTGACTGACTGATTCATCATCGCCGAGCCAAAACTACTGGACATAATGAAATGAAATTTTGGGGATACATTCATATTAAGATGTAGGTGCTCGCTAAGAGAGGATTTTTGGATATTTCTTTGCTAAGGGGGTGAAAAGGGGGGGTGAAATTTTAAAATGAGTGCACCTATATCTCAAAACTTTAAAAGTTTACAAATGTAAAAATTGGTATTTAGAATCTTCTTTGAAAATAAGGAAACACGTATTTTTTTGTTTTCAGAAAATCCCAATAGGAGGGGTGAAAAAGGGTGAAAATGGGGGAAAATGTGTTCAATGCCTTTAATCAGGATACCGGTAGTTATATCTAAGAAACTGAAGATATTACAGACCTGAATATTGGTACTTTTGATCTCTTTTAAAAATAAAGAAACACGTATTTTTTTGTTTTTGGAAAATCTAATTAATGGGAGGGTGAAAAGGGGGTGAATTTTTAAAATTAGTGAATCTATATCTCCAAACTTTTAAAGTTTGCAGATGTAAAAATTGGTATTTAGAATCTTCATTAAAAATAAAGAAACACGTATTTTTTTGTTTTCGGAAAATCGCAATAGGAGGTGTGAAAAGGGGTGAAAAAGGGGTTGAATGCCTTTAATGAGGCTACTTATATCTCAGAAACTGAAGATATTATAGACCTGAAAATTGGTGTTTGGGATCTCCTTTAAAAATAAAGAAACACGTATTTTTTTGTTTCTGGAAAACCCAATTAAGGGGGGTAAAAAAGGGGTAATATTTTAAAATGAGTGTATCTATATCTCAAAACTTTTAAAGGTTATAGGTGTAAAAATAGGTATTTAGAATCTCCATTAAAGATAAAGAAACACGTATATTTTGTTTTCGGAAAATCCTAATAGGAAGGGTGGAAAAGGTTGAAAAAGGGGTCGAATGCATTTCATAAGTCTACTTATATTTCAGAACCTGAAGATATTACAGACCTGAAAATTGGTGTTTGGGATCTCCTTTAAAAATAAACACGTATTTTTTGTTTGTGGAAAATACAATTATGGGGGGGGGGTTGAAAAGGGGGTGATTTTTTTAAAATGAGTGTATCTATATCTCAAAACTTTTTAAGTTTATAGATGTAAAAATTGGTATTTAGAATCTCCTTTAAAAATAAAGAAACACGTATTCTTTTGTTTTCGGAAAATCCCAATAGGAAGGGTGTAAAAGGGTGAATAATGGGTTGAATGCCTTTCATGAGGATACTTATATTTCAGAACCTGAAGATATTACAGACCTGAAAATTGGTATTTTGGATCTACTTTAAAAGTAAAGAAACAGGTATTTTTTCGTTTTTGGAAAATCCAAATATTGGGGGGTGAAAACGGGGGTGAATTTTTTAAAATGAGTGTGTCTACATCTTAAAACTTTAAAATTTACAGATGTAACAATTGGTGGTTAGAATCTCCTCTAAAAATATAGGAACACGTATTTTTTGTTTCCAGTAAGTCCTAATAGGAGGGGTGTAAAAGGGTGAAAAATGGGTTGAATGCCTTTAATGAGGATACACATATCTCAGAAACGAAAGATATTACAGAACTGATAATTCGCATATGGGATTACCTTTAAAAATAAAGAAACACGTATTTTTTAGTTTTTGGAAAAGCCAATTAATGGCGGTTAAACAGGAGTGACAAATTGGGGTGAATTTTTTGAAAGACTATATCTACAGAATATCTTGGAATCGTAAAATGTTACAGACGTAAAAAGTGGGTGTAAATCTCCTGTAAATGTAAAGAAATATAGGTTATTTGTTTTTGGAAACTCTACTTAAGGGGAACCCAAAAGGGGTGAAATTTTAAAATGAGAATTTTTACGGATATCTAAAAAACTTAACATGTTACAGAAGTGAAAAATGGCATTTTTTTATCTCTATTAAACATAAAGAAAAGTGTATTTTTAGTTTTCGTAAATACCACTTGGGTGGAGGGCGGGGGGGGGGGGGGGGTAAAAGTGACTGAAAATGGTGATGAATTATTTTAATTAGGCTACTGATATCTCAAAAATGAAGATGTTACAGACGTGAAATTTGATATTTGCAATCTGCTTTAAAAGTAAAGAAACACGTATTCTCGGAAAATCCAATGAAAGGGGGGGGGGGGAAAGAATTGAAACATTAGTTGACTTAATTGTATGAGAATACATAAATCTAATACTAAAGTTATTACAGACGTGAAAATTCGTATTTGGTTCTCCTTTAAAAACAAAGAAAAAGGCGTTTTGGTGGGGAAACCATCTTGGAGGGCGGGAGTGTAAAGGAGTTGAATTCCTTTCATGAGGACACATAAATCAAAAACTGAAGAAGTTAGAGTCGTGATAATTTGTATTTAGAAGATCCTTTGCTATTAAAGAAACAAGTACTTTTTTGCGGGAAAATTCATTTAGGGGGAGGAGAGATTATTGTGAAATGAAATGAAAAAAAGTAAATTACTTTTATGTGGATACTTATATCTCAAAACTGAAGGTAATAGACGTGAACATTGGTGTTTGGAATCTCCCTTAAACATAAAGAAACAAGCATCCTTTTAATTCTTTTTCAGGGGGGGGGGGCTGTAAATAAACTTAACGGCGGTTGGGTGTAGAAGGAGGTGAGACCAATTGATTTTACTGTTATTAATGTACTTATAAGGATCCTCCGTTGCTCAGGCGGCAGCGCGCCGGCCTCTCACAGCTGGGTTCCGTGGTTCAAATCCCGGTCACTCCATGTGGCATTCGTGCTGGACAAAACGGAGGCGGGACAGGTTTTTCTCCGGATACTCCGGTTTTCCCTGTCATCAGCCATTCCAGCAACACATAATAGTAATAATAATAATAATAATAATAATAATAATAATAATAATAATATTCCGGACCGTCGTCAAATTGCGGACCGCGATGGAAACGGCTCCTGGACGGGTAATGACTAAGAATGCAGTCCGGTCGCGGGTTCAGTGCCGCCAAGGCACCCAGTATGACAGCACGCCGGATCTCCTGAAGGATTATATCCGTATTAAAAATATTATAGGAAAAGATGGCAAAGATTTACGGACCCAACTGACATGGAGGAATACCTGAGCCTAACCCGGGAAGTACGAAATCGATTGCTGGAAAGAAAGATTTTAAAATGGGAGGAAACGTGTCGTAAAATAATAGATCGGGAATTTTGGTGGATTCTCGCAGAGAACGAGTCAGATCGCGAATTTCGGCGGATTATATATCTAAATAAGCATTCAATTATAAATTTCAGTATAATACCGTAGCGAAGCACGGGTATCTTGCTAGTTAATTCATATGACTCAGGGGCTGGGTGTGTGTGCCGTCCTCGTCATTAGAATTCATCATAGGTAAGGCCTCATCCTCATAGACACGCAGGTCGCCCATACGGCGTCAAATCGAAACAACCTGCACCAGGCCTCTTCGGAGGCGACACGCCGTTATTATTATTATTATTATTATTATTATTATTATTATTATTATTATTATTATTATTATTATTATTATCATCATCATCAGAGTCTCCATAGCTCAGGCGGCATCGCGCCGGCCACTCACCGCTGGGTTCCGTGGTTCAAATCCCGGTCACTCCATGTAGGTTTGTGCTGGACAAAGCGGAGGCGGGACAGGTTTTTCTCCGGGTACTCCGGTTTTCCCTGTCATATTTCATTCCAGCAACACTCTCCAGTATCATTTCATTTTATGTCATTCATTAATCATTGTCCCAGAGGAGTGCTATAGGCTTCGGCAACCGGCACAATTCCTATCCTCGCCGCTAGATGGGGGCTTCATTCATTCCATTCCTGACCCGGTCGAATGACTGGAAACAGGTTGTGGATTTTCATTATTATCGTCCCAGACTGTCCTCGCTAGCCGACAGTTTTCTCATGCGTTGGCGCTAGTTGGAACTTCATAATCTGACTCGACACTTGACTAGGGAAGGTGGGAACATCGTAATCATCAGCCACGTGTGCTTTATCTCTAACTTAGCTTAATTGGAATGAGTATGCTGATGCGTTTGTTATCTGTTAATTGATGTTGCTGTCACTGGTGCTATCATTGGGCCTCACAACTAGACGTAAAATTATTTTCAAAGGATTTGCCCACTGTGAACGAGGGAAACTTCGCCAAGAATTCAAATGGAGGACAACTGCTGAAGTACTGTACACTTTTAGGCACCGGGTTTAACACCTCAGGGGGTAGAGCGTTAGCCTTCTAAGCTGAAGTTTTCAGGTAGCGCCCCTTGGGCATCCGTCCGGCATTTTATCGGACAGTCTGGATTTTGAGCTAATTGTCCTCCCTCCGGCATTGGAATTAACTCACCTCGGACACTACTTTGTCCTCCTTTTTTAACGCCGAACCTTAAATAACCGTACAGATTACATTAAATACAAATAAAACTGAAAACAAAATACACTGCCTTAGGAAATGTCATGGGATAGTTACCTAATAGCGTGTGGGGCCTCCTCTGGCCCCGCGAACTGCAGTGAGACGCCGTGGGAGTGCGTCGACAAGTCCCTGGTAGTCCTCCGGACGCAGCTGTCACCAAATCGTTTGCAGAGCGGCCGCCAATGCTGGTTTGTTCGTGGGTGCAGGATCCATGGCACGGAGCCTGCGTTTCAGGACATCGCAGATATGCTCGATAGGGTTCATCTCGGGGCTCCTAGGTGGCCATGGCAGTCGTTGGACTTCCTCTGCATGTTCCTGGAACCATTTCCGGGCGACGTGGGAGTGATGTGGCGACGCCTTATCATCTTGAAACACCGCAGAACCGTCTGGGCGCTGGAAGACCAAAAATGGGTGGAGATGGTCTCCGAGCAGCTCAACATACCGCGTACCATTCAAAGTCTCTTCCAGAACAAGTAGAGGGCCATTCCATACCAGGAAAATGCACCCCAGACCATAACAGAGACACCAGCGCCCTGGACCACACCTTCGAGGCAGGCGGGATCCATCGCTTCATGTGGTCTGCGTCATACACGGTGCCTCCGTTCGGCATGGTGCAGTTGAAATCGTGATTCGTCCGACCATATCACGTTACGCCATTGTTCCAGTGTCCATCCCTGGTGACTGGCGAGAAATGCGCGTCGTTGTGCCCGATGACATTGGGTTAACAGTGGCACCAGCTCCCATACCCCATGAAACCTAAGTTCCTACAGATTGTCCACTGGGAGAAGTGTCTAGCACGGCCTGTGTTGAATTGAGCCGTGATTTGTTGCACGGTTGCCCGTCTGTCTCTATTGACAATCCGTCTCAGATGTCACCGGTCACGGTCATCGAGGGTGGCTGGACGGCTGGTCGTTCGTCTGTTGTGGATGGTGACACCCGCATTCAACCATTCACGATATACCCTGGACATGGTTGATCGTGTGAAGCAGAATTCCCGCACCACTTCCGAAATCGCACTTCCCATCCGTCGGGCACCGACCACCATACCCGTTCGAACGGTGTCAGCTTACGACGACGTTCCATGTTACACCTATCACACACCGAGCTCGATAGCTGCAGTCGCTTAAGTTCGGCCAGTATCCAGTATTCGGGAGATAGTAGGTTCGAACCCCACTGTCGGCAGCCCTGAAAATGGTTTTCCGTGGTTTCCCATTTTCACACCAGGCAAATGCCGGGGCTGTACCTTGATTAAGACCACGGCCGCTTCCTTCCCATTCCTAGCACTTCCCTGTCCCATCGTCGCCATAAGACCTCTCTGTGTCGGTGCGACGTAAAACAACTAGCAAAAAAAAAAAAAAAAAAAAGCCACCTTTCACATGCACAGCCACTGCTCACAAGGTCTCCTATACAACTGCCGCTGGCACAGGGGGCATGTGGTGCGCAGACAACACACCTGCGCATCAGTGTTTCGCTATTCCATGACATTTGCTCAGTCAGTGTATATCCACATGGATTATGATAATAATAATCATGAAAAAAATTCCATCAGTTGTTTGTTATAATTGGATAGGCCTACATGTGCGAAATAACCGCGTGTTTTTATATTTTGTCCGAAGGTAACACCTATTTTGAAAAATCTTAAAATAAAAGACAATGAAATAAAATATAAGACATTTATGATGGCCTATTGCTTTTTAATTAATAATTTTGTAAATGTATGTTGCTTCACTGTGAAGCAACTTGAAGAGTTGCAGATGTTGTAGCCTGTGTATACATGTTCCCTATTTTCGAAGTTTGAAAGTAGCCACCCCTGTCTTCCATATACTGTAAAGTAGATAATAACAATTTATTAAAATGAGCTGCTTAGCCGAGAGTCGAAAAATCTAGAAACGAATTTACGTCTCCTTGAGATGAACACGGTGTAATACTAGGTAGACGGGTCTGCAGGAGAAATGAGTACAGTTTAGTTGCTTCCTGTCCGGATGGTGTGGGTTCTATACTTGACTCTTAAAGGAATTTAGAGTGGTTACAGTGTCTGTAACGGGAGGTTCTCAATTTCGGAAAGACAACTGGGATATAAGCGCCGGGCTGGGTAGCTCAGACGGTAGAGCGCTGGCTTTCTGAACTCAACGTGGTGGGTTCGATTCCGGCTCAGTCTCGTGGTGTTCGAAGGTGCTGAAATACGTCAGCACCGAGTCAGTAGATTTACTGGCACGCTAAGGAACTCCAACAGGACAAACTTTTGGCACCTTGGCGTCTCCGAAAACTGTAAAAATAGTTAATGGGACATAAAACCGTTAATATTATTCCTTCCTTTTCACGGAGGTTCCTTAGAATGAGGAAATTTATTATTATTATATTGATTCTTCTTCTTCTCCTTCTCCTTCTTCTTCTTCTTCTTATTATTATTAACAACAACAAATACATCGCAATTGGGAAATATCCCGGTGGCAATGGTCTCTTACAGTAGTGTGATAAAGTGAAGTTCAAACAAAATTACCCAACAATAACAAAAACAAGCAATTACTTGGAAAGAAAAAAATACATGAAATACTACTAGTTTAACATTCTAAATCCAGCATCATCTTATACAAATACACTTCTTCTTCTTCTTCTTCTTCTTCATCCGTTTACCCTCCAGGGTCGGTTTTTCCCTCGGACTCAGCAGGGGATCCCCCTCTACATCCTCAAGGGCAGTGTCGTGGAGCTTCAGAATCTGAGTTAGGGATACAACTGGGGAGGATGACCAGTACCTCGCTCTGGCGGCCTCACCTGCTATGCTTAACAGGGACCTTGCGGGGGATGTGCATATTGGAAGGGATAGAAAAAGAAGATGGAAGGAAGCGGCCGTGGCCTTAAGTTAGGTACCATCGTGGCATTTGCGTGGAGGAGAAGTGGGAAACCACGGAAAACCAGTTACAGTATGGCTGAGGTGGGAGTCGAATCCACCTCTACTCAGTTGACCTCCCGAGGCTGAGCGGACCCCGTTCCACTTTTCAAATTTCATGGCAGAGCCTCGGGCCTCGGGCCTCGGGCCTCCAGGGGTGGCAGCTAATCACACTAACCACTACACCACAGAGGCAGACATACAAATCCACACCCAAATTAAATATTTCCAGTGCTTAACACTACTACTTTAGCATTCCAAGTGATAATAAAGTGAAGTTAGAAACATAATTGCACTACAACAACAACAAAAACAAGAACTGCAACAACAAGACTACGAGCGATTCCTTCCCACACCTTAGTTCAGACAATACTTCTATTCTATTGATTCCTAAGGACAAGGGCGATCCGAGCTCAGTGCAGTTTCTCACTTCCCCACAGTCTCCCATGTCCTTTACTTCATGACAGGGGTATGTGAACACAAAGCTGAGTGTTCCACATCCAGAACACAGTTATTGACTCTCTGGAGAGTAGGCTACAGAGATTCTTTATCATTTCATACATCCTACGGGATTTGCGTCCCACTCACATACCTGTAAGCTTACATCTGGGAGATAGTGGGTTCGAGCTCCACTACTGGCAGTCCTCAAGATGGTTGTCCTTGGTTTCCCATTTTCACTCCAGGCTATTGCCGGGAGGGTACCGTAATTAAGAACACGGTCGCCGCCTTCCCATTTCTAACCATTTCCTATCCCATCGTCACGATAAAACCTATCTGTGTCGGTGCGACGTAAAACAAATAGTAATTTCATACCCTCGAGCAACATTTACAACAGCTTTGATGAAAACTACGCCACGGAACTAAATCTCCACGCTTAGAACATATTTTAATTCCTGTCACTAAGTGAGTTGGCTTAATGATACAGGTCGCATAGATGTAAACATGCATTTAGGAGATGATAGATTCAGAAGTTACTTTCAGCAATCTTGAAGATGGTGTTTCCTTGTTTCCCATCTTCAGACCGGAATAATGCTAATGATATTTCTTAATTAAGACCAAGATTGGTATCTTCCCAGTCCTACACCTCCCATCACCGACGTTTCTAAATTAGTACGACATTATAAAGTAAAGGAAAAAAATAAAGTTCCTGTCGATACAAACATAAGTTAATTAATGAATTATTTAGCTTTTAGAGTACGAACGTTTAAATTTAGCAACAATTTAGTACTGATGCAGAAATCACGCTGAACGAGGAAAAATATAAATTGTTCGTGCCAATTTGACATATTCTGCTTTCACCCTGCTGCGTGTATGTCAAAGCTGACAGTTTGGTACAAACGGGGCTTTCGTTACGCACCTTTGGACAAAAAATATAATTAAAATATAAATGATCAGCCGCTAAACATATGCTGGTATAGTGATTGTCACTTCCAGAAGTGGGATACGTATGACTGGCTCCATTTTAACGTTAGTGTGTTTCTAGACGGTCGTCCTTCATCAAATATTTCTTACCATAGTTTGACTAAACGACGAAATAATTTCTTCCCAGTCAACATTTGTGTTCAAAAGTACAGTATACAATGGGGAAACACCACCTTATGTAGAAATCACGCTGAACGGTGTAATTTTCTCCGCTGGCCAATCTCTGAAGCCATGTAAAAGCTCTCTACTGTATCTTCTTTTCTTTTTCTAACGCTTTTCCCACATCTGTGGGGTCGCTGGTGCGAACTGTGTCGCACATGTGGATTTCGCCCTGTTTTACCGCCGGATGCCCTTCCTTACGTCAACCCTGTATGGAGGGATAAAATCACTATTGCGTATTTCTGTAGTGGTTGGTAGTGTAGTGTGTTGTCTGAATATGAAGAGGAAATTGTTTGAACAAACACAAACACCCAGTCCCCGGGCTAGAATAATTAATTAAAGGCGATTAAAATCCCAGACCCGGCCAGGAATCGAACCCGGGACCTTCTGAAGCGAAGGCCTCAACGCTGACCATTCAGCCAATGAGTCAGACAAAAGCCCTCTACTCTATCGACCCACTATTTTCCTTCTCCATCACCCGTCTGAGTGGCACAGGTGATAGGGCCCTGGCTCTCAAAGTCCAAGTTGGTGAGTTTGATCCCGGCTCAGTCCAGTAGTATTTGATGGCGCTCAAATACGGCAGACCAGTTTCGGTAGGGGGCCGTCAAGTGAGGGAACACTTGCGGAGGGGGACGGCGACAAAATACCAACACTCTGGCGTCTCCGAAAACCATAAAAGGTTAGTTATATTGGTAAGACCTCAATTACGGTAGTTCACACCAGTATTACTTGATACGTGAAATGGAAAAGAACCAAACGAAAAATATGTTTTTAAAATTATAATTATAATTTGTTGCACAACGCAATATTTTTTTTACAAGTTGCTTTACGTCGCACCGACTCAGATAGGTCTTATGGCGACGATGGGACAGGAAGGGGCTAGGAGTGGGAAGGAAGTGGCCGTGGCATTAATTAAGGTACATCCCCAGCATTTGCCTGGTGTGAAAATGGGAAACCACGGAAAACCATCTTCAGGGCTGCCGGCAGTGGGGTTCGAACCCACTATCTCCCGAATACTGGATACTGGCCGCACTTAAGCGACTGCAGACGCAATTTCTTGAGCCATCCTTTATGAATTTCTCATGGATGCTCAGTTACTATTACGATTCCAAAATTACGTTCGATATTCTTTCAATGAACTCTTCTCCATATGAATTTTTAAAATACAGTATACAAGTGATTTTGTAACATTTATTGTTGCGTATTGTACTGTTCATGATATCATCATCATCATCTGTTTACCCTCCAGGTTCGGCTTTTCCCTCGGACTCAGCGAGGGATCCCACCTCTACCACCTCAAGGGCAGTGTCCTGGAGCTTCAGACTCTTGGTCGGGGGATACAACTGGGGAGTATGACCAGTACCTCGCCCAGGCGGCCTCACCTGCTATGGTGAACAGGGGCCTTGTAGAGGGATGGAAAGTTTGGAAGGGATAGGCAAGGATGAGGGAAGGAAGCGGCCGTGGCCTTAAGTTAGGTACCATCCCGGCATTCGCCTGGAGGTGAAGTGGGAAGCCACGGAAAACCACTTCGAGGATGGCTGAGGTAGGAATCGAACCCACCTGTACTCAGTTGACCTCCCGAGGCTGAGTGGACCCCGTTGCAGCCCTCGTAAAACTTTTCAAATTTCGTGGCAGAGCCGGGAATCGAACCCAGACCTCCGGGGGCGGCAGCTAATCACGCTAACCACTACACCACAGAGGCGGACTTGTTCATGATATACAGGGCATTTATATGAAAGGAATTACATAAAATAACCTCATTTCCACCTTTTCGTGTAATTTAGAGTCTCTATAAGCTGCAGAATCCCGCACTTCCATTTTTATCTGAAAAATAAAACCTTTGTTGTAGGAAAATATCTACGAGAGTACAATATTGTGTCTCGTGCCTTAATTCTTCCTTTCTTAATCTGTTTACCCTCCAGGGTCGGTTTTTCCCTCGGACTCAGCGAGGGATCCCACCTCTACCGCATCAAGGGCAGTGTCCTGAAGCGCGAAACATCGGGTCGGGGATGGAACTGGGTCGGAGGACCAATACCTCGCCCAGGCGGCCTGACCTGCTATGCTAAACAGGGCCCTTGTGATGTGCGGGGATGCGAATACTGGAAGGGAAAGGCAAGGAAGAGGGAAGGAAGTGGCCTGAAGTTAGGTACCATCCCAGGATTTGACTGGAGGAGAAGTGAGGAAACCACGGAAAGCCACTTCGAGGATGGCTGAGGTGGGAATTGAACCCCCTCTACTAAGTTGACCTCCCGAGGCTGAGTGGACCCCGTTTCAGCCCTCGTACCACTTTTCAAATTTCGTGGTCTCCGGGGGTGCCAGCTAATCACTCTAACCACTACACCACAGAGGCGGACCTCGTTCCTTAATTCTAGGGCAAAATAATTGGTGCCAATGCTTCGATGGTACACTGTCTGACAAAACAGTGATCAACTGAACATTTTCCCCAAGTACAGAGAGGACGGAAATGACTTAAACTCGTTCCAAAAGTACAGAATTGAGGAAATATCAGATATTAAAAATTAAGACAAGAAATATTTGATTAAGATAAACCATAGCACGGGGCGAGTATACTGAGTTCGATGCTGATTCCTGGGTATTAAGCCCCTAGGTGAGACGACAATGGCAACGTTATAAGAACGGAGTTACAGAGGGTAGATAAAATAATGGGAGAAACTAGCAGATGAAAGTAATATAGAATCCTACCCAAGCTTAGTCACCTGGTACAGTCTCCTGTTGAGTGGGAAGGAAGCGGCCGTGGCCTTAATTAAGGTACAGCCCCAGCATTTGCCTGGTGTGAAAATGGAATACCACAGAAAACCACCTTAAGGGCTGCCGACAATGGGATTCGAACCCACTATCTCCCGGATGCAAGCTCACAGCTGCGCGCCCCTTACCGCACGCCCAACTCACCCGGTGCTACAGGTTGAATGAATGCCAGAGCTATACGCATTTCCAAAAGTTGAGGTCCCGTTTCGAAATTTCTACACTTCTCTTGAGTTTATTTCGTAATATTGTACTTCCTGCATCACCTGGCTTCACTGGATTACATTCTATTAACTTTACTGTATTGTTTACTGTATCAGCCCCAGTATGCAGGGCCAGTTACGGCTGTTAGCTCTGTACTCGGGAATTAGATGGCCACGAGTCCCCTGTCAGCCATCCTCGAAATTGCTTTCCGTGGTTTCCCATTTCAATTCTAGGAAAATGACGCCATGATGCCTTTCTTATGGCCATGGCCGCTTCCTTCCCATTCATAGCGCGTACAATTTACACCCACACTCACAGACAACACCGTCACAGCGGTACATGTAGCTCAGCCCGTACCGGGAAATGTAGCTACAGAAATGGCGAGCCGAAAGTGCCCTCAGACAACCCGGCTTTAAAAGCCGTACGCTAAAAAAGGAAAATAAAAGAATGATGAAGTACCCCGTTATCCCACGTTCGACTTCCGGCCAGTGCAGGCTTTTTAAGGGGTTCACTCAACCTCGTGAGAGCAACCTGGGAGCTGTGTGGTAAGGAAAGTAGCGGACCCAGTAAAGAAAGCCAAGTAATACGACTGAAGATGTCGTCACATTGACTACGCGATACTTTAGTATCTGCAGGATATCAGGTCGGGCAGCAGTCGTCTTGGCAGGTCTAGGCCCTTACGCGCCACAGTTGCTATTTTTGATATCGTTTACTAACTGTTGTACCCACCATTAACGGGTTAGTTTTTCTACAATTGCAGGGAACATACCTTAGTAATTTCTTCAGCAGTAATACCATTTGTCCGCCCCAGTGGTGTAGTGGTTAGTGTGATTAGCTGCCACCCCCGGAGGCCCGGGTTCGATTCCCGGCTGTGTCACGAAATTTGAAAAGTGGTACGAGGGCTGGAACGGGGTCCACTCAGCCTCAGGAGGTCAACTGAGTAGAGGTGTCTTCGATTCCTACCTCAGCCATCCTGGAAGTGGTTTTCCGTGGTTTCTCACTTCTTCTCCAGGCAAATTCCGGGATGGTATCTAACTTAAGGCCACGGCCACTTCCTTCCCTCTTCCTTGTCTATCCTTTCCAATCTTCCCATCCCCACCAAGGCCCCTGTTCAGCATAGCAGGTGAGGCCACCTGAGCGAGGTACTGGTCATCCTCTCCAGTTGTATCTCCCGACCCAATGTCTCAAGCTCCAAGACACTGCCCTTGAAGCAGTAGAGGTGGAATCCCTCACTGAGTCCGAGGGGAAAACCAACCCTGGAGGGTAAGCAGATCAAGGAAGAAAGAAAGTAATACCATCTACCTAAGAAAATAATGATTGCAGTTTAAGGGGCTTAATATATAGGTCACTGACCGTGTCGAAGGTGATTGACATTGGAAGGGGCAGGGCACTTCTCAGTGTACGATAACAATTACTAACAGTTTCTTTATTTGCTATTTACTCCCATTTTCACACCAGGCTAATGCTGCGGTTGTACATGAATTAAGGCCACGGTCACTTTTTTCCCCAGTTCTAGCCCCTCCCCCCCACCCAATCCCATCGTCATCGTAAGATCTGCCTGACTTGGAGTGACGTAAAACAAATCTACTGAAAACCATCTTCAGGACTGCTGATAGTTGAGTTCGAACCCACTATTTCCCGAAGGCAAGCTCACAGCAACGTGAATCAAACCGCGTAGCCAAATCGATTGGTTATTATTAATAATCAGTATAATGATGTTTTTGAATAGATGTAGGGGCTTAGGACATTGTGAGCCAGTATACTTGGATATGTCGACACGGGTGTGATACTGTAACTAATGTTATTGTGATGACTGTAATAGCCTAAAAGGTTAGGTAGGTGTATCGAGACTTGAAATAAGGTACTATCCATACATTTTCCCGAAGAGTGTGGACGATAATTAGGGACATACACACTAGATACAGCCACATCATACAAATTAAAATAATTTGTATGTTCAATGTAAAACGTATCAGAATCAGTTCTCCACATGTGCAGGTTGTACGAAAGATGACGTCCAATAATAGCAGACGATGCCCGACACGTTGGCTGAATGGTCAGCGTACTGGCCTTTGGTTCAGAGAGTCCCGGGTTTCATTCCCGGCCGGGTCGGGGATTTTAACCTTCATTGGTTAATTCCAGTGGCCCGGGGGCTGGGTGTTTGTGCTGTCCTGAACATCCCTGCAACGCACACACCACACATAACACTATCCTCCACCACAGTAATACGCAGTTACCTATCCATGGCAGATGCCGCCCACCCTCATCGGAGGGTCTGCCTTTCAAGGGCTGCACTCGGCTATAAATAGCCACACGAGATTAAAAAATAGCAGATGATGATAAAGGGGATCAGGGAAATTAAAATAAAAATGCAATTTTCATTCAGATTCAAACTAGGCAAATAGCGTGATGTTGTTTTAGACGAGGTCTGCGATCCAAATGACTCGAAAGGTGCCCCCACGATGTCTTAAATAACAGTTATGTTATGAAAAGCAAGTTTTCGATGTCTAGGGTTCATGAAACATCAAAATCTATCAAAAACTAGATGTCAAATTTTTGTACGAATACAGTCACTCCTTCTATCACACCGCCCTTAGAAAGTTTGGATCGAAGTGAGACAAAGCAGAACGACCGCAGAGCCTCACCTGATAAATTATGGTTGCAAAACTACATTAACTTACTTCCCATCAACTGAAAATTTGCTGAAAAAAACTTGTTCGAAATATTTTCTCTTACAGCTTCTGTTTTATCGTCGTCGTGCATCGAACTACCATCGCTGCGTGAGCAATACCTCATACCCCACAACGCTCTTCCTATCAGTTATTTTCCTTGAGGCTGACCACGCCTCCCAGCCACACATGGATGTGCAGTCCATCAGAACAATGTTCGTTGTGTTCATTTTCTTATGTCAGTTTTTAAAGGAAAATGAACCTTACCGCACCGTACCGTACTGTAGGAATTTATATTTTAATGAAGTAATTACGCACTACTACAGTATAATGCATTTAAGGTTCATATTCCTTTACACATTAGCAGAGGAAAATGAAAACGACAATACCGTCATGTGACAATGTTGAGGGGGAGAAATACTGACCCTCAGCACGTGCATCACTTAGAACGAAACTCCGTTGATATATTTCATACAATATCGAACCTTACCTGACAGAACCTTTCTAGTCAGAGTTCCAAGCTGAAATATTATCATATGGCGTTTTTTACAGACGCAATGATGATATATGCTCTTCTTCGGAAAAATGACTAATGTGGAAATATCTGCAAAAGCACTCTCCATCAACTTAAGAATATTACAATAATAATTGTTTTCTTTAGGTCTTTCTTGTAATCAAATGCCAACTCATTTGCCAATCATTCTAATAGATTTCCTGTGGTACTTTCATAGATAGGGAAAAGTGAAAACGAACATGAAATTGATAATTATACCCTTATTCTAAGTGTATTGACGAAACGATATTTATGCATATAGATCTATTTTATTTATTAACGTATTTATTTAATTACTTCATCTTACACTCCTCGAAGACGATGTCTTTACAGTCAGCAGCTACTCGGCAGCCTCGGATAAAAGGACATTATCATCGATAAATCTTACACAATATCCTCAATATTTACTATTTATTTCCAGCGATATGTTTACAAACAACTTTAGGCCCAGTTGTTACCTTTGGGCATTCACCTCGTACTACCATGTCCATTATATAACGATTGTATGGTCTCAGCTATTATGTGGAGGGTATCTGAGTTTACGTAATTTAGGCTACCTACATATCAATTTCACCGTTCCGTGTTGCTCTATCAGATGGCACAGAACCTGTTACTCTATTGGACGACTTAATTGCTGCGATTCAATTAAATTTGTGGGGTCACGTCTACATCATAATAATGGAATTCTTTTCGCCATTTAAAATTCCGACTATCTCTACCAGGTTTAAATCCGTGATCTTGGGATCCATTACACTACTGATCCACACTACTGATCGTCGCCATAAGACCTATCTGTGTTGGTGCGACGTAAAGTAACTAGAAAAAAAAAAGATCCGCGAAGGGGGCTGTCATACCTGTTGCGTTCATGGAAGACCTCAGTTTCTAACGTTGATAAAATTCTATACTTCTGTACAACATATATTACCGTAGAATCAAGGTTTTACTTACATTTGATTCCAACTTTAAAAGCGTTCATGTGCATATTTAGTCCAAGTAGCACAAATCACATCTTAATTACACTTTTATATTCTAATACCGTCCGCCTCTGTGGTGTAGTGGTTAGCGTGATTAGCTGCCACCCCCGGAGGACCGGGTTCGATTCCCGGCTCTGCCACGAAAATTTGAAAAGTGGTATGAGGGCTGGAACGGGGCCCACTCAGCCTCGGGAGGTCAACTGAGTAGAGGTGGGTTCGATTCCCACCTCAGCCATCATGGAAGTGGTTTTCCGTGGTTTCCCACTTCTCCTCCAGGCGAATGCCGGGATGGTACCTAACATAAGGCCACGGCCGCTTCCTTCCCTCTTCCTTGCCTATCCCTTCCAATCTTCCCATCCCTCCACAAGGCCCCTGTTCAGCATAGCAGGTGAGGCCGCCTGGGCGAGGTACTGGCCATTCTCCCCAGTTGTATCCCCGACCAAGAGTCTGAAACTCCAAGACACTGCCATTGAGGCGGTAGAGGTGGGATCCCTCGCTGTGTCCGAGGGAAAAGCCGACCCTGGAGGGTAAACAGATGATGATGATGATGATGATGATATTCTAATACCACACGATATAGCGGTTAGTTTTCCCGACTATTACGCAGATGATCTAGACATATTTAAGATTTGTAATTGTCCTGGAATATTTTTCTTTAATTGACTGACCTTTGGATACAGTAGTTAAGAACCCCAAACCTCATGGCGCAACAGCCCCGAAGGTCCATGGTCTACCGAGCGACCGCTGCTCAGCCCGAAGACCTGCGGATTATGTGTCGTGTGGTCAGCACGATGAATCCTATCGGCCGTTATTTTTGGCTTCCTAGACCGAGGCCGGCATCTCACCGTCGGACAGCTCCTCAACTGTAATCACGTAGGCTTAGTGGATCACGAACCAGCCCTGAGATCCAGGTAAAAATCCCTGATCTGGCCGGGAATCGAACCCTGGTCCTCCGGGTAAGAGGTGGACACGCTACCCCTACACTGTGGGGCCGGCCATTAGTTAAGAAGGAAGCTGTATTTTCCAGTGTCGACTTACTTAATGTACTTTGACTACATTACCATTTGATCATCACATACAACATATATTACCGTTGAATCAAGGTTTTACTTACATTTGATTCCAACTTTAAAGCGTTAATGTGCATATTCGGTCCAAGTAGCCCATATCACATTTTAATTACACTTTTATATTCTAATACCACATGATCTCAAAAAAAAAAGTTTCGAATGGGGTTAATCAACTCTGCTGAATAAACTGGGAAGCTGCTTAACTTGTGAAACAGCATTTCTGGTAATGGTTAAAGATGCCTCGGAATCTGTAGATGATGTATTGATCAGTGACCGCCATCCAAACGACAGGCCTCTCAATTTTAATATTTTTTGCTATTTGTTTTACGTCGCACTGACACAGATAGGTCTTACGGCGACGATGCGACAAGAAAGGCCTAGGAGTGGAAGGAAGCGGCCGTGGCCTTAATTAAGGTACAGCCCCGGCATTTGCCTGGTGTGAAAATGGGAAACCACGGAAAACCATCTTCAGGGCTGCCGGCAGTGGGGCTCGAACCCACTATCTCCCGATTACTGGACACTGGCCGCACTTAAGCGACTGCAGCTATCGAGCTTGGTTTCAGTTTTAATTACTGCGTTGATTAGGTGATAGTACATCAAGTGATCACTGTAAGTACTTAGTTGTTAATACAAGGAACAATCTTCATTGAGGTAATCGCATTAACGAGATCGTAAATAAA
The DNA here is from genome assembly GCF_040414725.1 of Anabrus simplex. Lineage (NCBI taxonomy): Eukaryota > Metazoa > Arthropoda > Insecta > Orthoptera > Tettigoniidae > Anabrus > Anabrus simplex. Next base: position 969,656,494 of record NC_090266.1, on the reverse strand, counting down.
GGTTACATACCTCTTCATATAGTTATGAGGGTATTAATGGGTTGAAGTAAGGATGTAGAGGAGAGGGCATAATATAAGTCTTTGGTAAGGTCCCAATTAGAGCATAGTTCCAATGTATGGGACCCACATCACGGTGACTTGATACGAGAACTGGAAAAGATCACAAGGAAGGCAGCACGGCTGTTCTGAATGATTTCCGACAAAAGAGTAGTGTTACGAAAATATTGTAAGCTTTGGGCTGGGAAGAATTGCGAATAAGGAGACGAGCTGCTCGACTAAGCGGTATGTCCCGAGCTGTCAGTGGAGGGATGGCGTTTAGTAACATTAGTGAACGAATAAGCTTGAGTGGAGCTTTTGAAGGCAGGTGAGATCATAATCTGAAGATGGCACTGGAATTCAAGAGGACAAATTTGGCCAAGTATTTATTTATAGGAAGAGGAATTAGTGAATGGAATAATTTATCAAGGGAAGTGTTCGATACATTTCCCATTTCTGTGAAATCATTTAAGGAAACACTAGGTAAACAATTTGATAGGGAATCTTACACCTGGGTGACAGCCCTAAATGCAGATCAGTAATGATTGATTGATTGATTGATTGATTGATTGACTGATTTGGCCGGGCTGAGTAGCTCGGACGGTAGTACGCTAGTCTTCTGAGTCCAACTTGGCAGGTTTTATCCTGGCTCAGTCCGGTGGTATTTGAAGGTGCCCAAATACGCCAGCCTCTTGTCGCAGATTTACTGGCACGTAAAAGAACTCTTGTGGGACTAAATTTCGGCACCTCGGTGTCTCCCAAAATCGTAAAAGTAGTTAGTGGAACATAAAAATAATAACAATGATTGATTGATTGATTGATTGATTGATTGCCTTCAGTTTTGACAGAGCCACTGGATGTATTTTTTTGCCAGTTATCTTTGGGACTATTCCTAATTCTAAATATAATCCCTTTGAGGGAGAGATATCTCCTTTTTGAATTTTCTTCCTGTTGATCAATATTTTCTCCATCAATGTTATTTGCTTTACATCCCACTAACTACTTTTACAGTTTTTGGAGATGACGAGGTGCCTGAATTTAGTCCCGTAGGAGTTCTTTTACGTGCCAGTAAATCTTCTGACACGAAACTGACGTATTTGAGCACCTTCAAATACCACCGGGCTGAGCCAGGATCGAAACTGCCAAGTTGGGGTCAGAATGAAAGAGCCTCAACCGCCTGAGCCACTCAGCCGGCAATATTTTATCTTCAAATCCGAAGAAATATTTCTTCGATAGCTACAGTACTTCAAGCGTTCTGAAGTGTGCAGGGGTGTTTCAGAAGCTCTCTAATGGGTTAGTAAACTTGCCGATAAGAAATAACTTTTCCTTGAAAACTCTGTGTAAAGTATTGAAAATAACTGTTGCATGCATATGCATTTTTTTGCGAAGAAAACATTTGAATTGTTGGTTCAGTTTTCATCGATTTCAGGGGTAGCTACGGGATTGATTCTTGGGGAGTGCAAGCTCCAAGGGCTGGAACGTGGTTCACGCATCGTCATGAGACAAACTGAAAAGCTGTCTAATATGAGAGGCAGCGGACCCGGTTACAAAAACTAAGCAATACGACTGAGGATGTCTTCTTGATGACCACCTGGAAATTTAGTATCTGTAGACCATCTGACTAGGGAAATCAAGGTACAAAAACGGGCTATATGTGTCACGTTTTCTTCATTAACTTTCAGCTCCCAACAACCTTGAGCATTGGGAGCAAGCGTCTGACCGACTGCACTATGCATTTGGTCAGTTGATTTAATTAAGAACTAGTATTAGGTGTAATGGTCCACCCAAGCAATACACTTTACTTTACAAGTGAGAACATATTCAGTGTTAAAATATGTTATACATTCTTTCGTACATGTTTCGTTTAATTTAAGACTTCTTCAGCCATAGCGTAACGCATCTTATTAAAATAAATAATTATTACTGTCTAATAATTTAAAATGGATGAACCCATGTCCTTTATGAAATGTTTTAAAATACACTAAAAGCAATACACCGAGCTCGATAGCTGCGGTCGCTTAAGTGCGGCCAGTATCCAGTATTCGGGAGATAGTGGGTTCGAACCCCACTGTCGGCAGCCCTGAAGATGATTTTCCATGGTTTCCTATTTTCACACCAGGCAAATTCTGGGGCTGTACCTTAATTAAGGCCAAGGACGTTTCCTTCCCACTCCTAGCACTTTCATATCCATCGTCGCCTTAAGACCTATCTGTGTCGGTGCGACGTAAAACAACTTGCAAAAAAAAGCAATACACACTGTTTTCCATGAAGTTTGTAAATTGCAACAATTGATTTAAGTCTAGAACTAAAAATAAAAATGAATTGTCGTATGGCTTTTAGTGCCGGGATATCCCAGGACGGATTCGGCTCGCCAGGTGCAGGGCTTTCTATTTGACTCCCGTGGGCGACCTGCGTGTCATGATGGGGATGAAATGATGATGAAGACAACACATACACCCAGCCCCCGTGCCGTAGGAATTAACCAATTGAGGTTAAAATCCCCGACCCGGCCGGGAATAGAACCCGGGACCCTCTGAACCGAAGGCCAGTACGCTGACCGCTCAGCCAACGAGTTGGACTATCTAGAACTGGAATAGGTACTGTACATTACAACTTATGGTACTTCTCGGTTAATGCCGGTGATCCTTCCTGACACCAACCCAGTGTGGAGGAATAGACTGTACCATCGTTGTGCCTAGAAAAACCGCTATGTGATAATATTTCTGCTTAGAACTGTGACCAGAACGGTTCTGTCATCTAAGGCTCAGTATTGCATGAACTGTATCAATGATTTTTCATTCTAAGTGTTACGTGTGCTGCGGGTCAGTATTTTTCGCCTCAACATTGTCACATCACGGTATTTCGAAGCGCATCGACGGTATTCGCTACTCTGTGTTTCTCTTGTGGTGTGCTGTGTGGGTGATGAGGTGAGTAGGGCGCTGGTCTACTGAGGTTCGATCCTGGCTCACTCCGGTGATATTTGAAGGTGCTCAATTACGTGAGCCACGTGTCGGTATATTTACGGGCATGTAAAAGAACTCTTGCGGGACAAAATTCCTGTACATCGGCGTCTTAGAAGAAGCAATAACATTGTTATTATTCTGTGTGTGTGTGTGTGTGTGTATGTATGTATGTATGTAAGAAGATGTACGCATTGCGACAAACGCAAACACCCAGAAGAATACCCGAGCGAGAGGAATTAACCAGACGCAGTGAATCAAATCCGGGACACTCTGAACCGAAAGCTGGGACACATACCATTCAAAAAAGCAGCTGTACCTCACAACCTAAAGCACTGCTCCAAAAATTTTCTGGAGAGAGTGTGAAAGACTCAGAGAAATCCACTTTTTATACCAGCTACTGCTGTGGATCAGTGGTAGAGTGTCGGTTTCCGGATCCCAGGATAGTAGGTTCAAACCCGGCAGAGGTAGTCGGATTTTTGAAGTGCGGAAAAAAGTCGATTCGGCACTCGATGTTGTACGATATTGGATGTAAAAGATCTCTGGTGACACATTTAGTGTTTACCGGACAAAATTAATTAAATCTCTGCAACAAACGCCCAAGAGATATTCGGTTTACTCTGTTTGCCATCTAGTAGTCTTAGAGTAAAATGTAATGTCAAAATTGACGAGCAGGCAGCCAGATGGCGTCAAATTAAAATGTCTGCACACGGTAATTCAGGCCATACGATTATTATTATTATTATTATTGTTATTAGCTACTAATAGGGCTAGGGATTTGACCGTCGGATCTCCAGCATTATAAGTTTGCTAGTCCTATGTGGAGCAGACTATGATGAAATGTCGTATGGCTTTTAGTGCCGGGATATCCCAGGACGGGTTCGGCTCGCTAGGTGCAGGCCTTTCTATTTGACTCCCGTAGGCGACCTGCGCGTCGTGATGAGGATGAAATGATGATGAAGACAACACATACACCCAGCCCCCGTGTCATTGGAATTAACCAATTAAGGTTAAAATCCCCAACCCGGCCGGGAATCGAACCTGGGACCCTCTGAACCGAAGGCCAGTACGTTGACCGTTCAGCCAACGAGTCGGACAGACTATGATGATGATGTTGATGTTTGTTGTTTAAAGGGGACTAACATCTAGGTCATCGGCCCCTAATGGCACGAAATGAGTCAAAATGAGATGACAAATTAAAAGTCCAAAATCCTCAACTGACCAGAATTCAAAGCACGAGGACGAAGAATGAATGGATGGACGGATATGAATTTAAAACTATCAGTGGATCCGACCCACAGTGCCTCACATACACAGAAGCTGGCACAAAACAATAGTATTACAGACCAATGGACTGCTTCTATAGAACGATGCTGAATCGATTATGCTGGGTCCAAGATCCAGGTCATCAGCCCCTCATAATGGTTTTTAACGCCAGGAAAGCAGAACCATGCTATTTGTAAAGTTGTGGTACAAATCAAGAGTAGCGGAGACTTGCGGTATTCCACACATTGTGGTACTATTCACAGGTAGTGTAATGCGCACATATAACACAGACCTATGGTATTTCGCACATTGCGGCGCTATTTGCAGGCAACGCAAACCTATAAAGGCAACGCAAACCTATAAAGGCAACGCAAACCTATGGCGTTCTTCACATAAGTGGACTAACCACAGGAACTCGTACTATCCCGTGGAATTCCTCATATAGAGGGAATTGAGCATAGGTAAGGCAGAACCATGGTGTCGCTAATCCCATGGGTCGCTCATATAGGGGTACGAATCACAGGTACTCTAGGACCCACCTCCTGGTTCACACACTGTCGCTACTAATCACAAACCTATTGCGTACCTAACATAGTGGTACTACGCGCTAGTAAATGCAACCCATGGTGTTCCCTGCGTGATGGTACTAATTACAAGTAGTTTCATGGTTCTAATTGGATCATCCCTTGGTCGCCCCTTTTAGTCGCCTCTTACGACAGGCAGGGGATACCGTGGGTGAATTCTTCGTCTGCCTCCCCCATCTACAGGGGGTGTGTGTTTGGTCCGCGAGAGGTATTTTGTTTCCCTCAAGTCCGCCGGCAAGCCGGTTAGGACCCCCCCTATCCGCCACGTGGGAGTATCATCTCTATTCGTGGTAACTCATGCGACTCACTGATGCTTGTTGTTTAAAGGGGCCTAACATCTAAGGTCATCGGCCCCATGTGACTCACTTGGCAGACGCTGGTGGATATGGTGCCACACGTGCTATAACATTCTGAACTTCATTTCTTCGTTCAACGACATCTTAGTATTATTTGGCTACGAACTCTAAACAGAAACTTGTACTTCACATGCTAAGCACGTTGACCAGTTCGACTAATTTCCCTTAAGCTGGGAGCTGTACGGCATACGAAGACTCTTAGCAGTGTGCCATGCATATATCCAGGTCGGACACTAAGGAAAGTGTGACCCTACCAGGTGAAAAGTTTGTTAGATCACTAACAGGTTTGCTAGTGATGTCGAAATTGTTCTAATTCAGTCGCGGAAGTTGAAACCGTTAAGGTGTTATTCATTTGATCTCTCGATAGTAGAAAGGTGACATTCTTCCTTATGTTAATATACATCCGTGTCTTCTCTTTAATCCACGCTGTAAGTTAGCTTGTTGCCCAACGGTCAGTCTTACTGGATGACGAGTAGTTAAGTCAATGTTGAAATGGACATTATACAATTCTGTAGTTGTCCCCTAAAACCACACAGGCACATAATTCGGTGGTATATGTAAATTAAGTCACCTGGTTTGTTCGGACGTGAGAATAGGAAGCCATGAAGTAGTATAAAGAGCGTATAGAGTAAATGTCATTCATTTTTAATTTCTAAGGAAAGATGAATCCTGAAGGTGAATACAAGCCAGAATATATCATAAACTATGTGTATTGGAGAAAGTACAGTGAAAGCATTGATACATGTTGTACACCTCCACGTTTTTCGTATTTTAAATTACATTTTCAAGGTACTGGCCTTCATTAAAATTCAGCTCATTCTTATATGATACTCTCTTCCGGTCCCCAACTGTTAAATTTATTTATTTTTGGTTGTGTGTAGCAAGTGTTATTAACTATTTTGAACCAAGCCTTAACTGAATTGGGCGATCACCTTGCTCGACCTGCTGGTGTATTTTTGAGTCACACCTTCCTTTGTAGTGACGATGTTACTAGGCCGAAGATTGCGATTGCGCCTGAGAAAACCGCTATGTGATCATATTTTTGGAGAAATACTGACCCGAAGCACATAAATTATGAAGAGCGATAATTCCTTGACGATATTCACACAATATTGAAACTTAGGGTTAGCGTGATTTGCTGCCACCCCCGGAGGTCCGGGTTCGATTCCCGGCCCTGCCACAAAATTTGAAAAGTGATACGAGGGCTGGAACGGGGTCCACTCAGCCTCGGGAGGTCAACTGCGTAGAGGTGGATTCGATTCCTACCTCAGCCATCCTGGAAGTGGTTTTCCGTGGTTTCCCACTTCTCCTCCAGGCAAATGCCGGGATGGTACCTAACTTAAGGCCACGGCCGCTTCCTTCCCTCTTCCTTGTCTATCCCTTCCACTCTTCCCCATCCCCCGCAAGGCCCCTGTTCAGCATAGCAGGTGAGGCCGCCTGGGCGAGGTACTGGTCATTCTCCCCAGTTGTATCCCCCGACCAAGAGTCTGAAGCTCCAGGACACTGCAGTGTAGGCGGTAGAGGTGGTATCCCTCGCTGAGTCCGAGGGAAAAACCGAACCTGGAGGGTAAACAGATGATGATGATGATGATGATGATGATGATGATTGAAACTTAGATGGGAGAACCTAACCGACCAAAGTTCGAAGCAAAGATATACATAGTGTTTTTTGCGGGCACAAGGACATGTTTATACCGGGTGGTTCCACCAGCCCAGTATAATTTATGTGGATATGCAACCCATCTAACACTGATAGTGTCGGGCTTAGTGGCTCAGACGGTTGAGGCGCTGGCTTCGGACCCCAACTTGGCAGGTTCTATCCTGGCTCAGTCCAGTGGTATTTGAAGATGCTCAAATACGTCGGCCTCGTGTCGGTAGATTTACTGGCACGTAAAAGAACTCCTGCGGGACACAATTCCGGCACCTCGGCTTCTCCGAAAACCATAACAGAGTAATTGGTGGGACGTAAAGCAAAATAACATTATTATTAACACTGATAGTTCTTAAAGTCGATATTGCTCTGCTTGCTATCAGTACGTCAGCAGGGTAAAACCAGGCAGACTTGCACAGGAAAAAAGGACTATATGCTATCTTCGCAAATATAAAAGTACCATTCCACAAACATGGTGTTCATTGCATGCCTTTATAACAAATACCGCTAATAGGAACCAGTTAATAGGTTGTGCGAAGCGATCTGTTGTGGCAGAATACAGAATGAATGCTGTAAGACGTGAATCAGATATATGAAAAGGATATTGCAATACACTCCAAGTACGTCTTCTAGAGCGAAGCGCTGTGTGACAAGCGTGGCTGAAGTGGCACGTTGCCGGTCACCCGTCAGGGCCGACAGCGGATGGACCGTTTGAATCCATGCGACCTAGTAGCTGCAGTCACTTAAGTGCGGCCAGTATCCAGTAATCGGGAGATAGCGGGTTCGAACCCCACTGTCGGCAGCCCTGAAGATGGTTTTCCGTGGTTTCCCATTTTCACACCAGGCAAATTCTGGGGCTGTACCTTAATTAAGGCCACGGCCACTTCCTCCCCACTCCTACCCCTTCCTATCCCCTAGTCACCATAAGACCTATCTGTGTCGGTGCGACGTAAAGCAACTTGTAAAAAGAATGAATCCATGCGTTCGCAAATATTTCTTGGAAGTGTTCTCACATAACGAATAGGCTGTGAACTGCTGTTCATGTGCTGAGCCTCACAATACCTCAGGTGGAAAGAGCACACTTCATGATACCTGAGATGCAATGATACGACGAATATAAAGCAAATTGGAATCCTTATCCAACACTCTTTACTTGTCCGACTCGTTGGCTGAATGGACAGCGTACTGGTCTTCGGTTCAGAGAGTCCCGGGTTCGATTACCGGCCGGGTCGGGGATTTTAACCTTCATTGGTTAATTTCAAAGGCCCGGGGCTGGGTGTTTGTGCTGTCCCCAACATCCCTGAAACTCACACACCACACATAACACTATCCTCCACCACAAAAACACGCAGTTACCTACACAAGGCAGATGCCGCCCACCCTCATCAGAGGGTCTGCCTTACAAGGGCTGGACTCGGCTAGAAATAGCCACACGAATTTTTTTTTTTACTCTTTACTTTCCTTTGTTTAATGAAGGTCTCATACCTACTTGTTTCCAAATAATTATTTATTTATTTGGCCTTAAAAAGGGCCATTTAAATCGTACTTTATTTAAGTACGTTGGACTAGGGTGTATTTGTTCATAGTCTTCATGTACACTTCCTTTTACAACGTATGTGTTATTCGCGTCTGTGTTCGTTTTAAGAGTTCATTCCAGTCTCAAATATTGAATTAACATCGGCGCTAACGATTCCTGTTGACTTCCTTTGTACTGGAAAGCTTACATACTTAAAAAAAAATTGCGCACGCCTGTATTCACTGTCAGCCCTGAAGGCTGATCGGCACCGTGTCACTTCAAACACACTAGCCATCCAGCGCTTCGCTCATAGAAGACATGCTTGGAAAACGCATGGTCATTCACAACGCTATGTAATCTCCTTTCCATATCTCTGATTAACGTTCCATAGCGGTCATTTTTCATTCTGCCACAATAGATCATTTCGCACAGCTTGTTAACTGATTCGTACAGGTATATGTGTTACAAAGGCATCCACTGAACAACATGTTTGTGGAATTGTCCTTTAATCTTGGCTCGAAGATTGCAAATGGTCCTATTTTCCTGTGAAGGTCTGCCTCGTTTTACGTTGCTGGTAGCAAGCAGAGCAATATTGACCTTAAGAACAATAATTGTTAGATGAGTTGCATATCTTCATGAATTATAAGGGGCTGGTGGACCATCGGGTGTATTTATGGGTTAGTAGTGGTTTAATGTCACACTAAAATATCGAAGATTTTCGGTGACACATGCATGGGAAAGGGATAGGAGAGAAGGTAGCCGCCGTAGCTTTAGTAAAGGTATATCCCTAGGATTTGCTCGGCGTAAAAATGGGAGACCTCAGAAAAACATCTTCAGAGGTGCTGACAATGGGGTTCAAACCCACTATCTCCCGTATGCAAGCTGACATGTACGTGATGAAAACCGCGTAGCCAAGTCACTCGTTCGCCAGAACTAGGTGATACCTAATACCGAAGACGGCAGGGACATCCAGTCCTTGAGCCAGAGTAGTTAACCAATGAGGGTTAAAATCTTCGACCTGGACGGGAATCGAACCTAGGACCCCTTGTACCAAAGACCAGCATCCTAACCAGTTAATCACGGAGCTGCACCTAACCTTTGATGGAGTTATTTGAGGATTCGACCAGCCTTCGGGTTCATGAGTTAACAGACATACAGAGGTCGATAGCTGAAGGTCGCTTAAGTGCGGCTAAATAGTATCGAGTATTCGGGAGATTGTGGGTTCGAACCCCACTGTCGGCAGCCCAGAAGATGGTTTTCCGTGGTTTTCCCATTTTCACACAAGGTAAATGCTTGGGCTGTACCTTAATTAAGGCCACGGCCGGTTCCTTCCCACTACTAGCCATTTCGTGAACCATCGCCACCATAAGACGTATCTGTGTCGGTGCGACGCACGTAAAGAAACAACTCGTAACAGTAATCCTGCTCAGTACGAGAGGAACCGCACTCAGTCGAGCGGCCGGTGGTGCGAAGCTACCATGCGTGGGATTAAGCCTGAACGCCTCTAAGGCCGAATCCCTTCTAGCCAATGTTGGCAACGATATTATTAAGCGTGCTTCCGTTCCCCAAAACTGAGATTTGTTTACAATTTGAAAGTAGATGTATCTTATACACAGTGCATATATATATATTTTGAAGCTTTTGTAATCGTTAGGTTCTTTAGTCTGCCGAAACTAAGCTTGAGTAATACATTTATAAACTATCCAAAAAAGAAAACATATGATAACGGTGTTATACTTGAAAATGAAACAACTTAATTAATTAAGGGCTAGGACAGTGAAGGAAGCGACCGTGGCCTTAGTTAAAGTACATCCCCAGGCTTTGCCCGGAGTAAAAAAGGTAAACCACGAAAAAAAATCCATAAGTGCTGACAATGGGGCCCGAACCCACAATTATCATTATTATTATTATTATTATTAGATGAACACGTCATTCTATATTTTTATTGCTATTTTGCTATACATCCCACCGACACAGATAGGTCTTATGGCAACGATGGGATAGGTAAGGTCTAAGAATAGGAAGAAAGCGGCGGTCGCCTTAATTAAGGTACAACCCAAGCATTTTCTAGGTGTGGAAATGGGAAACCACGGAAAACCATCTTCAGTGCTGTCGACAGTGGGGTTCGAACCCACTATCTTCCGGTTGCAAGCTCACAGCTGCGCGACCCTAACCGCACGGCCAACTCGCCCGGTCATTCTAGGTTCAATAACGACTTTGCTTCAACTTTTATATCTTAAATTTTATTTCATCTCATGAGCTATGTATGCGTACTGACTTTTTTCCACATTTATTCTTACTGTTAAGAATTAGATACTGAGAAACAAGGCGTCTACTGTATATTAGCTGGTAAGAGAATGAATGAGTGGGTGAATGAATGAAACTTGGCAAGAATCGAAACGTTATATGCACTTAAAGTTCTCGGTCATGATGCAAAGGACACATTGGTAAACTATATACGTCTGATGTTGGCACATGGCCATGAGACGACACCGAGAGTTGACTGTTGATTAGTAAGATTGAACAGATGTATCACTATCTTGTAAACTACTTTGTGAAAGTATGCTCTTCTTACTGTAACTTCTTACACTGTCAATGGCAAAGAGGCTCTTTTAAACGTCACTACAAAACATGTTCAGCATATGAGAAGCTTATTTCCAAAAGGTACCAAATCCAAAAAGTAATATTTTACAGGAGAGAGGAAAAACGCTCAGAGTGTAAAATTTCAATTGAAAATTCATTTGAGCATTTTTATTATGTTCATATGGAATAAATGCATTGTTGTACAAATTATTTCTGTTGAAGCTTTTGCGGTTTAGTAAATATTCAAAGAAAATTATGGATTTGGTACTTTTTGGCACTGAAACTCTAAATATCTTCACCTGAAAGACATAAATTTCACTGCAGTCATCAGAATTTTTGATAAAACTGACTGTATTTAGTTATAAAATAGTCAGATTTAAGGTATTTACAGTGAAGGCATAGATTATTTAAATAATATTAAATAAAATTGAGCAAAACCATGAAAATAATGCAAAGTACCAGTAGTGGACTAAAGAAATTCTCTTGCTTCTCCTTAGCAGCATTCTCAATTTTCCTTCGACTGACATTCAGGAGGCTTAAAAATGTATCCCTACACACACTGAAAACACCACCATCACTTCTAGCTTTATATTTAATCGTCATTTTCTTAGAAACACGCGTACGTGGTGTCTTTTGATTAGGCCTGTGCCTTTCTGGTGATACAACATCAATATCATCATCATCATCATCATCTGTTTACCCTCCAGGGTCGGCTTTTCCCTCGGACACAGCGAGGGATCCCACCTCTACCGCCTCAAGGGCAGTGTCCTGGAGCTTCAGACTCTCGGTCGGGGATACAACTGGGGAGAATGACCAGTACCTCGCCCAGGCGGCCTCACCTGCTATGCTGAACAGGGGCCTTGTGGAGGGATGGGAAGATTGGAAGGGATAGGCAAGGAAGAGGGAAGGAAGCGGCCGTGGCCTTATGTTAGGTACCATCCCGGCATTCGCCTGGAGGAGAAGTGGGAAACCACGGAAAACCACTTCCAGGATGGCTGAGGTGGGAATCGAACCCACCTCTACTCAGTTGACCTCCCGAGGCTGAGTGGACCCCGTTCCAGCCCTCATGCCACTTTTCAAATTTCGTGGCAGAGCCGGGAATCGAACCCGGGCCTCCGGGGGTGGCAGCTAATCACACTAACCACTACACCACAGAGGCGGACCAACATCAATATACGAAGCAATATTTTTTTTTGAGAAACAGCATCTTTATTCTCCCAGAAGGCACCATGAAACGCTACTGTTTCTTGTTCTGTTGAATCACGGGCTCTACAAAACTCGCCGACATTGTGGAAACAAGCAATTTTTGGTTTAACAATCGCTTTACTCTCGTATTTTTGCACGCGTCTTCCTCCATTTATCTGGAGCTAATACCCTCTTCCTTGCTTTATTTACTTCTTCAGGAGTATCACAGTACTCATCTGAGATATCTGATTCCATACTTTTGAAAAACAAATAGCACGCAGTAACAAAACCAGCTTCGTAAGAAAACTGTCACTTCACGTCATGTAAACATAGCGCGGCCATTTTGCTGCTGTTCACGTGACCCAGAAATGGCCTCTCATTGGCTGCATGGATACGGTACGTACTGGCACATTCAGGCCGCAAGATTTGGTACTTATTGGCATCAAACGAGATTTTTAATGCCCTGTTTGATATGGATTTAGGTCGTTTTGGCTATTTCTTTTTCTTTCATACGATGGAGCTACTTACCAACGTACGTTTTCCATCATAATTTCAATTTCGATTTTTTGGAATTGGTACCTTTTGGAAATAAGCTTCACATATGTCTTGGAGCTGAGGTTAAGTGTGACTAGAATTTCTGCTACAGTCATAAAACTTTAATATTTTTCACCTTATATAATGTAACATCCGCCTCTGTGGTGTAGTGGTTAGTGTGATTAGCTGCCACCCCCGGAGGCCTGGGTTCGATTTCCGGCTAGGCCACGAAATTGAAAAGTGGTACGAGGGCTGGAACGGGGTCCACTCAGCCTCGGGAGGTCAACTGAGTAGAGGTGGTTTCGATTCCCATCTCAGCCATCCTGGAAGTGGTTTTCCGTGGTTTCCCACTTCTCCTCAAGGCAAATGACGGAATGGTACCTAACTTAAGGCCACGGCAGCTTCCTTTCCTCTTCCTTGTCTATCCCTTCCTATCTTCCCATCCCCCATCAAGGCCCCTGTTCAGCATAGCAGGTGAGGCGCCCTGGGCGAGGTACTGGTCGTCCTCTACAGTTGTATCCCCCGACCCAATGTCTCACGCTCACGGACACTGCACTTGAGGCGGTAGAAGTGGGATCCCTCGCTGAGTCCGAGGGAAAAACCAACCCTGGAGGGTAAGCATATTAAGAAGAAGAGACATAATGTAACCCGGTTATGCAAGTATGACATGACAATACCGTTCCTTCCTTTTTTTGCATTCTTTCCCTGACTATTTGTCCTCTAAACTCTGCTTCATCCTTGGTCTAGACCAGGGCCTCTCAAACGCCCAAAATCTCACGCGTGCAGATAGAGGCGTAAGAGCTCCGTGCACTGTGCATCGCTGCCGCTCGGCATGGCTCGGATCAACGCTTCGTCTCTCGGCTACTCGGCTAAGCTCGGCTCAACTCGCCTATACTCGGCTCAAGTCAGCCCGGATTTGGAGCGCTACGGCGCAAGTGGGGCAGAGGGAGACAGGCGTAAGGAAAGAGAGAGTAAGCGCTATTGCTCCAAATCAAAGAGTGGGGGGTCTGCACTCTGGTCAACCAAGCCAAGTAGTCTTTTGCACCGTGCACAGTGCATGCACCACGCGCATGCACCCTGAGAGGCCCTGTTCTAGACTATAGCTGGATGAGCGCGCGAAGAGCCGAGAGCATCTGACTTCCAATAGTTTGTGCTGTAAAGGCTAGATGGCAATCAATTTACGTAGAATAGAAGGTAGGGATCACGGGAGAGATGCGCAGTAGCAAAGCAGAGCTGTGACATCACGCAGGACCCTTCCTTTGAAGCTGCCCTGAATGAGATAGTTCGAAATAGAATCGCTGTGCACGCAGAAGCCAGGAGCTAATAATGCACGGTAGTAACGTATCTGTGATGTACAAGGAACCGTGTGTGTTAATTTTATGTCATACAACGTAAAAAGCAGTAATAGTGTACACTTTTCAGTATGATTTGTTGCGCCATTGTAGGCTGCACAAATCATAGCAGGCACGCAAAGGAACGAAACATACATTTTCAATAATTCCCTAAATAAATGGTGGCAGCAAGAAGTAGTCAAGACATTTTTGAAAGCTTTTTTTCTTAGCTTCGGAGGATTTTATGACGACCCTCTTCCGACAGCTGTGACGCAAATGGTGAAATCATTGCTTCTGAGTCTAAATGCTCCCGAGGTGATACGAAATTCCAATCGTTCTACAGATGATTATGAAACCTTACGTGCAAATTTGTTATCATATGCTACTGATGAAATCGATCAAAACTCGGATATTGTGAGCCAGTCTAAGGTCAGTGGTGAGCCCACAACATCCTATTCTTTACCGGAGGATGAACAAGGTTCATTAAAGCCCTTGAAGGGCTAGTGGAACAGCTTGAGTACAGTCGCGAAACCAAGGATCGTGATAAGCTGCTTGGAGGCTTCACTGGCTATATAGCGTTTAGGGTAAAGAAGAAGAACCTCGACATAGAAAGCGATTATGGAGAGAAAACAGGTCAACCTACAACAAGGGGTGAAAATTGGATTTCAAAGACGTCTAGAGACAGTTTGATGCAGCCTACAGAGAGATGGTACACCACAGTAGTGCAGATGGAAAAAAAGAGTTAATTCTTTTGCTAGTGGCTTTACGTCGCACCGACACAGATAAGTCTTATGGCGACAATGGGATAGGAAAAGCCTAGGAATTGGAAAGAAGCAGTCGTGGCCTTAATTAGGGTACAGCCCCAGAATTTGCCTGGTGTGAAAATGGGAAACCACGGAAAACCATCTTCAGGGCTTTGTAGCTGAGTAGTTAAGACGGTACAGCACTGGCTTTCTGATCTTAACTTGGCAGATTCGATCGTGGCTCAGTCCAGTGGTATTTGAAGGTGCTCAAATACGCCAGCCTCGTGTCGGTAGATTTTCTGGCACGTAAAAAACTCCTGTGGGACTAAATTCCGATACCTCGGCGTCTCCGAAAATCATAAAAGTAGTTATTGGAACAAAAAGCCAATGACGTTTTTATTAAAATTCAGTAAAATACGACACTGTAGTGCACAAAGAACGATATACGTTTAGTACAACGTTTAGAAACTGACTACGTGTGTATCTACAACTCGCAACAATGAGTACCCCTACAGCACTTCTACTAACACAATCATAGTTGTAATTGAAAGGACTTGTTCATTTTTTAAATTTAGAGTTGGAGTGAAAGAACGAATTATCTATGGACCTATAACTGCCATAAATGAAAAAGAGGAAAGAAAATGCTTGTAGATAGTGTCTCCCAGGCAATTTGTGTTCTATTTAAAATACGAGGCAACTATATTAAATGCATCTGCTGGCAGAATTATGGATCTGAACTACAGCACATATTTCGACAGCACGATGCTTTTCGGTTACTTAGCCTGAATTCAGTTTCTGATTTGAGCCACTTTAAACATATTTGGAAAATCATTTAAATTTTATATGTTGGCAGTAAGGTTAGACAGCACAACTTCCCGTCTCATTTATTAAATCCAGACTGCAGCCTGGACATCTTATTCGGTTAATCATGTTTCTGTAGTTACTCCAGACCAGAACTATCAACAATATTTTAGTTATATTTTAACATTCCTCTCGCATTAGACAAACTAGTTCACCCTACCCATACACCGCGGCAGTTCTTTTGTTATATATATGTTTAATTTAATTCTCCTGTCGAGATTTTGCAACTAATTTGTTCGGACGTTCAGCAACATCTTCAACTACTTTTATTTTACATGTCGAGCGAACTTTTCTTTCATGACGTCCTTCTCAGTAACATGCATGGCTGTGCTCACTTTTGTATTACGTCATTTCTTTTTCTTTCTTTTTGCCTGACACTTTCCATTTGTGCACCTCCATCTAACACTCCCATTTAAAAATACTTATTTTATTCACTTTCTTGAACGTTTTACCATTTCTAACAATTACGTCTTTTCCACGATTTGGCCGTGTGGTTAGGGGCGCGTACCTGTGGGCTTGCATTCGAGAGATAGTGGATTGGAACACCACTGTCGGCAGCCCTGAAGATGGTTTTCCGTGGTTTCCCGTTTCCACACCAGGCAAATGTTGGGGCTGTACCTTAATTAAGGCCACGGGCTCTTCCTTCCCTGTCCTAGCCCTTTCCTATACCATCGTCGCCGTAAGACCTGTGTCGGTGCGACGTAAAGCCAATTGTTAATTAAATAATAAAAATTGTCCACGATTGCTACCTCCCTTGACGACATCCATGACTAGACTAACCTCCGGCTCACCTCCACTACTGTATCTGCACGTACAAGAAACTTGGAGGCACTACCAGCTTACTGGTTGTGAAGTCGAACAAAACTGGCTCAAAAACATTCTCATTATTTTCGTTATCAGTTACCTTATCATGAGTAAAAGAATCTCTGGTATAAATACACTGAACCGGGCGAGTTGGCCGTGCGGCTGTGAGCATGCATCCGGGAGATAGTGGGTTCGAATCCCACTGTCGGCAGTCCTGAAGAGGGTTTGCCGTGGTTTCCCATTTTCACACCAGGCAAATGCTGGGACTGTACCTTAATAAAGGACGGCCGCTTCCTTCCAATTCCTAGGCCTTTCCTATCCCATCGTCGCCATAAGACCTATCTGTGTCGGTGCGACGTAAAGCCACTAGAAAAAAAGACCCTGTGATGGAACGTGGAAATTAAATATCTTACCCCATGTGATTGACAACATCGACTGCCGTCATCGAGAGAACCGAAAATGATGTAAACATGGAATATGATGTATCCATCCGCGGTCTCCAGGTCGACTGGAAGTTACCGTGCTACTTCCGAACGCATAGCAAGAGCCACGTGTGGTTGTCGAGGAACTGTCATTGCCGCGATTACATTGGGGTTAGCTACTGTTGCTGGATGCCACTGATGACAACATGTAATGATATGCCATGATGATATGGGTTATGAGATTAATTATGTTCACTGTCCGCGAGGAATAAACAACAAGCGAATAACAAATCATATCTGGATATTTAACATCTCAGAAAAGAAATAAATTACCGATGGTTGATGGATTTAAAACTATGCCCAAAACGTAAATACATAATAAATCAAACAGAACAGCAAATGCATGGAAGAATTTATACTTTTAATATTTGGTATTTCAATAAAATTCTAGAACGGATATATAGTTTTGAAAATACACTACTTAAACAATTAAAACGTTATTTTACCTAATTAGAATCTGATAAAGGACGAACTTCTTCCTAGTCGGATTCCAATAATAAAATTATTTTTTGTAGTTTTTATATGTTGAATTCCCCTCCCTCTGCTCTTCCTCACCGCTGCTCGTATCATTCGGTGGTAATGACAATACGATCGGCAGTCACTTCGCACAAACTGTCCGATTCCCAGAATCTCAGTTCTTCCGCCACCGCGCGATGAATAAAGGCACGCCGCATTACAGTTGTTACACTCACCAGAGCTTCATTAACGTCCTGACTCGTACGAGATTAAAGGTTTTATTATCATGCGCAACATATCCCTTCACAGCAACTCAATGGGTTAAAGCTTCCATTGAGCATTCGCGAACGGACCATGTCATAGATATCAAAGATACAACATGGCGGGTCAAGCATGAGAACATGCGTCCCAGGCACTCTTCAGTTTGAATGGCGTGCTTACATTAATGACAATGAATAAAAATCGGCTCTTGGATATTTTCCTGACTTAAGTTGTTTGGTAAATTATATAATGGGAATTTTGCATGTAGGATCACATTTTGCCATGACTGGCTAACGAACTACTTTGATGTCTCCGCGTAGGTATTCTACGGTCGCGTCAACCAATAAACGTTAACATGAGCAGGACTGGTTTACTCCATTAGGACAGTGAAAATTCTCTTTGTTGAAAAACATTGCAGATCATATTTAGGAATCCGTGGTAATGCTGATGAAGGAGGAGGTGATAGTGTTTAAGGGGACAGTTCTGAGTGGCTCAAACGCTAGAGCATGCGTCTTTTGAGTCTAAGTTGGCTGCTTTGATTCCGGCTCCATTATTCGGTATTCGGAAGTGCTTAAATATGCCAGCCTCATGTCGGCAGATTTACTGGCATGTAAAAGAGAACTCGTGTAGGACGAAATTCCGATTTTTCGGTGTGTCTGAAAACCGTAAAAGTAGTTTGTGGAACATAAAATAATAATAATAATAATAATAATAATAATAATAATAATAATATAATAATAATAATAATAATCTTAATACACACCAGTTCACACACAACGCAACGCAACGCAACGCAACGCAACGCAACACAACACAACACAACACAAGAGAAGAGAAGAGAAGAGAAGAGAAGAGAAGAGAAGAGAAGAGAAGAGAAGAGAAGAGAAGAGAAGAGAAGAGAACACGACACGGCACGACACGACACGACACGACACGACACGACACGACACGACACGACAGTTACACGCGCAATAGTAATTAAATCCTTCCACATACGGTTTACATCTTGAAGGGCATCTGGACGTAAAACTGGACCATATCTACATGTAGTGCCGAAGCCAAAATAACTAGGAAAAGGCCAGGAAGATTGTTATTATTATTATTATTATTATTATTATTATTATTATTATTATTACTGTCAGTCCTGTGATTTAGTGGTATCTTGTCTGCCCTTTATCCGGAGTCGTCCGGTTCGATTCGCAGCCACTTCCAGAATTGTAATTCTGGACTGAGGACTAGAACGGTGACTCCTCTTCTTTTTAAAACCAAGTGAGGTGCTGTCTTATACGGGAGGGGTGAATGGGAGGACAAAGCAAAATTTAAAGTTCAAGAAAACACATTAACATTTCGGAAATTTATATTTATATTTTCAACAGAAAAAGTTTATATATCGCAATAACAATGTTATAGACAACATAGGAGTTGAGCTGGAAGCTCAGCCAACAACAACAACAACAACAACAAGAAGAGCCCAAGGCTCAGTAATATTATACAGTCAGAATAGTTAAATACCAGAAGAGAGCTAGTCAGCTCGTTAACAAAGGGAGCTCGAAAGCTCTGTCGTGAGATGGTTTACAAGAAAGAGCTCAACAGCTCAGAGTAATTTACACTACACGAGCACCGAAGCTCATACACTTACAGAATTAAATACAGTACCGTTTAGAAAAGGTTATGTTAAATACCCGTTAAGAAGGTAGCTGTCACTTCTGATACACTTTACCAGGTGGGTCTCGAACTCAGTGGTTTCATTTACAAAATGTACAAGTCAAGGGTCTCTAACCCGGAAGTCGTTTTAACAAAATTTGGTAAGGGTCGCTAACCCAGATATACACTTCACCCAGTGCCCTCAAATAGATTATATTACCAAGAGAAAAAGCAATAGTACACTCGTCATTACACTACAAGGGGGTACAGATGTGTAGAAAACATGAGCAGAAGGCCCAAGCTATACGGCAACGAAATTGAAGAGAGAACAATAAAGGTTGAATTTATAACGGGCCGAAAACCAAAATTAATGGAGGCATAACACCAGCACTCGAGAGAAAATACGCAACCATCTAATTTGGTACAAGGCCCCACGAAGTAGAGGCTAGTCCATACTACCAGGTAACTAAATTATGGAAATGTTAAAGTCGAAAGGCAGAAATCAAATTTTAACGTTTAGAAAAACTTAGGTCACCAAATTTTAAGTTGAGAGGAATTTTAACGAGGGTACATCACTCGTGCGTCCCAATGTTTCACACCGGGCTGAGTGGCTCAGACGGTTGAGGATCTGGCCTTCTGGCCCCAACTTAGCAGGTTCGATCCTGGCTTAGTCCGGTGGTATTTGAAGGTGCTCAAATACGTCAGCCTCGTGTCAGTAGATTTACTGGTACGTAAAAGAACTCCTGCGGGACAACATTCCGGCACCTCGGCGTCTCCGAAAACCGTAAAAGAGTAGTTAGTGGGACGTAAAGCCAATAACATTATTATTACTAATGTTTCACAAAGACCCATCAGAACGAAGTTAGAAGACCGAAGACAGAGAATGGAAGCCAACATTGACGTTAAAGTTACTAGAAAAGATCCTACATGTAAACATTTAAAGGCGACGCAATAAAAAATCACTTAAAGGTGAACGGAAACTGAAAATTACATTTTTAAAAGGGAGTCGTAGAAATCTTCCCTAAGGACACACGCAAGGAATTACATATTTGGTATTCTTCCTACCTTGTCTGTCTATTCTCACGCCGGCCGATTCCCCCACCTCCATCGATACTCCCTTCAGAGGGACCTTCATCTCAGATGCTCAACACAAGTTACTCTGCCGCCAGACAAGACCCGGAACTACTACTACTAAAACTTTTTTCATTCCTCCCCTGAAGGGGGAGGCGGGCCTCTTAGACGGTGACGCCGTCTCTCAGGCCAGGAGATTAGTTGCGGTGAAGGAGATGCTCGGGGAAGGTGAGGGGTTGGTGGCCGTGGCTTATACTAGGAATTGTCCCGGCATTCGCCTTAGTGTAGGAGAATGGAAAACCACGGAAAACCATTCTCAGGACAGACGACGGTTGGGGCCAGCCGCGAGAAGTCCCTGAACCCTGCAGAAACCCGTCCTTATATAGCTAATGAGTAGAACATACTGGATGGAGAAGAAATAGGAGACTAGATTAGATAATAGGTTTATTAGGAGAGGAGCAATATGATTTGAGGACACTTTACTAGCAGGGGTGGCAACATCAACGAAGCATATACACTACATGGTCAACTTACAAAGACCATTTTTTTCCTGTGTGTTAAATCCTTAAATACTAGACGGCATGTGTGAAGCATGCTTAGGGACATGTGTTCCTTAAAGCTGAAACTGTTTACATCAGATAGCTCATGAATATTGAAGTAGGCAGCAGTTTAGTAGATAGGCGGATCATTTGAATAGCCGGAGGGGCCTAACTCATGTTTCAATTGTTATTAGACTACCTTCAAGAGATAAATAAAACGAAAATATCCTCATACTTTTGAAATAAAAATATGTTATCAAAAGAAATGTAAGAAAATATCAAGAAATAATTATCCTGAAAATTCAGTACGATAACAATCTCTCTGGCCGTAATCATGAAAGAATATCTTCAAGAACACGCACTCAGTGAGGTGAAATAGCCACTCAGACTCGTTGGGATTTGGTCGTGTTCCATTCCTTCATCACGTTATTGTCCGCCCCCGTAGCGTCACAGTTAGTGTTATTAGCTGCCGTCCTCGGAGGCCGGGGTTCGATTCCCGGTACTGCCAGAAATTTAAGAATGGCAGGAGGGCTGATATGTGGTTGAAATGGTACATGCAGCTCACCTCCAATGGGGGTGTGCCTGAAAAGAGCTGCACCACCTCGGGATGAGGACACCAGTTTACTTATCACGTTATTTATCAGTCGAAAAACCTCTCCGGCAGTCACGAAGATTCGAACGTTGATCGTTAGAGTAGAAAGGCAGCACCTAAGCTTATGTAACATCCGTTTATTACTTTTAATTCCTGTTATTTTATAAATCACAAAAGCAGTCATAGATTTCAAAGATTTGCGACCCAGTGGTGATTGTTTTTAAACTTGCAAGAAAACCACTGCCAAGTTAGAAGCGAACTACGTTGTCAAGTGTGGACACTCGCGGTAACATTTATGTGCACGTCACTCGTCTTCGTGCGTGCGTGCGTGTGTGGCCAGCCGCGGCTGTGGGAGTTACGTATGTGTGTACACAATGTTGATTTATGCTAGCAATGCAATAACTTTACCCTATTTTACCATGTAGATCTTCGTGCTTTACGATGTTCCGGACTTCTACAAAAAAGTAATGTTGAATAATAGAGTTGTAAAATTAATTCTGTTGATTTAATTACTCAATTAACATGAGGATAAACTTCATTTCATTCAGTTTGTGAACAGTTCATTAGTAACAGCAGCATACAAAATGCGTGCATAGCCTTGTAAAAGTATGAATACTTAATAACTGGCCGGCTGGATGCCTCAGGTTGTCAGGCACTCGGACCCTACGCTTACGAGTGTGAGATCGAATCTCGACATGGCTGGCATTGAAGGGTGCATAAATACAGCAGATCTGTGTAGATTTGCTAGCACGTTTGTGAACCCTTTTTAGGGCAAAATTTTGGTTCTCCGGTCTGTCCATTAAAACTGCTAGTGTTTGAAGGAACGTTATAGGCTTGCCTTTATTCCTTCGCTGCTGTAGTCTTCTGTTCAGAGGGTTCCGGGTACGATTCCCGGCAGGATCGGGGATTTTTATCTCGTCTGATTAATTCTTCTTGTTCGGGGGCTGGGTGTTTATATTTGTCCCAACACTGTCCAGTTGATATTCAGACTACACACTACACTACCAATCACCACAAAAACACGTAATAGTAATTATATCCCTCAAATAGGGTTGCGTCAGGAAGGGTATCTGGACGTAAAAGAGGGTCAAATCCACATGTGCTGTACAGTTCGCACTCGTGACTCCACAGGTGTGGGGAGCGCGGCAGAAGAAGACGATTATTATTATTATTATTATTATTATTATTATTATTATTATTATTATTATTATTGAAAATGGAAATGAGAATCCACAGCCTGTTTCCAGTTTCAGCAGGGTCAGGAAAGGAATGAATGAAGTCTCCATCTACCGGCGAGGATAGGAATTGTGCCGGCTGCTGAACTCTGTCGCACTTCTCTGGGCCAATGATTAATGACTGAGAGATGAAAAGAAATGATATTGGAGAGTGTTGCTGGAATGAAAAATGACAAGGAAAACCGGAGTACCTAAAGGAAAACCTGTCCCGCCTCCACTTTGTCCAGCACAAACCTCACATTGTGTGACTGGGATTTGAACCACGGAACCCAGCGGCGAGAAGCCGGCGCGCTGCGTCCTGAGCCATGGACGTTTCTATTATTATTATTATTATTATTATTATTATTATTATTACTGGGCCACGTAGCTTTGAGCTTGCATTCAGGAGACGGTGCGTTCAAATCCCACCATCGGTGGTCCTGAAGATGGTTTTCCGTTGCTTCCCATTTTCACACAGAAAAATGATGGAGCTGCACTTTAATTAAGTCCACGGTCGCTTCCTTCCCACTCCTAGTCCTTTCCTACCCCATCGTTGCCGTAAGACCTATCTGTGTCGGTGCGACGTAAAGGAGATTGTAAACAAAAATAACATAGAGGATAAGAGAAGCATGATGAAACCAAGAGACGACGTTTAGATATAGTTTTTAGTGATTTCAAGATAATTGGCGTAGAATTGAACGAGGCAACAGGTAAGTTGTAAATAAAGGATTATGGAGGCTCTTAGTTTATTCACCGAAGCTTGCAGACTGAACTCTGGAAGGTATTACATATTATAATCAACATATCATCGCGGGGAAACACAACGTAAGTCAAATTTTTCAGTTTCTACAATATTTGCAGTAACATACTAAGGTCAAAGCTCTCTATCTTTTGACGCTAACAGAATAAGTCGTTTCGTGATAATGTTGAAGAAATAGCCAAATTTTACTTCCGAATAATTCAAGAATGCACAACAGTCCGCGGTAAGAACCAGATAAGTCAGTTTGTTTCATGTGTAATATACTTTATCTGTGGCAGTGAATTTACACAGGTGCCTCTGTTAAAAAGAACTATTACATCTTACTAGCTAACAATGTACATATGTGACATACACGCTTTTGTTTTTAATCGTCCACATAAGAAAATAACACCTGGTCGACACAGGACAAGTCAGTTTCATTCACGATCCAAAGCAGATTCTTAAAAAATTAAACAGAATTCAACCGAAACCATTATTTTAAAAGCTGTTTCATATAACACAGAACGGTTTGATAACATTTGGTGAATCGATGATTTTGTATTGTTAAAAAAAGAACCCCTTAAACTGCAATCATTATTTTCTGAGGTAGATTGTATTACTTTCTTTCTCTCTTTCTTCCTTAATCTGTTTACTCTCCAGGGTCGGTTTTTACCCTCGGACTCAGCGTGGGATCCCACCTCTACCGCCTCAAGGGCAGTGTCCTGGAGCTTCAGACTCCTAGTCGGGGATACAACTGGGGAGGATGACCAGTACCTAGCCCAGGCGGCCTCACCTGTTATGCTGAACAGGGGCCTTGTGGTGGGATGGGAAGATTGGAAGGGATAGACAAGGAAGAGGGAAGGAAGCGGCCGTGGCCTTAAGTTAGGTACCATCCCGGCATTTGCCTGGAGGAGAAGTGGGAAACCACGGAAAACCACTTCCAGGATGGCTAAGGTTGGAATCGAACCCACCTCAGCTCTGTTGACCTCCCGAGGCTGAGTGAACCCCGTTCCAGCCCTCGTACCACTTTTCAAATTTCGTGGCAGAGCCGGGAATCGAACCCGGGCCTCCGGGGGTGGCAGCTAATCACACTAACCACTACACCACAGACGCGGACATTATTACCTAATGAATTATTTTTGTTTATCTTGTTATTCCCTGGGATGAGTGATATGTATGCAAGGAGATTGTAGATGAGGTTGCTAATAATGAAGTAGAGGGAGGATTTGTTCTGTCTTGAACACTGACTACCGAGCTCGATAGCTGCAGTCGCGTAAGTGCGGCCAGTGTCGAGTATTCGGGAGATAGCAGGTTCGAACCCCACTATCGGCAGCCCTGAAAATGGTTTTCCGTGGTTTCCCATTTTCACACCTTAATCCGCTTCCTTCCCACTCCTAGCCCTTCCTTGTCCCATTGTCGCCATAAGACCGTTCTGTGTCGTTGCGACGTAAAGCCACTAGCACAACACTGACTGGCAAATTGTAGGCCTATACCAGTTACACATAGGTGTTTCACTCAGCGTATCTCTCCTATGAAAATGAAAAATGAAAATCCACAGCCTGTTCCCAGTCATTCGACCGGGTCAGGAATGGAATGTATGAAGCCCCCATCTAGCGGTGAGGATAGGAATTGTGCCGGCTGCCGAAGCCTGCCGCACTCCTCTGGGGCAACGATTAATGGATGATTAATGAAGTGAAATGATACTGGAGAGTGTTGCTGGAATGAAAGGTGACAGGGAAAACCGGAGTACTCGGAGAGAAACCTGTCCTGCCTCCCCCTTTTTTTTTGGTATTCGTTTTACGTCGTATCGACTCATACAAGTCTTATGGTGACGAAGGGATAGGATATGACTAGAACTGGTAAGAAACCGACCATCATTTCCCTGGCGAGGAAATGGGAAACCGTGTAAACGTCTGCTTCAGGGCTGCCGACAGTGGGAATGGAACCCTACATCTCTCAAATGCAAGCCAACACCTACACGGCCCGAACAAAGCAGCCAACTTACTCGGTCGCCAAGTTGTCTGAGGCTCCTAAATGAAATAATAATAGTAAATTTCATACTTGTATCCAAGATGCCTAGTGATGTTCTATGTTTTCTTCTCACAGGCTGATACATTTAAAGTAGCGACATTTCAACGTAAGATTGCTGTTCTTAATTCATTGTTGGTACTATAACCACCTTGGGCGTTAGATCTGTGCACTTAGGTGTTTATAAACTGTCAAATTTGATCGCACCAGACACCTCTCAAACAGAAAATATAAATTTATACCGTTTATTTCTGTTTTATGTCGTGAATTTAAATTAAATATTACAATTACTCCGTATCCTTACAAATTACTTCTAGACAGAGGTTTCTAGAGAAGTAAATTATGGTAACACATTCAAACCACCCTTATCATTTAGTTAACCCAAGACCTTGACCCCTAACCGGTGCTATTGGAGCTATAACAACTACTATAGGAATAATTAAATGATTCCATCAATACGACAATTCCCTTTTATTTCTAAGTTTAACTTTAATTACTCTAACTATAATTCAATTCAATTCAATTCAATAATTCAAGGTACAACATCAATTTACTTTTCTAAAAATTTATTTTCAATTTTTTCAATTTCCCTTCACAGTACTACTTCACTATAAATAAATAAATTTGTTCTATTTCTATACTAAAACATATATAATTAATGTTATTTCAATTAGATCAAAATCTCCTATTCATTAAATAAATTCACACATCGTTATCTACTTGAAGGACAAACAATTGAAGTAATTTGAACAATTCTCCCTGCAATTACACTACCCTTCATCTACTGATTAATTCCCTCACGTCTTACAATTACATGACTTTCAATTACAAATACCCTTCCCAAAAAAGATGCAACCCCCCTTTCCTGAAGTGGTCTTAGGAAGTGCTTTTTTGTACTCTTTAGATTTCATTATGATACTAAAGATATGTTAGAGAACTGGATTTTGCAGCACAAAAATAATTTACAGACCATTACGAGAAAGAAACATACTTCGGAAAAAAGGAGCCGTTTCTTTTTGCATATTTACAAGATTATTTGGGCAATACTTACAATTTACATGTCGTAATTTTTTGGGCATGTTTTTTAAATGACAAGAAATAACCTTTTATTCGTCGATTTATTTTTGTGACTATTTGCCATGGAGTAAAAATTATACACACTGTTTACAGGGTGCATAAAATGTATTTAATGCAGTAGTTAAACAAAGGTATTGTACAGAGCAGAGATCTGGGGAGTCGAAGGAAAAATTTCTACACTTGAGGTAAACATAAGTAAATTTGCCAAGTTAATAATGAGACTACCCAATTGTACTGCCAATTGTAGTGTAAGAATGATGTGCAATGATGTAGGTCTACAGGGAGATAATGTTAAAAAGATAATTACGTATTGGATAAGACTGAAGTTGGGAGGAGGTGGTGAAGTATTACAGATAGCCTACCAACACCAAATGAAGTATCAGAACCAAGGATACTGAGTGGACGGGGTAAGGAATATTTTGGAAACGGTAGGAATGGGGTACTTCTGGGAAAGGGATTACTTAGAGCAGCAAAGGATGTGTAAAAAATAGTCTTAAGAGTTAAGGAGATCGAAAAGCAACAAATTGTGTCAAAGTGTAGGAACGAAAGGTCACTAGCGGAATTTCGTAATGTAATTGGGAGAATGAGGATAAATGTAGATAATATAACAAAAAGGGAAATGAGGGGAATAATATTGTGGTTAATGAGAATACACAAAAATAAAGCATACAGACAGAACAAGGGTGATAACACATGTTTATTATGTTCTAAAGAAATGGGATGGGCACACCTTGTAAAATATTGTTTAGTGACAAGGGAAATAAGGGAGAAATTTGTGGATAAGGAGGATGGGAGGAAAATTGATAACAAAACTCAATTGTATACCGTTGTAAAGTTATTGAACAGAGCGTGGATGCACCCGGGAAGAATGACTAAATTATTCAACATTGTTAAGGGAATGTCGAGAATAAAAATTATACCCGTTGACGCTCTACGGCTATGAAACCAAGCTCTGTCGGCTCTCTTGAGATTGATTTTCTGTGGTTTCCCATCTTCACTTCCAGGCAAATGCTGGGAGAGTTCTTATTCATAGGCTACAGCCGATTCCTTCCACCTCCTCAGTTTCATTCACTATCATTCATTTCATCTTCATTGAGTGCCTAAAAGCGATTAGTGGCAGGAACGGCATCCGGTCATAAAAACATGTCATACAATTTCCTCTCACTTCATCCCATATTAGGAAATGGGGCTAAGGGATACATACATACAATTATACAGTGCACTGTACAGTCTATTGAGATTATTGTGCATTTAAAGGTAATACATTTTATCTGTAACTAAATAGATGTGTTCACTATTGCTACACCGGTAATGTAATGAAACCTGATTCTATATGACTCTAAAACAAGTGGATAACCCTAGTAGAGTAAGAGTAGTGTTAGAACAGATCATGGATGTACCGGAAGAATATCATCGAAGGAGTGTGGGGGTTTCTCGAGGATTTCTCTTCTAGGGACTTCCTCTCTAATTATTTTCAAGGTTTTGGTGACAACGAGGTGTGAAAATGTTGTCCCACGCGAGTTCTTTCAGGTACCGTTAAATCTACCAACACGAAGCTGGCGTATTTGAGTACCTGCAAATACTGTAGGCCCACCATTGGACTGAGCCTGGATCAAACCCGCCAGCCTGAGCTCAGGTGGTCATCCTGGCGTTTATTGTTCTATTTCAACTCCTAATTAGTAAATAATAGGGCTGATGATGAGGCCCGGATAATATACGTGTATCCGTTACGGTGGTCACCCAATGCACAAATATCCACGTACCCGTTACATCGGGTAATGATATCCGAAACTTGAGTACCTACTTTCCCGATACACGTAGCACGTATCAGTCGTACCGATGATAAGTTGCCTGTGTGTATTCCCGGCGATGCGTCTAATTTTCTTCCCCGTTGCGAGTGCTTTTCTATTCCACAACCTTTCTCTCGTTAAGCGTAGCTATCTGCGCCCAAGGAACGTGAATTGATTAATTCTTTATACATAGAAAGCAAGTTTTTCTAATACTGTAAATTAAGAGTCATATTTTTAAATAACTATTTTCAAATGTTTATCTTTTCCAATAATATTTTGGAATGTTTACAATCTGTTTTAAAGAAGTCACCTCAACTTTTCGACAGATTCGTACATGGGTCGAAGTGTAATGACCCGTTAGGCTTTATTTTTGTTAGTAAAAAGAACTAATGTGTAGCCATCAGGTGTATGCATGGGGCTTTATTATACATTTCTTTTTGGAATAAAAAACTGAACATGGAAGACTAAAAATTTAGTCTATGTCTACAATTATTCCAATTCATTTTAGTGGGGAGGGGGCCACATACCCACTCCCCATGAGGAAGTCCTTCCCATTCGAACAGGTGAATATGCAGGAGAAAAATGTGAACAAACTATTTTACTTCGGTATTCATATATCAAGTCCGCCTCTGTGGTGTAGTGGTTAGCGTGATTAGCTGCCACCCCCAGAGGCCCGGGTTCGATTCCCGGCTCTGCCACGAAATTTGAAAAGTGGTACGAGGGCTGGAACGGGGTCCACTCAGCCTCGGGAGGTCAACTGAGTAGAGGTGGGTTCGATTCCCACCTCAGCCATCCTGGAAGTGGTTTTCCGTGGTTTCCCACTTCTCCTCCAGGCGAATGCCGGGATGGTACCTAACTTAAGGCCACGGCCGCTTCCTACCCTCTTCCTTGCCTATCCCTTCCAATCTTCCCATCCCTCCACAAGGCCCCTGTTCAACATAGCAGGTGAGGCCGCCTGGGCGAGGTACTGGTCATACTCCCCAGTTGTATCCCCCGACCAAGAGTCTGAAGCTCCAGGACACTGCCGTTGAGGCGGTAGAGGTGGGATCCCTCGCTAAGTCCGAGGGAAAAACCGAACCTGGAGGGTAAACAGATGATGATGATGATGATGATGATTCATATATCATTTACGTATATGTAGCAGCCATTACTTAAGGTGCAATTTATTTTAGAACAAATTTTACTCTGTTTCTTCATGAATTTAGCACGAAAATGTCAAAATATTCCTCCTGATTATCATATGCATATAGATTGTAAAACTGTAACGAACGTGTACCCGGGTAAGGCGGTTACCCGCTTTTTATTGACCAGCCCGGGTATCACTAGCCCTAGCTCCAAACTGAAGTAGTTGTTTTATGAATCAAGTCCCTGTGAAAGCCAGGAGGTCTGCCAAAACTCATTATGGCCCGGAATGTCACGCCTGATTTCCGCGTTAATTTTTAATACAAAGCATATACAAAGAGTATATTGATATTCATATAGTCCCCTCCCACTTTCATTGTCACAAAGCTCCCACCGTCGTAGATTGTACCAGTGTTAAAATTCCACACCAATGTTACGGAGAACGGGAGCATACAATAGAAAGTGCAAGTTAATATTGAACGATTGTTGATTAGCCATCGGACTTTCTAATATGATACGTCTAACAATTAGATTTTCAAGAGCGTCTTCAGTTCAATTTCTCTGGTCACGTCGTGCAGCGATGCTTTAGAATGCATTCAGTGTCCTCAGCGACGGATGATTGATATGCAGGCGCAGGGGCGGCTGCTCATCGGAATGACAGGACTGAAGACAGCCGCATACAAGGTGAGCGAAGAGTACTGGCATGAGACCTCTTTGTGGAGACTTGGCCACTACTTTGTCACTCGAGAAAGTCGTTTGGGTAGTCCACTAGTTTCTGTATTAACAAATTCAAAAATTCCGTGGCCGAACTCCTCGTTAAGATATTATATTCACTGTAAGGGACTTCTACATGCTTACGAAACAGTTACTCTAATCTGTGATGAAAAGGGGGTTGATAGAATTGGTTATTTTAGTACCGTTGTGCTAAAATACTCACCGTGTCCCTCAAATAACACATACAGTTCTTCTAAAAAAGAATGTAAAATTGTACCTTCCACAAATTGTAATTAAAATTTCCGGAAGTCTAAACCATCTTGTCAGTTTGTAACTGAGGAGTGTCTGTACACACGGTGCTACTTCCACTTCCAAAAACTCAATCAGTATTTCGTCCAACTACATTACAGTAGTTGAATATTATCGATTGCAATGAGTAGTCCAGACTAGAAAGATGTAATTCCTTAAAACTTGTGCCACCGGGCGAGTTGGCCGTGCGCGTAGAGGCGCGCAGCTGTGAGCTTCCATCCGGGAGATAGTAGGTTCGAATCCCACTATCGGCAGCCCTGAAGATGGTTTCCCGTGGTTTCCCATTTTCACACCAGGCAAATGCTGGGGCTGTACCTTAATTAAGGCAACGGCCGCTTCCTTCCAACTCCTAGGCGTTTCCTATCCCATCGTCGCCATAAGACCTATCTGTGTCGGTGCGACGTAAAGCCCCTAGCAACAAAAAAAATAAAATAATAATTTTGTGCCAAACCCGATCATGGGAGGTTCCATATGATTTTTATTTTACGTTTCTCGCGCTTTTCTCACAACTTTCTTGATTGTATAAAAATGGAAAACAGAGTCATCTCCATGCAGGCCACGACGAACCCCATATGATAATATCGGGAATCGAACGCAGGGCTTGGCAACTCTGGATTACGGCGGTGGATTGCGATTATTTACGGGTATTTAGAAGGCGATTGATGCATTTCCTAGAAACCTCAGTACATACTGATTGTAGTTGTTTAATTCAGAGCTCGAGACGTGTACATCGTCCATCTACTACACTTGGTAGTGGGGATGGTATCTAATATCCGGTAATCTACTGTAAAAAGAGAAGAAGGAGCTATTAAATGAAACAACAATCTCAAAGTAGTGGAGAAACTTTAAGTACTTCGAAAGTAATTAATTTATAAATCAGAACAGGGTAAGGTAATCGGCAGTAGAATACAATTTTGTGCAGTATTTAATGCAACTAAGGTGCTATAGAACACCCAAAGACTATGAAATAATATACTAGGCATATTACATGTCTGTTAAGACATGTAAGCATGAGACTAAGGAGGAGCCTATCCCATTTCGAGGTCGGAAAGCACGATAGGTGATATTGTTGAAAGCGCCACACAATGTCCAATTCACATGTAAAATATTTATTATTATTATTATTATTATTATTATTATTATTATTATTATTATTATTATTATTATTATTATTATTATTATTATTATTTTCTGGGCCCTTTTCCAATTTTTTGGTCGGTAATAATTGATTTGATTAGACCCAGTTTTAGGCCCAGATGCCCTTCCTGATGCCAACCTTATGTGAAGGGATTTAATCACTCTTGGTGTTTTTGCGGTGGTTAGTAGTGTGATGTGTTGTGTGTAGATGAAGTTGTGTATTGATACGAACACAAAAACTCAGTCTCCGAGCCATTTGAATTAACAATACACGGTTAAAATTGCCGATACTCTCAGGAATCGAACTCGGGGCCCACTGAATTGAAGGCCACTGTGCTGACCATTAAATCAAGGGGCTGAATTTTCTTCTTCTTCTTATTTGGTGATTGAAAATAATTGTTTACGGGAAAACGATAGAACGTGAAAGTTTAGGTGGTGCTAAAAGTATCTGCACCGGGCGAGTTGGCCGTGCGGTTAGGTGCGTGCAGCTGTGTGGGGTCCGAACCCCACTGTCGGCAGCCCTAAATATAGTTTTCAGTCGTTTCCCGTCTTCATACCAGGGACTGGGGCTGTACTTAATTAAGACCACGGACGCTTCCTTCCAACTCCGAGCCCTTTCCTATCGCATCTTCGTCGGTGTGACGTAAAGCAGATTGTAAAAAAAGAAGAGAAGAGTTTCGTTGCACAAAGTGGTCACTGTCTGAGCACACAAAATGATGGAAGAATGATGATGTGTTACTACTCTCGATTGAATACCACGCTATACAAATGTAGTCGTCCATACCAGATGAGTTCTTTTTAAATTTCGCTGGAGTGAATCGTTCGTGATTCGCAGCTCATGGTAAAAATTAAAATTCTTCTTCGGTCATTTTATGAGCTCAGATGACGACCATGTTGATGATGACCACTTCTATACCCTTTAGACGATTTTTCTGTTCAGAGGAAAATGCTGTTTAGCAGCTCCCAGAGGTAAAGTTACCATTGGTTTTCAGGGGAGAATATTTTTCATTAGCAGCTAATGCTGCATATGTGAACTAGACGTTTTGTGGGCCTTCAGTGATAAACAATTTTTTCTGACCTCGAAGAGGGTAGAATGAAAGGAAACAGAATCTAAGGAATGCTCTGACGACGAAGGATGGACTTATTTACGAACAGCCTAAGGCAATGGGACCTGCATTATAACACGGTGATGACAATGATGATGTGCTCATATGTACGTTTACAAAAACACATTAGGGCTGGATCAGAAGCGAAGCCATAATTTATGTTAGAGTTGTAACGGGAATAATAATAATAATAATAATAATAATAATAATAATAATAATAATAATAATAATAATAATAATAATACCGAGCAAGTTGGCTGTGCGGTTATGGTCGCGTAGCTGTTAGCTTGCATTTGGGAGATAATGGATTCGAATTCCATATCCATCATATTCTATATCTTCCCCACATTTCTTCTCATATCCTGAAGTTCCATTTCCAATTCTTGCATTGAAATCAATCATTAGCACCAACCTGTCCTTGCGGTTAATCCTGATTGTGACAACACGCAGTGTTTCATAATACTACTTCATCCTCATCAGATCCTTCACACGATGAATACACTGAGACAATTCTCGTCCTAATTCCTGCAACCGCTAGATCATTCGTTCATTTGAATGCCTAATAAAAACTATGAGGCGTGCTATCGTTTTCTTAATGAAGGATCTCATTCCGCACCTGTAATGAAATGGCGTATGGCTTTTAGTGCCGGGAGTGTCCGAGGACATGTTCGGGTCGCCGGGTGCAGGTCTTTTGATTTGACTCCCGTAGGCGACCTGCGCGTCGTGATGAGGATGGAGTGATGATGAAGACGACACTTACACCCAGTCCCCGTGACAGTGAAATTGAACAATGAAGGTTAAAATACCCGACCCTGGCAGAAATCGAACCCGGGGCCCCTGTGACCAAAGGCCAGCACGCTAACAATTTAGCCATGAAACCAGACTTAACACCTGTAAAGGCCACCTTATGACCTCCTATAACTTTCTCACTAACTCCCCTTACTCGAACATCATTTACTCCTAACACAACCTGACGCATCATTTTTGCTGAATCAGCCAGGTCTACTTTTTTCTCCCATAAGCCCTGTTAATATTGATAGCACACGATCGATTTCCATTTCGTTCACCAATTTGTTTCCAAGGAGTCCCTGGATTGTCAGATGGAAGTGGAGAATCTATCACTCTCATAGGTCCGATTCTTGCTTGAAACATTAATTTCCGTGAAGTAGGATGCTAGCCTTACTTATACATAGTCCCAGTGAAAATTTCCCCTCTAACAACATTGGCACCACTGGTGGATTGGATTGTCTTAGCCGGCCGGCTAAGCTCAAGGAGTACTACGACTCAGCATGACGGAGATGCTCAATCCTATTCCATTGTAACTAGTACTCTGACTCTCATAGAGACCCACTTACTAGGTTACTCAGCCATTGAACATGGTTCACGAACTAGGGCGTGACTACGGTAACCAACAACAACAAAAACAACAACATTATTCACATTCTTATTATTCTTTCTTTCTTTCTTCCTTTCTAAATCAGTTTAACCTCCAGGGTTGGTTTATCCCTCGGACTCGGCGAGGGATCCCACCTCTACCGCCTCAAGGGCTGTGTCCTGGAGCGTGAGATGTTGGGTTGGGATATAACTGTGAAGGAGGACCAGTACCTCGCCCAGGTGGTCTCACCTACCATACTGAACAGGGACCTTGTTGGGGGATGGGAAGATTGGAAGGGAGTGACAAGGACGAGGGAAGGAAGCGCCCGTGGCCTGAAGTTAGGTACCATCCCTGCGTTTGCCTGGAGGAGAAGTGGGAAACCGCGGTAAACCACATCGAAGATGGCTGAGGAGGGAATCGAAGCTCTACTCAATTGACCTCCCGAGGCTGAGTGGACTACGTCCCAGCCCTCGTAACACTTTTCATATTTCGTGGCAGAGCCGGGAATCGAACTCGGGACTCCGCGGGGGTGGTAGCTAATCACACTAACCAATACACCACAGAGGTTGACTGTATTATTATTATTATTATTATTATTATTATTATTATTATTATTATTATAGCGCGATTGGATTTTTTGTCCCGCAGAAATTCTTCTACGTTCCAATAAATCTACTGACAGCAAGCTGACGTAAATGAGCACCTTCAAAGACGATAGGACAGGGACGGGTTCGAACCTACCAACTTGAGATCAGAAGACCAGCGCTTTAACATGTGAGCAACTCAGCCCGGCGGAACCAATAGAAATCCATCTCTGTCAGTCAGGTGGTTAAACCATCTATTACCGAGCGAGTTGGCCGTGCGGTTAGGGGCGTGCAGCTGTGAACTTTCATTCGGGAGATTGTGGGTTAGAACCCCACTGTCGATAGCCCTGGAGATGGCTTTCCGTGGTT
This sequence comes from Anabrus simplex, assembly GCF_040414725.1. NCBI lineage: Eukaryota > Metazoa > Arthropoda > Insecta > Orthoptera > Tettigoniidae > Anabrus > Anabrus simplex. Next base: position 969,621,475 of record NC_090266.1, on the reverse strand, counting down.
TCCCATTTCCACACCAGGCAAATGCTGGGGCTGTACCTTAATTAAGGCCACGGTCGCTTCCTTCCCACCCCTAGCCCTTTCCCCTCCCATCGTCGCCATAAGATCTATTTGTGTCGGTGCGATACAAAGCCAATAGTAGAAAAAATAATTGGTCGATACAATATGAAGGATTTCCAATATTTCTATAACCATAGTGTTATATTGAGCTCTCTCAGTTACCTTTTTGACATTTTTATGCGTGTTTCTCTCTCTACTACTTTATCAGTTCAGAATAGGTCCGAAATCAAGACGGGCCGCTTATCGATTTGGTGTATTTCTCCTGCTGCTTCTGGCTCCCAATCGCGATCCACGTTACAAAGATCAATGTATACGGGCTTTCGCGGCTTGTATCCTAATCCAAATAATAGCTCATCGTATGTTTTGACAATGATTTGATATTAGTTTATACTCTCCCCATCGTGGTACGTACTGGTGTTATCCTCAGAGATCTGCCTTCAACAAGAAACGCAGCTAGGCGTTCAGAGCAGTAGCGGCTCTAAGAAGTTGGCCCCCCCCCCACCCGCAACAATTGAAAATGGGCCCCTCTTTCCTGATAAGGAAAGTTACGAGTTTATTTTGCACTACAAGGGGGCTTTGACCAGCAAAACCTGCTTATGAACCGACCAAGAATCGAAACCGGCGTTCAGCGGCAAAACGATAGTGACTAACCGCTTCATTAACGTAGATCACTCGAAGTAGCATCAAATATAACATTAATGATAAAAAATGACAATATGATATTTAACTGAATATTAATGAAATCCGTAAATGAGACTTCAATCCACCGAGCTCGATAGCTGCAGTCGCTTAAGTGCGGCCAGTATCCAGTATTCGGGAAATAGTAGGTTCGAACCCCACTGTCGGCAGCCCTGAAAATGGTTTTCCGTGGTTTCTCATTTTCACACCAGGCAAATACTGGGGCTGTGCCTTAATTAAGGCCACGGCCGCTACCTTCCCACTCCTAGCCCTTTCCTGTCCCATCGTCGCCATAAGACCTATCTGTGTCGGTGCGACGTAAAGCAACTAGCAACAAAAAAAAAGAAAAAGACTTCAATCCAGTATAGTAACTGATGATGGTAACCAAAACGCGCTGACCCACACAACATAAAATAATCTCTTACCTAGGACCAAATAATTTATTACTATTTACAAATCAACCGTCCATCGTAGGCCTGCATAGCTACACTGACTGCCGAGAGTTATAAACAGGCTCGAAACTTCAGTATTTAGAGTTTAGATAAGGAGGATGTTTTTCGCTGACTGCTGGGTTCTCAGAACAGGCTAATAACTTCAAAAACCTTGTTGATTGTTGTGAGTGGCAGCAAGGGGTGGTTATTATTAGGAGAGCTTTGAAAACCCACATTCTTTGTGAAATAACTACCGTACTCCTATTGACGAAAGAAGCTCTACAGTACGACGGTCTACGTTTGGTATAACCCTCTGTAATAGGTACAGATAATACTGTGTAGTGTGCTGTAGTTTTATCAATATGTAAAATCACTCTTCAGCTACTGAATTAAGAAACAGTCATGGGTCCCTCACAAGCCATGGGCCCATCCGCCCCTCGGGGTCTGCGGGGTCCTTATCGCCGCCAATTCTTCAGAGTATTCTTTCAACTAATAGTGGGCAGTTGCTTCATCGACGTTTCATACATAAAGTTCTATCGCAGTATTTATCAAAAGGTATTCCTAGAGCCCGTACAATCCACTACAATATACTACGGCCTTTAGCTTGCCAAGGTGGCTGCTGTCTAGATGGATTGGCCAGGATATGTCACATGTTGATCTTGACGATTCTTCAACCGTATTGTTTGGCTCCTTTGAACAAATGTGATTCCGAAAACCGTAAAAGTAGTTAGTGAAACGTAAAACAAAAAATATTATTTTGGAAAGGACCGAGTGGCGTGGCCCCTCGCGTTAATACGCTACGGTTATGGAGCCAAGCTCTGCATTCTGGAGACGATTAGGTTCAATCCCCTCCATCGGCAGTCCTGAAAGTGTTTTCCTGTGGTTTCCCATTTTCATATCCAGGAAAGTGCTGGGGAAAATCGTATTCATAAGTCACAGCCGATTGCTTCTACTTCCATAGCCAATTTATTTCACCATCATTCACTTCATCAGCATTGGCTCCTCAATTTCATCTCACCTCATTACCGGTCCCGTATCAGGAAAAAGGACTAAGAGATAGATTTACATTATCTTGAAAAGGTATCCCAGTACTCCAGTTTTAGGATTAAACGTGTCAGGTGGAATTAGCTTTATTTCATAACTGGTGAACGATTTTTCTTTCTGTTGTATTCTTATGTAAGTTTCTTTGGCAGTCTTAACGTAATGAGGACATTTTATGTTTCATGTTGGGTTGGCTCTTAGATATCGCTTCAAACTCCATTAGTTTCATATTTTGCTGTTCTACTGTAAGCAGACATTCCCACTGAGGCATGTCCCCATTGTAATGTATTTTATAATAATAATAATAATGAAAATCCACAGCCTGTTTCCAGTCATTTGACCGACTGGGTCAGGAATGGAATGAATGAAGCCCATTCTTAGCGGCGAGCATGGTAATTGTGCCGGCTCCGAAGCCTTTTTCACTCCTCTGGGGCAATGATTAATGAATGATGAATGAAATGGAATGATATTGGAGGGTATTGCTAGAATGAAAGATGACAGAGAAAACCGGAGTACCCGGAGAAAAACCTGTCCTGCCTCAGTTTTGTCCACCACAAATCTCACATGGAGTGACCGGGATTTGAACCACGGAACTCAGCGGTGAGAGGCTGGCGCGCTGCCGCCTGAGCTACTGAGGCTCTAATAATAATAATAATAATAATAATAATAATAATAATAATAATAATAATAATAATAATAATAATAATATTTGGGGCGTAACTGCCGCCTTGGTGAGAAGTCAGTTACTATGCCACTCGACGTTTGCAGTTAGAATTTCCCTATAATACTTGAATTTATCGGTTCTGTAAACAGTCCAATACAGGTTAATAATAATAATAATAATAATAATAATAATAATAATAATAATAATAATAATAATAATAATAATAATAATAATAATAATAATAATAATAAGTTTGCAGAAATTGGTCGTTGATATATCAAACTCTTGGTTGCCTTCTTCTACCTCATACAATATTCTAAATGTTCGTATAGAGTTTAGCTATGCCTTATGGTCATTATTTGCCACTTTCTTCTCCAAATCTTTTGTATTTCGTAGGGTTGTCTTGTCAATAAGTATAGTTGCCATATGACTTCCTGGCGATTGTGCCAACTTTCATATTCTTGTTTAAGTAGTAAGAAATATGGCTTTTCTTTGCTGTTTGCTGTTTATATAACTACTATTGATCGGATTGTCTCTGCTTCCCATACCATACCTTGAAATGCTTACGTAAAGATGTAGCAGCACACGCTACCCAATATAATGTAATCTCTGACTTTCACTCCATTTCTTAAGGAAACAAAAAGTAAAAGCAATGCGTCCAGTTACACAGCTCTGCTTTTAATCAGACACGATAACTGTCAGTTTTACATCACTAAAACTCGTCCTACAGGCCGTTTAGTTCTGTTAGAGATGGTTCCCCCTTTAACAGCAGCGTGCGTTAAGAAACTTGCCACAAAAATAATAAACCGACAAGTGCGGATGAGTTTATTGCATGTTTCCTTGAATGTCAATTTTGAATGTGATGTTTTGAAAGTGTTCTTCACAGTCGCTCCCTGCGGACGCTGAAGTGTTTCTTTTTATCCCATCTTGAAGCACTTTCCTATCCCTAGTGTTCTTCTTCCTCTTCTTCTTTTCTTCTTCTTCTGCTTCTTCTTCTTGGCCTTTGTCCCGACTTCTTCGCGTCGGAACTTTGTATGCATTTGGCCCAGTGTTACGCCCGGTTGCCCTTCCTGGCGCCAACGCAATAGTGAATACAATCCTAGCGTAGGCGTCATGAAGGGAAACTGGGCGTTAAAATACCCGCCATAAGAATCTGTGTCTGTGTGACGTAAAGCATATTGTAAAACAAAAATAGGTGCAAGTCGACATGTGTGATGCAGTTCGCACCCGCGACCCCAGCAGAGTGTAGGAAAATAGGTAGAGTAAATAATAATAATAATAATAATAATAATAATAATAATAATAATAATAATAATAATAATAATAATCACAACATCGGCAAAAATCTCTCGGTGTTGGTGCGAGGTTAAATAACTAACAGACTAAAGATTATAAGAGACATCGGGCTGTCGGGATTTTGTCCTGTAGGATTCGGTTCAAGTGCTGGTAATTTACTAACACGATGCTGACGCATGTGAACACCTTCAAATACCATCGGACTAAGCCGGGATCGAACCCACCAGCTTGAATTTAGAAAGCTAGCGCTTCTATCGTCTGAGTCCCTCAGCCTGGTGCAGTAAAATACTGATTCTACACTATACGGATAAGGCACCAGAATATAGAGGAAATAATAATAATAATAATAATAATAATAATAATAATAATAATAATAATAATAATAATAATAATTTTACGTCCCCTAACTAATTTTATGGTTTTCGGAGACTGATGCTGGCGTATTTCAACACCTTCAAATACCACTACATTGTCAGCCTCAGCGTATTGGCCTTCGGTTCAGAGGGCCCGGGTTCGATTCCCGGCCGGGTCGGGGATTTTAACCTTAATTGGTTAATTCTAATGGCACGGCGGCTGGGTGTATGTGTTGTCTTCATCATCATTTCATCCTCATCACGACGCGCAGGTCGCCTACAGGTGTCAAATAGAAAGACCTGCACCTGGCGAGCCGAACCCGTCCTGGGATATCCCGGCACTAAAAGCCATACGACATTTCATTTTTACCACTACGTTGAGCCAGGATCAAATGGTTCACAATATTTCCACTTGTATTGTGCTACCCTCCAACTGGCCCGCTCCGTCCCTGTGGGGTGAGGAATGAAAGCTTCCAATTAATTAATTCCGCTTGGGATTAGAAAGTCAGTGCTCTTCCACCTGAGCTACTCAGCTCCGTAGACAATATGTTAGGCGCTAGGGTACAGAGATCCTACATTCCAGATAGAGATAGGACAAAGGGATCTTAGTCCATTCTGTATTATAGTATGCAGATCCTGCATACACTCCTCAGATCATACAGAGTCTCACAAATAAACTAAGACCGAACGTACGGTGTTTGTACTCTGCGCTACGGCAGTTGCCTCGTAAAATATTTATCAATGTCACAATAAAATATCCGCAATAATTCACTTGACACATTAATAGATAACATAAATCTTAAAAGAAACTTAAATAAGTACCACCGAGTGAGTTGGCCGTACGGTCAAGGGCGCGCAGCTGTGAGCTTGCATCCGGGAGATAGTGGGTTCGAATCCAACTTTCGGCAGCCATGAAGGTGTTTTTCCGTGGTTTCCCATTTTCACACCAGGGAAGTGCTGGGGCTGTACCTTAATTAAGGCCATGGCCGCTTCCTTTCCACTCCTAGGCCTTTCCTATCCTATCGTCGCCGTAAGACCTATCTGTGCCAGGGCGACGTACAGCAAATTCTAGAAAAAAAAAAATTAGAAAGTACCAAGGTAACGCATGGAGCGATTTCATATCAAGACACGATATTTGAGCTATTTATAATGAATGCTGCAGAACAGCACGGACGGGTCCTCAAGTAGAAACACCCACTTGTGCTAATTTTGTGAGTGATTTATTCGGTGACCGTTTAAGACTCGCACCAATGTCGTCTAGCTTTTCCTCTTTTAAAACTGTTCGTATGCGCGCATTGCGTATTGAGGCAGTAGTTTCGAATGTATTTACAATTAGTTACGTGAATCTGTGCTCGTGAAGGTGGCACTTCACCAGGAAATTGCTGAACAAATGCACCGCGTATCCTTCGAGCCGACTCGTACTTGAAACAACGTTTACATACGAAAATACGGTGCTGCAATGATAACAGTCTCATCTTTCTTAATAGCTGAGATTCAGACTGGCGACTGATGCTTGCGAGCTCGAACATGTGCATGCTGCTTTCAAGGTCAAGAACTATGCGCGTGCCTTCAATACTGCAGCTTACGTATGGGAGAGTAAACACGCCGCTTTGGCGCTCTTAGTATATACGAGAGACTCCTCTACTCTAGTGTATGCATATAGTGCACAAGGGTTCACAGATTCCGACATACTATATACCAGGGGTGGCCACTAACCTTAATTTGGGGAGCCGCAAATTTACGAGCAAGTTTAGGAGACAAAATTGGGAGCATGCTTACAAAATGATTTATAAAATGAAGACACGTTTTTCATTTTATAACAGATGAAGGAACATTTATTTTCTACACTACACAGAACATTATTTTTCAGGTACACATCAAGAAATGATATTTAACTTTTGAGAAGTGCTTTTTCGAGTGTTCATTTTTGCTGTAAGTTTTTTTTAAATCTGGCTGATAATTGGTAAACGCAGTTCGCACAATTTCACTTAAATGTTCATCAGTTAGTTCAGATCGATATTTAGATTTAATGAATTTAAGCCACACATCGCTGCTGCTGACTGCCGCAAACCACGAGTTGTTGTTAGTTTCCATTAATTATGTCAATTAATTTTACTCTAAACTTGGTGTCAAGAGCCGCACGAGACTGACTCAAGAGCCACATGCGGCTCGCGAGCCTCGTTGTGGTCAGCCCGGCTATATACTGAACCTACATTAAAATATTTAGCGACTCAAGAAAAGGAATGCGCACATGGTAGGCCTTCTGCACGTCCTTCACATGCAATATTTTATCAAACTTAATTTGAAATGTTATCAAAATATAATTTATATCTATAGGACCGATTGTTTCCTAGAACAGTGTACCTGCGAGGAACTTACCAGGTGTATGCGTAAGTCTTTTCCAGTTTCACTAAGAGATGGCGCCAGCGAACAGTGCGCAGCGTATGAATTTGACACATACGTCAGTTTGTTTGCCTGACATTAGCCTACCATCACACACAAGTTGAGTCCGCCAAACACCAGTAGTCTGTGTTGTATCGTTGAGTGATCATGTCGACGTTAGTGCCTGAAGAAGAACATCTGCGGCACGCGTTGCTTTTCTTATTTAATCAAAAGGAAAAGGCTGTGGAAAGTCATAATTAGCTGGTAGAAACATATGGTGAACACGCTACATCGATTAGAACAGGGCCTCTCAGGGTGCATGCGCGTGGTGCATGCACTGTGCACGGTGCAAAAGACGACTTGGCTTGGTTGACCAGAGTGCAGACCCCCCACTCCTCGATTTGGAGCAATAGCGCTTACTCTCTCTTTCCTCACGCCTGTCTCGCTCGCTCCGCCTGTCTCCCTCTGCCCCACTTGCGCTGTAGCGCTCCAAATCCAAGCTGACTTGAGCCGAGCATAGGCGAGTTGAGCCGAGCTTAGCCGAGTAGCCCAGAGACGAAGCGTTGATCCGAGCCATGCCGAGCGGCAGCGATGCACAGTGCACGGAGCTCTTGCGCCTCGCTCTGCACGCGTCAGATTTTGGGCGTTTGAGAGGCCCTGGATTAGAACATGTGGGGCGTGTTCTGATCGGCAAGAAGACTATGCTTTGTGTCTAATGGGGCCAGAGTGGTACCGTGTATTATGAACTCTCTAAGCCCGGCGAGCGAAACCGTTAATGCACAACGCTATCGTCAACAAAATGATTAATTTAAAACACGCATTGATCGAAAGACGACTGGAATGGGCTAGAAGACGTGACAAAGTGACTTTGTTACATGACAATGCGCCATCTCACACGGCAAAACCAGTGACAGACACCTTGAAATCGCTTGATGTGACATGCTTCGACACCGGCCATACTGCCCCGAACTGGCGCCATCTGACTCTCACCTCTTCGCATCAATGGGGCACGCGCTCGCAGAGCAGCACTTCAGCAATTTCGAGAAAGTTGGAAAACAGCTCGACGAATGGTTTGCCGCGAAAGACAAGCAGTTATTCTGGCATGGTATTCATGACTTACCTGAAAGATGGGCGAAGTGTGTAGACGCAGATGGCCAATATTTTGAATAAACAAAATACGAACTTCCCTTTAAAATTATGGGTTTTCTATACCAAAAAAAACTTATGCTTACACCTGGTATAAAATATTATGCACTCAGTCATTTTTGAGCGACTGTATATTCTACTCTACAGCAATTTTTTTTGCTAGTTGCTTTACGTCGCACCGACACAGATAGGTCTTATGGCGACGATGGGACAAGAAAGGGATAGGAGTGGGAAGGAAGCGGCCGTGGCCTTAATTAAGGTACAGCCCCAGCATTCGCCTGGTGTGAAAATGGGAAACCACGGAAAACCATCTTCAGGGCTGCCGACAGTGGGGTTCGAACCTACTATCTCCCGAATACTGGATACTGGCCGCACTTAAGCGACTGCAGCTATCGAGCTCGGTGTCTCTACAGCAAAATATGGCCTATTTATAAGTGTCCTACACCACTGAGTACACGGTACCTCTCATAAAATCTATAGCTTCTACCACACAGAACAAAACAAATACAATTATCTCCTCCGTGACGCTCTGGAGCGAAGGGTTCGACATGCTGACAGGTAGTGGAAGTGGTCTTTAACAAATCACGTAACGGAAATTGAGACAAAAATAAAATATTAATAATAAATAATAATGTTAATGGTTTTACGTCTCACTAAGTACTTTTACGGTTTTCGGAGACGGCGAGGTGCCGGAATTTAGCCCCACAGGAGTTCTTTTACGTGCCAGTAAATTTGCCGACACGAGGCTGACGTATTTGAGCACCTTCAAATACCACCGGACTGAGCCAGGATCGAACCTGCCAAGTTAGGGTCAGAAAGCCAGTGCCTCAACCGTCTGAGCCACTCAGCCCGGCAAAATAAAATATTCTACTTCACAACGTGTCGTAAGTGAACCAAATGTTTTGAGAAATATTTGGGAAGGTAGGCCTACTTTTAACTTTCATTTCACATTGAATTTAAGCATTAGAAAGTAGCCTACTATTATAAAACAAATGCGTGTGTGACAGCGAGAGAGAGAGAGAGAGAGAGAGGGAGAGAGAGAGAGAGGGAGAGAGAGAGATAGGCTTCAGAAAGCCCGCTCCACTTTGAACAGAATATTATCTCATTACACTGGAACTGTCAATCACAAATGGTACACGATTCAAGTCTGTAAATACTTCTTCTACAGGTACTATTTTTCCCGCTTGCTTTATGTCGCACCGACACAGATACGTCTTATGGCGACGAGGGATAGGAAAGGCCTAGGAGAGGAGAGGAATCGGTCGTGGAGCTAATTAAGGTACAGCCCCAGCATTTCCTGGTGTTAAAATGGGAAACCACCGGGCGAGTTGGCCGTGCGCGTAGAGGCGCGCGGCTGTGAGCTTGCATCCGGGAGATAGTAGGTTCGAATCCCACTATCGGCAGCCCTGAAAATGGTTTTCCGTGGTTTCCCATTTTCACACCAGGCAAATGCTGGGGCTGTACCTTAATTAAGGCCACGGCCGCTTCCTTCCAACTCCTAGCCCTTTCCTATCCCATCGTCGCCATAAGACCTATCTGTGTCGGTGCGACGTAAAGCCCCTAGCAAAAAAAAAATGGGAAACCACGGAAAACCATCTTCAGGGCTGCCGACAGTGGGGCTCGAACCCAGTATCTCCCGGATGCAAGCTCACACCTGCGCGCCCCTAACCCCGCGACCAACTTGCCCGGTTTTACAAGTAGTTTTACGTCGCGCTGACTCATATAGGTCTTATGGGGACGATGAAAGGTCTATGAGTGGAAAGGAAGCTGCCGTGGCTTTAATTGCAGTCCCATCATTTGCCTGGTGTAAAAATGGGAAACCATGGAAAGCAATCTTTAGGGCTGCCGACAGTCGGGTTTGAACCCACTATCTCCCGAATACAAGCTCACAGCTGCGCGCCCAAAACCGCACGGCCAGCTCGCTCGGTCTAAAAATACATCTAATGGTTCGGAGAACATTCATTTTTTCAAAGTCTTGTTGTATAATAAAAACACTGGTTGCAAATATTTGGATTCGAACCTTCAGTATGTATTTTGTCGTGTTAATTTCACTAACAGAAAACCCCTACTAATTTGTTTGCCTACAGTTCTGCACTGAACTACTTTGTGTGAATGAAAAATTGTAGATAGATGTCAGTAGGCCCTACTGCCAATGTTTTGGAAGCTATTGTTAGTTTAGTGTTCATCACTAAGATTGGTGGGTTTTCAAAAGTTTCATCACAACACGTTACTGAGTTGACATGTGAGGGAAATGCAGATTGAGGTAGTTCCGCGTTGGATACGGGCTTATTAGCGGTTAGATTGCATTCGGGACATGGTGGTTCGAACCCCTGAAGATGGTCTTCCGTGGTTTTAGATTTTCATACCAGGTAAGTATAGGTGCAGTACCTTAATTTAGTCTACTGTCGCTTCCTTCCCAGTTCTAGTCCTTTCCTACCCTATTATTGCCGAAATCCTACCTCAGTAAGTATGACGTTAAAGCACTAGAAACATTTCCCGTTGTTTCTCTCTCTGATCCAGAAGATGCTCTTACAAGTCAGTCTTCCAGCCCACTCAAATGTATTTCCCAAACCACCCTGCAAGCCTTATTTTCACACTATTTGAACTCTGCCACCCAAATTACGGACATTTCAGATTATTATGTTCATTTTATTTGCTTCATGTTGAGTGGAATCAGAGAAATTATAAATGGTGACCTGGGTGGTTGCAGTTATGTTAAAAATTACACCAAAACTCGTGGCAAGAATTACAATAATATTGCAGAGCTCATATCTGTTTCCTAAAAAATTGTTCCCTCTGATCTGAAAAGGATAGCGACATATCTAAAAGCTCAGTATCATAGGCAGAGAGTGAGAGAGAGAGAGAGAGAGAGAGAGAGAGAGAGAGAGACAAAATCCAACAGACATAAAAAGACACAGAGTAAGAATTTGCTTTAAAACAGATGACTCAAGATCTGACTGTCAGTGTTTGGTTGTCATAGTCTTACGGATACTACATAGCAATACACTTCATCCTCTCCTTCCTGGGATCTCATAGGGTTTTATATTGTATAGCCTATTAGATTACTTTGTATGCTTTCAGTAGGTTCTTTTAACTGAAGCTGTTTCCTTGGAGAATTCTCGCAAAGAGAAGAACAACTTGAAGAGAAAGGAATTCTCCAATTTCGTCTTACGAGACGTCCGCAACTGCATATTCTGAATATGGTAAAGTACATTTCAGAGTACAAGAAGCTGGCGGAACTCAGCGTTCCCATGTGGTATGGGCAGTGCTTAGTTCTGTTTTATTATTCTCAAAGTGACTTCATTATCCCGATAATAACAGCACAAATGTCTCCAGCTACAAATCCTGCACTAAAATATTCGCTCCTTGTGGCGGTGTAGAAATACCTTCCAACAAGTCTGGGGGGTTTACTGAGGATTTCCATTATAAGTTCGTGTTTCTCCTGATCTTAGATGATGGCAACATTAACACAGTAACCAACTCTACAAAGGAACCTTGTATTTAGTCTATATAATAAGAAAATATACATTTGATATCGACTCATTTATTGATTAATCAGTCATTCAAGCTAATTTATTTTCTAGTCCTGTTCTGAACGTTGGCAAACAGATTAGGCTTCACCAATGGATGTAAGTTCATACACTGAATTTATGAATTTAACTACCGTACGCCGCGCGTTATACAGTGTTGTTTTCATCAACTTAAGGTGGTACAGGGACTTGTACAGAGCACAGCTGTGCTTGAATCAAGACATTGGTCGGTATAGTTAGGTGACTAAAACAGAATATTTATGGCACACATTTGTGAAAGCGACTTAGCTCATTCCCTTATTTGTAGGAAATGGTGATACTTTTTAAATAACAATTAATAGTGTACGTAGAGTGTCACTAATGTTGTTGTAATGGGCAGGGCTTGCTTCACGTGACGTCTTTCATTTTGTATACGAACCTGAAGGTACATCGGTAAAGTAAACAACTGATATCACTCTACAGCCAGCGTTCCTTACACCTGTAACCGCCTCTAGGCAATGTTTTGTTGTCCCGATTTCGTTCCGTACTAATTACGTAGTCACAGTTTTCAACAGTACCGGGTGGGTCCGGAACCACCTAGCTCTTCTACTTCAAGGCATTGACTGCTGTTTCCTAACATGTCCTAAGAATGCATTGCTGTGATAAGTTTGTGCAAATGTCGAATGAAATCAGACCGAACCCTGCAGAGGTTGGGGGGGGGGGGTAATGAAAGGACGTAAAGCCAATGGCAAAAAACAAAATATTATTCTCTAGTCAACGTACATTTCAGCAAAATACTCAATAATTCCGCAAATATTGAGGGATTTTCTTAAAATGTTGCCCTTTTATAGGTTACATTATTATTGAGCAGCGTATTTTACGGTCTAAAAATTGGTTTTGTGAGAAATTTTATTAACGGCCTTTCAGAATTTAATTCCTTTATTTAAACAATACAGAATTCCCAATATTAAACCAAATATCAACAAATTTTCCACTCCTCTAAAAGTGAATCATTATGAGCTTATCATTCATAGAGATTACCGAGTATGTGGTTGCATAGCTATCAGATTGCATTCGGGACATAGTAGGTTCGAACCCAACTGTTGGCAGCCTTGAAGATGGTTTTACGTGATCTCCCATTTTCACATCACATCAGAGAGAGATTTTAGAAAAACGAAAACTTTTTTTTGCAAGAACAGAAATTTTGGTAATTTTCCACCTGCAACCTCTTCACTTGTTGATTTAATATACTATTTTGGTTCATCTTCGATAATATTTCCGTCTGAAGAAATCGGAAGAATTTTAAGTGAATCGTCCAAGTAAGTTACAGATTTCTTTTCCTTTTTTTTACAATTTGCTTTACGTAGCACTGACATATAGAGGTCGTATGGCAACGATGGGACGGGAAAGGGATAGCAGTGGGAAGGAAGGAACCGTGACCTTGATTAAGGTACAGCTCCCCAGCATTTGCCTGGTGTGAAAATGTGAAACCACGGAAAACATCTTCAGGGGTGCCGACAACGGGGTTCGAACCCCCTATCTCCCGAATGGAAGCTGACAACTATATGACCCAAACAGCGCAGCCACTCGCTGGTATGGAATGTGCTCAAAGAATAGCTTCATTCTTTATTTATTGACCAAAGACTCAAATAACGAACATCACGTGACGTCCATTGCAGTTTGTACTCCTATGTCACGCCCACTATTCTGACTGGAGCATACACCTCCTCACTACAATCAAATATCTGAAGAAAATACTACTGGGAATTTTTACATGAAATTGGTGCAGAGATGATCGTAGATGCTATGAACCTAAAGAACCTAAAGAAATGAAATTGTATAAAGTGTCTCCCAAAGCAATAATTACCACCACCGAAGCATCAGGAAACGATGCAAAAAGCTGTGTACCTTACAAGGAACACTAGTTCTGCGTGGGTTAAGCTTGTTATAATGAAGACGAGACCTCTTATGGCAACCTTATCGTGTGCTTTAAGAAATAGCATGGGATGCCATAAGATCTCACTTTCCCTCAACCCTTCTTCTTGAAAAGACAGACGCGAAACTCGCTGCGATCGGGATTGCATCTTCAATTTCCGCAGGCTGCCGACGATGGAATAGCACGTCGGAGTGCGAATGAATGAGAGCGATATGACTAAACATTTTTAGACAGGACATCAGCCTTCTCGGTGGATATCTATGGAAGCTCGTGCTCTTATCTTTGCTTGTTGGGTTTCTTACTTTATCGTTGGTCTCGGTAAGAATAATTATGAAGCGTGAAATAAATTCTAATTAATTCTAATTAATCTCTACCAGGCGAGTTGGCCGTGCGGTTAGGTACGTGCAGCTGTGAACTTGCATCCGGGAGATAGTGGGTTCGAACCCCACTGTCGGCAGTCCTAAAGATGGCTTTCCGTTGTTTCCCATTTTCACACCAGGCAAATGCTGGGGCTGTACCTTAATGAAGGGCACGGCCGCTTCCTTTCCACTTCTCGGCCTTTCCTATCCCATCGTCGTCCTAAGACCTATCCGTGTTGGTGCGACGTTAAGCCAATTGTAATAAAAAGTAATTAAAAATCTCTATGGAGACCAACTTCAGAGGAACGTCACTGTGTTACCTTTGTGGTCGGTTGTTCATTTCTTATTTTGTGAATTGTTGGAGTTGTACAGAAGAAACAAACCCTGTGGTATATGCAGCTCATTTAGACCCTTGGTCTGCCAGGAAGACTGTTGTCCAGATAGATTGCTGTCATATACTTGAGCGCCTTATGCTCAGCGTGATGATATATCCAGATGTATTTCTTGGCCGGATCTGCTGCCTCTGTTATCAGATAGCTCGTCAGTCTGCCTCACGAGGCTGAGTGAACATCATTCCAATTTTTAAATGCAGCCGGAAACAGAAACTGGGGCCCTTGGATAACAAGAAGGTATATTAATAGTACAAAAACGGGCAGGGTATTGTAGTTATACCGGGCTATTTATTTGAAGACGATTACACATTGTTTTGATATGATCGGAATGACGAGTTTCATTTTTCATTTGCATAGCTGATTTCACTTCTCGATTTAATTTGGTTCTTCTTCTTCCGACGCTTTTCACATTCCATGGAGGGATTGTGGGTGCAATTAATGTCAAACATCCGGACGTGGCCCAGATTTATGGTCAGATGCCCTTCTTGACGTTAACCCTAAGTGGAGCAATGTATACAACTATTAGGTATTTCTGTGGTGGTTGGTAGTATTGTGAACTGTGTGTAAATGAGGAGCTGAGTATTAAACCAAATACATAATCCCCGAGCTAGAGGAGTTAAACAGCCGTGACTAATAATCCCTGATCCGACAAGGAACAAAATCCCGAAATTACTGAACTGAAGGCTCCTACGCTGACCGAAATCCAAGCAGACTAACCCTCGATTTAAATTTCTTCTCCTTCTTCTTCCTGACATTTTCTCAGTTACCTGAGGTTGGCATTTAAACGGATTTAGCCTAGTCATTCCTGACGCCAACCCTATGTCGCGGAATGTACCTGATTGTGTGTTTCTTTGGTAGTTTGCCGTGTGTATGAAGACGAGTGTGCTGTTGGAACAAACGTAAAAACGCAGTCTCCGAGTCGGATAAATTAATTAGACACCACTGAAATCGCGGAACCAGCTGAGAATAGAACGCGGCTCTCTGTGAACCGAAGGCCAGCATACTGTCTACTCAGCCAAAACGCCGGACCTCTATTTCAATTGATTAACAAGGTTACATCCTTAACATCTTTTCTAGTGTTTAATCAGGGACATGAGTGAGACAGCACATTCATACAGCTCTAGAAATAGCTCTAATCCTTTGTTTAGTATATATCGTAAAAGAAAGTTACTGGTCTTACTTTCAACTAACTACTTCTAAGGTTTTCAGAGATGTTCAGTTTGTGGAACTTTGCCCCACGGGAGATTCCTTACGTAAGGAATGATCTGGGATCGAGCCTTACAACTTGGGTTCAGAGAACTAACGCTTATACCGTCTGAACAAGTTAGCCTGGCACATCGTAAACGAAAAACTAACACCAGTTTCTGTTTTAATTGAGAGTATTTAACTTTGTTTTTACATACATACATACATATATACATACATACATACATACATACATACATACATACATACATACATACATACATGCATACATACATACATACATACATACATACATACATACATACATACAGTAATTTTCAGATTTTGTTCCTTCTCGGATCAGGGATTTTTAGTCACGTCTGTTTAACTCCTCTAGCTCGGGGATTCTTTGTTTGTTTTAATACTCAGCTCTTCATTTACACACAGTTCACAATACTACCAACCACCACGGATATACCTAATAGTTGTATACATTGCTCCGCTTAGGTTTGACGTCAAGAAGGGCATCTGACCATAACATCATTTTTCTCTCTCATAAATCTGTTCAATATTAGCTGGCTTTGCAAACAAAAATGCACTCACACATTACAGCCCGATGTATCTTACGTGATGCATTAGATCTGTCGGTTCATTTGACGAAACTTGGAGTAGCAAGTGGTTTGGATGCGTTGACTTTATATTAAATGATTTGCAGACGTTACTGCTAGACTGCCATACTTTTTCTTGGTTTAGCCCGAGGGTGTAATTTATTTTGAATGTTTCTCAAAATGTTTTCCGTGGATTCTCATTTTCACGCCAGGAAAATGTTGGGGCTGTACATTAATTAGGGTCACGGACGCTTCCTTCACACTGCTAGCCCTTTCATGTCCCATCGTCGCCATAAGACATATTGAGCCCATAATTCTACATTGCAGATGAACCGCCGCACGTCTATGTAGGACCAGCTGTGAGAGGGGATAATGTGCATCCATTTTTCTAAATAGCTAGCTTTATGTTCCTTGCTTATTACTCACAGCAGGAGGTGACCAAAGCATCGAACAAGAACGGAACATTTCGGAAGACTTTGGGAAATTACTAATACAAATTTGGCTATTAACCCCTATTGGGAGAGATTTCGGCAATGTCATTAGAGAGGAAGTAATCAATAAGAATTTTTGGAATCATTTGATGAAGCTCACTTCACAGGGAGAAATATATTTAATTATGTCCAGAGAGAAGTTCGCCTGTCCATCGAGAGAGGGGGAAGGGCACGAGGCAGGGTCATCCAGTCAGAATACGCGGGAAAGTCACCCACGGAATTAATTAATTACGCCCGTGAAAGAAGCAGGAAAAATCAACAAACAACACCACTGCGATCGGAAAAATAGTCGGAGTCTCTGGTGTGAGTTTCAGAAAAATTGGTCTAGCCGTATAGAAGATGGCATTGCACAACTTCAGGGGACGCGTTGTCCCCCGTCCATATATTTCGTATAAAAACTCCCTCTGACCACGAGAGAAGCACTCAACATTCATCGGTTCAAGAGGGTGAACTTGCGACAGTCGACGCTAAGAAGAGTACTTACAAAAATTCAAGAACTAGGTGATAGACTTGAGATCTCTAAAGCCGTATTGGCTTGAGAGAGGTAGGAAAGGCAAGTGTTGGGAAAACCTCAAATATAGTTTAATAACAGCAATGTTGCAGTCACCGCAGTGCGATGGGAACATTGTGACACCATTCATTAGTGATTACGAAGGTTTTAATGGACTTCTGTAAAGGAGATTAAAGTCTATCTGTCTATCAAGTCTGTTAACACGATCTTTGGTTACCTGACTACGGGGGAAACAGTTGGTTTGCGGGGAGAAGGCGAAACGAGCGTTATTTCTTCCCACGGATACACAGGAACGAACACCTGGCCGTTAGACGTTAGTAGCTTCATGCGGTCCAAGCAGTCACGACGGGGGAAGAGTTATGCGCCGTACTTTTCATTTCTGTACGTTTCAATGTGTTATATATTAGATTATAATTTATCAGAAGAAGAATTAATTTGTGTGGCATTAAGAAGTGCGGAGTCTGTGTAATTGATAAGTTAGTATTTAAGTGAAGAATGCCGCCTATCATTATGAGGCACTAAGTCGGAGGTTTCTGGCTTGCTAAATGCAGCTAAAATGACGCCACATCAATCAGCACAATTGCTGATCTGTCTAATTCCAATATTATGCCTTTTAGTTAGAAATGTAAATGCTTGTCCTCTTAAATTAGTTAGTAAATCATAACACCGCGTTGTATATGTGGCGTGTGTAGAATTAAGTGTGTTGCGATGATGATTTTGTGTTATGTCCGCAGAAAATGTAACAGGAAACACTGTAGGTGCGATTTTGGGTCATTTGTAGCCGTGTAAATTTTCTTAAAATGTGAAGTTAAATATTACAATAAAAATCAGTTAAATATGTTCAGGCCGGTAAAAGTGGTAATAATGATAAGATAAAGATAACTATTATAAGTGTGAAAGTATACTAATAATAATATCCACGTTAGGAGTAAATTGAGATAATAATAATAATAATAATAATAATAATAATAATAATAATAATAATAATAATAATAATAATAATAATAATAATAATAATAATAATGCATCAAGCAGTTGTGTGAGTGAGGTTTACAGTTTCATATCGAAATCCAGTGAAGTGAGATAATTTTTGGCATTTGGAAATTTAATTTTGTGACACCGTGTATTTGAGAGATAGAATCACGGCATGTTGATTTGCTCCTGAGGTCTGGGAAAATTTAGAGAAGCCGTTTTGAGATTATAATGAAGTTGTTTGGTTACTGGATGACTTGTACTTAAAATATGATCAAGCTCCGGAAGAAAATAAATTCAGGAAAAATGAGGAATGATATATTTATGAGAATCATTAAGAAGATTATTTGAGGCAGAGTAAGCCCTGTATTTTATGAGTGGAAAGTTCTAAGCAGGATGCGAAGAGAGTAGGCCCTGTAGTTTGATAAGGAGGATTTTTTACAGAGTGTATATGTTGATGTGTGATATTTCCGATGCAGGCTGTATAAGAGGAGTGACATCCTGTAGCCATCCTGAATTAAGTTAAACATAGCGCTTGAAAAATGTAAGGGTTGTCAAATCCAAGTGAATGTGTTGTAACTTATATTTTAAGTACATGTGATATTCTACCATGATTATTATTTTACGTAAAACTGTAAATAAAGTCAGTAAAGTCAAGTTGACAATTCCATTTGATACCAGCGAAGTGCATTTTGTTATAACCGGCCTCACGAACAAAACTCATTCCTTCACACGGTCGAGGTAAAACTTGCTTATTGGACATTGAATTTTATTCTGTGTCTCTTCGAGGCGAAAAACATCGCGATTTAGAAACATTGGGAGTGATGAGTGAGTTCACCAAATTGAAAGTTTACCCTGCATATGATGATGATAATTTACTTCACTGGAGAGTTTACAATGACGCATGTTTGGAATGTTGACATTGCAGGTTATTTGGAGTCTCACACACCAGGCTATGCCGCGAATATTGTGGCGGTTGTGATTATTGTTTTCATTATTATCACGTAATATCAGACGAGATTTGAGATTATTTTTATTTTGCGAACGTCACTGTATGTGTTTGGATTTAATGAGTGATATATTGAACTATTCAAACCTGTTATTTATTTTGGATTTCACACTTTATCGCAGTAAATTGACATAGTTATTATTATTATTATTATTCCACATTCGAGTTCATTTCTGTAGCAGATTTTACTTCATGTGTTTGAATTTCAATGAGAATTAGATTTAAATATCCGGACATTGTTTTAAATTTTCGGTTTCGCCCGACAGTATCAATGACGTGTAGATGGCATAGTGTTGGTTCGACGACAGGTTTGGGATGTCGCATACACATGATTACTGTTAGAGTTGTGTAGACACTTTAGTGTTGGCTCAACGGTAGATTCGGGATGACTCATGCACATGATTACCGTTAGAGGTGTGTAGACACGTCAATGTTGGCTCAGCGATAGGACCGAGGCGAGTGTACATACGTGCTAGAGGTGCGTAGGGACTGTAGCGTTGGCTCAACGATAGGATCAGGGCACCGTTTATACATAGCCAAGTCATAGGTTAGGCAAATTCAAGAATCGAATTGAACGATAATAGTGTCTGCAGTAGTGTATGCAGGTGTAGGGTATTATTTAGGCCACGTTTCGGCATAACCTTTACTAGCTGAAAAGTTATTCCATGATAGCGTTACATCAGTAGTGGCTTAAATGTAAGGGTTGTCCCACGTGGAAACCTGGCTAATGGAGATTGGTCCCTACTAGTTAGCCGCGTGTGTTCAAGCTCGATGGCCTTTCATTTTCTATTTTGCATTGCTTTTCTTTTACTTCGAGATTTATGGTTCGGGTGTACGACATGTTACGATAGTGAATTGTGTTGACACTTAGCTATTAATTTGTTTTGTATTGAGGAATTTACAATACGAATGCTGTTTCGATTCGTCAGCTGTTATCACATTTTGTTTATTTTACGGTATTTACCTTATATAGGTGAGATGTTGGTCTACCGATCACTTGTAGTTTAGTTTAAGGGGACAAGTGTAGGTAGGCAGATTTGTAATTGTAGTTATGTAGAATTGGAAAGATTTCATGATTTTTTAAATTGCGGACTTGTACTTTAACTAATTTAACGACGTAACTGTATCATAACATGAAAGTTGACTTGGTAAGAAGACTTTTCGAGTGATTTCCCACTTTTATTTAACTTTTTTATTGTGGACTAGTACTTTAACTAATTTAACGACGTAACCGTTTCATAACCTGAAATTTGGGTTGGTAAGAATATATATATATATATTTTACAATTTGCTTTACGTCGCACCGACACAGATATGTGTTATGGCGACGATGGAATAGGAAAGCCCTAGGAGTGGGAAGGAAGCGGCCGTGGCCTTAATTAATGTACAGCTCCGGCATTTGCCTGGTGTGAAGGTGGGATGCCACGGAAAACCATCTTCAGGGCTGCCGACAGTGGGGTTCGAACCCTCTATCTCCCGGATGCAAGAAGGATTTTCGAGCCATTAATTTTTTTATTTAAATTCAGTGTTTGGCGTTTCTTCTAAACGCAAAGTGAGTTCATGTTTCTCTGCATTTCGCAGTTTGTTCCCTCAGAACGATGTAACGTAAGATCATCGCGGCTCAAGTGTTGTTGGTTCATTCTGAACTTCTGTTTTGGGTGATTCATATTTCGGCATCGGGATTTATCTATAACTTAAGGGTGTCACTAGATGACAATGCATTGTTTGATTTTATTTCAGATTTTGATAATTGCTGTTCACTTGTAAACAACATCATGCTTTCAAATAGTATTTCGCAACCTATCCATAGCAACTGATAGTTTATTTGGTTCGATTAAGGATCCATTCGGGGCATGTTCCAGTATCCGAGAGGATATTAGACTGGTGGATAACCTTAATTAAATGTAAATATGGAATTCTATTTGTTGAAGGTCAGTTTTTTTTACGGATCATGGTGGGTTAAATCTCAGTTTTCCTGTTCCTTTTCTGGTTTTGCTGCCCACAAATCTCATATTGCGTTTTCAAACTTTGGAAGACACTATTGTAAATAATTTCAAGATACATCCGCCGTTCACGTTATGCAATGTGACTGGTTTATAATATTTTGTGATAAATTTGATTTGCTCTTTTTGGTTACGCAGAAAATATGATTGTCGTGATTTCGTTCAATAAATTTTTAGTAAGCACTGTTTGCTCCTCATTTGAAGTAGTTATGCTCTACACGACGCCAAGTTCAGGAATCAATATTGTTCTAGTGAAGCACCGAGGCAGACGACCGACTATGGAACGGTAGGTTCAAGGGTTCAATATCTGCAACGGAGCGACGTAAAACAAATATTTAAAAAACATTTAATCAGTTTACCCTCCAGAATTGGTTTTACACCCTGACTCAACGAGGGATCCCACCTCTCCCACCTCAAGGATAGTGCCCTGGGAGCGTGAGACATTTGGTCGGGGATACAACTGGGGAGGAGGACCTCGCTCAGGCAGCCTCACCTGCTATGCTTAACATGGGCCTTGGGGGATCAGAAGATTGAAAGGGATAGGCAGGGAAGAGAGAAGGAAGCTGCCATGGCCTTAAGTTAGGTACCGTCCCAGCATTTGCCTGAACAAGACGTGAGAAGCCACGGAAAACCAATTCGAGAATGGCTGAGGTGGGAATCGAACCCTCTATATCCCGTTCCAGTCCTCGTACCACTTTTAAAATTTCATGGCAGAGCCGGTAATCGAACCCTGGTCTCCGGGTTGGAATCACACTAACCACTACACCACAGAGGCGGACCTGGCTCATATTGAGTTTCAAAAATTAACAAATGGTTTCATGTTCCACTAATTACCTATACGGTTCTTCGGAGACACCACGGTGCCGAAATTGCCTTTCACAGCGGTTCTTTTACGTGCCGGTATATTTACCGACACGAGCCTGACGTATTTGAGCACCTTCAAATACCACAGGACTGAACTGGAATCGAAGCCACACCATGAGCTCAGAAGGACAGTGATTTACCGTCTGAGATACTCAGCCGTCAGCCGTCTAAGATTCCACAAATTAACCAAGTTTTGGCCGGTGGTTTAGGACCGGCTTATCTTCCTAATGCCACTTGAATATTTCAGCCTGAAATCCACGGGGGAAAAGCTTAATCACGCTCACCCATGTTACGTATCTACTATTAATAATAACGTTGTAGGACAAAATATGAAATCATTTGAGGATGGTTGACAGTGTTATTAGAACTAATACAAGTCCCATATCCAGGCACCCACAGGTAACGCATTTATGGTGAACTAAACTTGTCGATACGATACAGTGGAAACCTTATTTTTGCTGAGCGTGGGGATTGCTGGCCTTCATAAAAGTTCCCCGAATAGCACTGGAACATTGTAAATAATTCTTCCTTTTATATCAGTAGAAGATATAGCTACCATATCATCATTACCACCTGCGCTCATAATTTATTTATTTATGTATTTATTTGTTTATTTATAGTGCTTCAGACAGGTATAAACCTAATGATGGGAAACACATATACTATTACATTAAATAAAAAAATAAACTTAAAATTATATTATCTCCTTTTAAATTCCTGATAAAATAAAGCCATACATGAAATAACAATACAGTTCTCTTCAGTAGCATATCATTACAAATATTCAGTCATATATGCACATAATGTTACAAGGTATTTAAAAAATTAAAATTAAAATTATTCACGAACGCCTTTAAACCTGTATTAGTACTGTACTGTATTTATACAAGATGGTAGTGATGTTATCGAAGATGGCAATGATGATGAGGTAGATGGTATTACTAGAAAGTGAACTAAAACTATGAACATAGTAAGAGTCAGCAAAGTGGGATTTTAAAATTATTTGTTTACATTGTTTTACTATGAAAGAGTATGCAGTTGCGAATATATCTAGTCTGTACTCATTGCTATATTTATTATTTTCATTGAGTTTAAGACTGGTGAATAACTATGTTGTTGGGTACCTGATCTTGAGCAGTAGAAGGTAATATGGTTTGGGAGTGTAGATGAATTAGGGACACACAAATTGAACACAGAGAACACAATGGCCACCAATCAGATTGTTAAATAATTCATAGACTAATAGGAGAACTGTAATTACTCGTCTTTTTGCTAAGGACTTATAGCCAAGTTGTTTCATTAAGTCATCGTAAGAATCAAATTTATGGTAATTATTAGTGATTTTGTACGTTCAGCTTTATTTTCATATAGTTTAAAGCTGGGATTCCAAACGAGCGATGCATATGCTAGCTGGATTGTTACAAAGGAGTTGTATAATAACTTTATTGCTTCGGGATTTGTGAAATCACGTGTGCATCTCTCAATAAATCCTAACACTCTGTATGTATCTGCAACAACTCCGTTTGTGTATAGGGGCAGAGAACTTCAATTTAGCGTCAAAATATACACCAAGATCCCTGATAAAATTCACTAATGACAAATTAGTATTTAAAACGTTATACGAGTGAATAATTTTATTTTTATTCTTGAAAAATATCATTATATGACACTTGTTTTTGTTAAAAATCGAACTTGTTAATAGGGCTCCAATGTGGTATGCTATTGAGGTCTTTCTGAAGAATTCTTCAGTCCTCCTTTGACCGAATAGTTTTGAAAAGTTTTACATCGTCTGCGAATAGCAATATGTTTGAATAGTGGATACATTTAGGAAGATCAGTAATGGTCCAAGATTTGAACCCTGTGGACACCAGATCGAGTATTGTAACACGCAGGGTCAAATCCTTTATAAGACAGAAAATTGTTGTCTATCAGAGAGATATGATGTAAATAATTTGATTAACCTGTGAAAGAGTTCACAATAAGCTAATTTATTTAAAAGTACATTGTGATCCACTTTACTGAATTCCTTTCTGAGACCTGTGAAAACTACACCAGCTTGGCCTCCTGCATCCAGAGTTGCCGATATTTCATGAGTGAACTCCAACAGATTTGTCGTTGTCGATTTTCACGGTCTGAATATATGTTGGGAGTCACTGATGATAATTTCTATATGTTAGAGCACATGCCGATAGAGGGTTTGTTCGTAAACTGACCTATCCCCAGATCCTCCCAATTTGGAGGAAATAATCCAGTTTTTAACGAAATGTTAAAAATAGTTGAGAGAGGATATAATAAAATATCTCCACATACTTAAATTATATATGGAGGGATTAGACCTGGGCCTGCGGCTTTTGAAGTTTCATCTTACGTATTGGCTTTTGAATTTCGATTGAACTAATTTCATTATCGTTTTAGTACATTCATCGATGGATCAGTTTCCTTCTTCTCATATTTCGGTAAATCATACCGCACCCGTTCCTCTGAGTATATAGATGAGAAATAGTCCGCAAAACTGTCAGCAACAGATTTGTCGCTTAAAATGCGTTTTCCATTCTATTTCATTACACTGGCATAGTGGTCCCATCGTTTACTTTAGACGAATTTCCAACCGTTCTTCGTATACACGCCTATTTCATGCTCTACCTGCCCGATATAGGCTTTATGCGCGATGCTTATATCTTTCTTAACACTTCTTCTTAACTCTTTGAATTTCAAGAAATGGAAAGCCTTATTTCTATGCCCTTCGCACATCTTCCTGTGATGGTATGTTTTCGGCCTAATATTCTTATTATCTCTTGCGTAACCCAACAGGTATCGTTTATTTTTCCTGACGGTTTCCGGAGCACAGGAATTTAAAACAGAATACAATTTAGAATAAAATATGTCTAATACCTGGTTAACATCAGTATATTTTTTCTAGGATGTTCCCATCTATGTGTGAAAGTCTCCTGTATAACAATTCAAAATCTGTCTTGTTGTAATTGTATACAAATTTATTTCCAGTTGCTTCTTTTTGTTGGTAACAGTAAGTAATGTTTAAGGTCGGGGGATGATTGTCTTCTGGTACGAGAGGATGGAAGTTTTTGTTGAGTGATTATTGACAATACTAGGACAAGCGTACTGCCACTGTTAATGACAATGCCGTCAACATTCCTTAATCCCATGATTTGTAAGAAATTATTAAGTGTACGGATGTCAAGTCGTCGACAGTTCTTAGCATATCTCACAGGGATCAGGGCTCGGCTTTGGAAAATATCGAGGAAGGTAATTATCACTGCTTCATTAGAACACATTACAACTGTACTGTTGTGCACCATCACCATAGACATTCATTGAGTCTTCTGAGTGCACCCGAGTTGTCTATTGTGGATTCTTATATGGCTGAAGGGACAAATTGTAGAACCACAAGCTCAGACTCGTGCTTTCGTTGTTATGTTGTGGGCCTTCGTAGATAATAAGTTGGGACTTTGGCCGATCAGACGCCGTATCCTCCAAGTTACCAGTGTCCATTTGCAATTTCTTGAAACTTCAAACTGGGGAGCTTCGAAGATCTATCAAGTCTACAACAGTCGATAAGGAATTAGGTAAATTAGACTGGGACTTTGGTTGGAGGAAGCTACATTTTACTCTTAGTGAGCGAGTTGGCTGCGCGGTTAGGATCGCGTAGCTGTGAGCTTGTATTCGGGAGAGTGGGTTCGAATCACGTCGTCGGCAGCCCTGAAGATGATTTTCTGTTGTTTCCTATTTTCACACCAGGCAAACGCTGCGGCTGTATCTTTAAAAAGGCCACGGCCGCTTCTTTCTCAACCCAAGCCCTTTTCTGTCCTTCCGTCACCGAAAATCTTCAATGTGTTACTGCGACTTTAAACAAAAGAAAAGCAAAAACAAAACAAAAACCCTACATTTTTCTCTTGTCTATGCCAAGAGATAGATGAAGAAAATACAAAATACTTCATCCATATGAAGAAAAAGCAACGAGCGGTCTCATTTCGAATTAAGTGGCTGTTCATTAGCTTCATCATCAGGTGAATTTTGTATCCCTGGATTTTCATGCTAGAATATGAATGAAATGTGGATGAATATGCATTTAAATTATGAACAAACACGAAATGAATGAACTCCCCAATGACATCAGGGAAGCTAAATCTAAGACAAAATTTAAAATCCTTTGCCAGCGTCATCTTTTAAGCACTTCCAGTCTTTCTTGAGTGTGAATGGGATGCATGAATGAGAGTGAATATGGTTGTTTATTGCAATGTGTTCCTGTATATAATTTAGTTATACTTTACTCAGTTTAGTAAGTGATACTTTAGTTGCTTTAGTTATACTTTAGGTTGTAAAGATTTCATATGTTTAAATTTTATGTAAAATATACATTGTATATACATGAAGTGGTTAAGTGTAAGAAAGGGCCGGGAGCCCTAACTTCGCCACAATAAAGACGCTTTAATAATAATAATAATAATAATAATAATAATAATAATAATAATAATAATAATAATAATAAATATATTGCACCTACTGGCCGTGAGGTTAGGGTCGCATAGCTGTGAGTTTGTATTCGGGTGATAGTGGGTTCGAATCCCACCGTCAGTAGTCCTGAAGATGATTTTCCGTTGTATCCTATTTTCACACCAGGCAAATGCTGAGGATGTACCTCAATTAAGGCCACGGCCGCTATCTTCCTAAACCAAATCCTTATCCGTCCTTCCCCTACGGAAAATCTTCAATGTGTTAATGTGATGTCAAATCACATGGAAAAGAAAAGGCAAAGAGTTTGCTCTTGTCTGTGCTGTCTGCATCAATGTCAAGAAACACCAACAAGCGGTCTGATTTCAATTTAATTATCTCTTTCGTTAGCTTCACAATCAGGCGAAATTTGTACTCCTGGAATTTCATGCTAGAATATGAATAAAATATGGAAGACCAATCATTTAAATTATGAATAAACCCTAAATATATGTGAACTACTGCAACTATTTTAATGCATGTTCTCTGGATGATATCAAGCAGTACATTATTATGTGTTAGTACAACAGACAATTTGGATTGTGTACTTAAGTTTCGTATTTCTTTATGCCGTACATCGCTGTTTGAATTACGTATACTTGTTGCTCTTTCGTTTGTTGTTATAATCCACTTCTTTAGGAGGGAAGTTAGCCCTACAACACTGGAGTTACCTGTTACGGAATAGTGTTCCGTGTCACAAAGCACAACAAGCGCAACTTCCGCCAACTTGTTGACATATTTTATTCCCTTAAAACAGCTCGGTTTACCTCTCCGTCACGAACACATTTGGCAGCCAAGGACCTACAGTAACAGTGCAAAGAATCATGGCATAGCTGAAACATTTCTTAATGATCGTACAGCAAACAAAATGGTTTGATTTTAAACGAGACGACTATAAATTCTTGTTCTGTTTCCTTGCAAATGAATCACATTGAACTGCACAGTACCTGACCTCGATATCTCACGTTCTCTGGAACTTTGGGAACCTAACATGAAAGATGATATTCAATCACTCAGTCAGTCACTACTGATTTGCATTTAGGCCAGTCACCCAGGTGGCAGATTCCCTATCTGTTGTTTTCCTAGCATTTTTCCTAAAATGATTTCAAAGAAATTAGAAATTTATTGAACATCTCCCTTGGTAAGTTATTCTAGTTCCTAATTCCCCTTCCTATAAGCGAACATTTGCCCCAGTTTGTCCTCTTGAATTCAAAATTAATCTTCATATTGTGATCTTTCCTACTTTTAAAGACGCCACTCAAACGTATTAGTCCACAAATGTCATTCCACACCGTCTCTCCACTGACAGCTCGGAACATACCACTTAGTCGAGCCGCTCGTCTCCTTTCTCCCTAGTCTTCCCAACACAAACATTACAACAGTTTTGTAACGCTACTCTTTTGTCGGAGATCACACAGAACAAAACATCGCAGCTTGTTTATGCCTTTTCTAGAATGTTTTTGTTGTTTTCCTTCATGCAAGGGACTTTGAATATCTACAGGAATCCTATTTTCTGAAAGAAGAAAAGGGGGTATCTTTATAAAATATTTGACGGAGTCTTAAGGTATGGCTAACTCAATATACAGTCAAACTTCTATAAATCGAACGTTTATAATTCAAATTTTCGATATTTCAAAGGAATTTCCGTTTCCCGACGTAATCTTATAAATTTTACATGTTATATATTTCCTATAACTCGAAGTTCTATTATTCGATGTTTTCGATATCTTGAAGAATATTTCAAGCCCAGATGTAAAATATGTTTTCTTAACTCAAAGTTACACGGAACATTCAGCATATGCGTAGTCATTGAAAATCCACAGCCTGTTTCCAGTCATTCGACCTGGTCAGGAATGGAATGAATGTACCCCCATCTAGCGGCGAGGATAGGAATTGTGCCGGCTGCCGAAGCCTGTCGCACTCTTCTGGGGCAATGGTTAATGACTGACAGATTAAATGAAAGGATATTGGAGAGTGTTGTTGGAATGAAACATGACAGGGAAAACCGAAGTACCCGGAGAAAAACCTGTCTCGTCTCCGCTGTTTGCAGCACAAATCTCACATGGGGTGACCGGGATTTGAACCACGGAACCCAGCGGTGAGAGGCCGGCGCGCTGCCACCTGAGACACGCAGGCTCCGCATGCGTACTCATTATTCCCACATAAAACTAGTTCCTGTAGTAGGAACCTGAACTTAATTCGTCTCCTTATATGCATTCTCTACATTTTCCTTAAAGCGTATTGTTTTACTAGTCACATGCCGTAGCACTTTGCAAGCACTTTGGCAGCTGGTACTTCGCAACCATCAACAAGCTATTTACAATCAGGGGTGCTGTGTTGAGTTGCAAGTTCCTGACGTGATGGATCAGTGAAGCACTGACCACACTTCGCAGCTTTGTTCAAGGACAGTCATCAGTTGGTGAGGACGTGTGTTCTACTGTTAATATGCTGGGAAAATTCATAGAGAGCTAGTGTTATTGCAAAAGCGCCAAGGAAAAATTGCGTACTTCTTTTCAAAGATATGAATTTGTAAGAATCCTAAAATGAGAAATATCCTTATTAAGGCATAATGAGGTTTTAAAAACACTGATTATTAGTACGATATCTAAACATATTAAAATTCAAAATGTAGAAAAATGATAATAGCACTGGTGACAAAAATTAGGAAGTTAATAACGGCTCAATTTAATTTTTTGTTCGAGGAGCCAATGGGTATGCAAATTTTTCTATACCTCGAATTTTCGATATCTCGAAGTATTTTCAGCCTCCGCAAGCACTTCGAGATATTCAGTTCGACTGTATTAACAAAAATAGTCAATTATTCAATATAAACACTAGAGAAATAATACATACTTGTATAAAAAACTTGTGTTTCGGTGCTCTTTCCTCTCCTTTTGATGGTGGTGGATAGTTCATGAATGGTACTGTCCACAACCATATCTGATGTAAAAATGAATATCGTCGGGAAGTTTTCTGTCTTCAGGTATCACATCAAAGAATTCAAGAAGGAAACATCCTTGAACTCCGACTTTACAATATTAACCCTCATTTCTCTCTGCCCATTTGGAGCCGATTCTCTTTATCTTTCCATGACAAATTAATGTTTGAGAAGACACGTTTCACCGAAGCATTGGAGCTAGCAATGAGGTGAATGTAATAAATGTCTGTGTTTCTTTCTTGAAATGTCCAAACATTTTCACCGTTCTTCTTCTTCTTCTTCTTCTTCTTCTTCTTCTTCTTCTTCTTCAGGTTACCATACAGGGTAGGTTTTTCCCTCGGACTGAGCGAGGGATCCCACCTCTACCACCTCAAGGGCAGTGTCCTGGAGCTTCAGACTCTGGGTCGGGGGATACAACTGGGAGTATGACCAGTACCTCGCCCAGGCGGCCTCACCTGACAAGCTGAACAGGGTCCTTGTGGTGGGATGGAAGGATTGGAAGGGATAGACAAGGAAGTGAGAAGGAAGCGGCCGTGGCCTTAAGTTAGGTACCATCCCCGCATTTGCCTGGAGAAGAAGTGGGAAACCACGGAAAACCACTTCCAGGATGGTTGAGGTGGGAATCGAACCCACCTCTACTCAGTTGACCTCCCAAGGCTGAGTGGACCCTGTTCCAGCCCTCGTACCACTTTTCAAACTTCGTAGCAGAGCAGGGAATCGAATCCGGGCCTCTGGGGATGGCAGCTAATCACACTAACCACTACACCACAGAGGCGGATACCGTTTATCCCAAACCTTAAATTCTGTAGTATTCCAATCTTCAATTTTGGACTCACTACCACGGATTTTAATATGAACTCTGATCATCGAAAAGCTCTTCATTAGCAGTAAAATTTGACATTATGTCTTTTACTCCATAAAATTATTTACTGATTTATCTCTAACTGACGGACGAAACCTGGAATACCTATTACGCTGTTGAAAATAATTGAATGAATTATAGGTCCGCATGTACTGAAACGCTGTGCTGTAGAAGTCAGATGTGCAGATTACAAGTGTTTCTTGTGTCATCAGACCTTTACAAAAAATATCATGTTAAAGTTTTCAGATCATTCATCAGAAACATTTCAGTCCAACGCGTCGTAAACTATTTCTTTACTCATCTCCAATTTCGTTGAATCTTCTCGTTCTATTCTACGAATGGTAAACTTAAGTTTTCAATACGTTGGATTAATATGAGTTTTAGGGTGCTGACTATAATTCTCCTGGACACGCGGGAAAAACTAAAATAATATAAAAATCTGAGACTATCCCGAGATCTGAGATCCCTGGATTAGCTCATAGTATGTGCTGTACGTTAAGGCTGTTTGATTATCTGTGTGACTGTTGTATTCGTACTTATGTGTGCATTTGGACTTAAAAGAGACTGGGATTGGGAAGGTAGGGGTCGCCTATCTGAGATTAAAGACGTGCTTGATTCCCTTGGATGGATGTGGGTTTGACTCCCAGCAAGAAGTCTAAAATTTCCGTGGTTTCCCATTTTCACACCAGGCAAATGCTGGGGCTGTACCTTAATTAAGGCCACGGCCGCTACCTTCCAACTCCTAGGCCTTTCCTATCCCATCGTCGCCATAAGACCTATCTGTGTCGGTGCGACGTAAAGCCGCTAGCAAAAAAAAAAAAAGAAGTCTAAAATTTAGAAATGGGGCCCACTTCTGGAGTGACACAATAGCTCTGAAATTCAGTAATCCTACATAAGAAATGATTTCCACGTTAAATCCGGGAGGAAAATTAATACATTTAACCACTGTATCCCACTTAGTATCTAGGATATGGACCGTGAATTCGTACTTCCACTACTACAGGAGCTTTCGTTGCCAGCACAGTGATGGGTTTAAGGCATAGACGCGTGAGAACGATAATAATATTATAATTGTTCTTGAGGTCTGTTACTGGCATGAAGTTTCCGTTCACTTCTTTGTTGCTTTGTTGTTGTCACCATGGTAAATGGTCTCGAGGACTTAGTCTGGTGAGGTCTGTCTGATAACTTGCCTGCATGTGGTGTCAGGATTGTTCCGAGTTTGTATTTACAGTAACTGACCTAGGAATGGGAAGGAAGCAACCTTGACTTGTATGCTCGGTGCCATTCAGACATTGAACTGGTACACAATTTTTAGGATCGGTGAGAGTAGGATTTGAATCCCGTTGTCTTCTCAGTTGTGTTCATGAACTTAGTTTGCAATCCATTCCAAAAGAACTTCAGTCCTTTAAGGTATAAATGAAAATTGAATTTGAAGCGAGGTTAGGCGATCGGAATGGTAATTAACCACGGTGTTAGTTTCCCGATGTAACCCTTCCACGTTGGCTGGTACTTAAAGAGTCCTTCCCCGCGGCATGTAATTTCTAGAGCTGCTCCATTATCTCCAAGTGTTGTTAATTAGAGGCTCCATTTCCAATGCTTTCATAATATCCTTTCTGTTGTGATTCCATTCACTACTACGTGCAGTTTGTCATGTACTCAATTTTACGTGTTGTTAGTCTGCTTACATTGTTTGTTTACCAACCCTTGTCCCATTCCTCTACGCGGTCGGGTATGAGATGAGATGAATCTATCGTGGCGGATTTTTTGACCGGCTGCCCTTCCTGACATCAACCTAATCAGAGAAGTTAATGAGATGAAATGAATGACATGATGTATGGTAGTACGAATGGTGAGGGTGAAACCCGGTGCCCGCTCATAGCCTACACCTGTCGAATAGCACCAAGGGGTCTGCTCGAAGCTTAACGTCTCCATCCGACAGACGAATAACCATCAACAGCGTCATATGCCCTCACTCCATATGAGCTCTGCGGAGAGGTTTGGAACTTTATCCAGGCTTTTGGCACGCATTCTAAAACCAAAAACCAAATCCCGTGGCACTACAGCCCTTGAAGGGCCTTGGCCTACCAAGCGACCGCT
Organism: Anabrus simplex; assembly: GCF_040414725.1. NCBI lineage: Eukaryota > Metazoa > Arthropoda > Insecta > Orthoptera > Tettigoniidae > Anabrus > Anabrus simplex. Next base: position 969,589,182 of record NC_090266.1, on the reverse strand, counting down.
GCTCAGCCCGAAGGCCTGCAGATTACGAGGTGTCGTGTGGTCAGCACGACTTATCCTCTCGGCCGTTATTCTTGGCTTTCTAGACCGAGGCCGCTATCTCACCGTCAGTAGCTCCTCAGTTCTAATCATGTAGGCTGAATGGACCTCGTACCAGCCCTCAGGTCCAGTTAAAAATCCCTGGCCTGGCTGGGAATGGAACCCGGGGCCTCCGGGTAAGAGGTAGGCACGCTTCCCCCACACCACAGGGCCGGCTATGGCACGCATTCTAGCGATTATAAATTGTATACCACCACCTCCCGTACCCTGCCGGCCAACATTCTGATGGTGAAAATTTATTCGACCACCGTGACTCGAAACGGCTAACCACGGTGTCGGACCGTTTAGACTTCAATGCCTTAACGATCACGGCCATCAAGCTGGCTTGTTACTCTACTAAGATTCTGTAGTTTAAATTCACATGTGGACCGACGACCTAAATAATACCATCTTTGTCCCCATGGCAGAGTGCTTGTTGCAGAGCAACATGGAGGATTAGACGAACGTACGTCTAAGATACGGGCAGGACGAATTGAAGTACATAGTGTGGCGACTTCTGCTATTTGATACGTTCCGACACTACGCGGCGCTGGTGTAGGTAAACGGGGATCAGCTGTCCCTCAACATGTGATTTTAAATGAGCTCTGATGTGACTTAATTCGAAATTTATCGTTTAAATAAGTTATTTAAAACCGTGTGTTTATTATTGTTATGTTTCAGGAATGTGCATTCTCTTTACTGACCGATGACTGTGTTTATGTGCGATCTGTGTTTCGAGCAAATTAAGATATAGTGTTCTTTGTTTTGAAAGTAATATGTGACAAATTCGTAGGAAATATTTTACATTTAGTAATGATTTAATGGCATTACTTCTGAAATTGGTTCGTCAGTGTCTTAACGAATATCTCAAACGGGTATGTATGTATAGAGCTAAGTCATATTTCATTAATTCACCACGAAATGAAACTCAGTTGCAATTATTAATTATAACCTTAAAAATGCACATGTTCAACTGTTAGTCTACATGCTACGTAATATAAGCATATTAAAACTCTGCAGGCACCCACATGATGTTACGTACCGTTATGTCATACATATGTAATTCCTACATAACTACTTAAGTTAAATTATATGTTAACATGCTCAGATTAATGAATCTTACCAGCACTTCACCCCATCAGTCAGTTAACTGAACACCTTGGACATTTTCCGGGTATGTTTTGCGGTCGTACAAGCTTGCACTTCCTTCCGTACTTCTTTAATTCGGAAATAAAATCGGCATCGTATGTAATGAAAAATTAATTTTGGTACCAAGTCCTGAGCATGTTCAGTACAGCACCCAAGTCTATGAGAACAGTAATTGAAGGTAAACTATCCAGGCATTCTATGAATATATTCCACCCTATAATTCTTCTTGTACACTAATATTTCTCACAACAACTTCCTCTACATGAGGAAACATCAATAATAATTCATTTGATGGGTAAATTAGATAGTTGGATGAGTTACAATATTCCTGTAGACTTGTTAAGGCTGAAAACGGGCTGCCTTTTTCCTCCTCTGTATTGTTTTGCAGAGACCCAATGCATGCTGTACAGTCTGTCACTTTGCTTGCATGTTTAACAATATACCCACAGAAGCGATGAATAACATTCATTTTTGAACTGGTGAAAGGAACTATTTGTTCATCTTCCCAACTTGATAAGGATGGCTGATCAAAGGTAAGCTTGCTGCCAATTTTCTACTGAGCTGTACTTATGATTTTGCCATTATCTTTGGCAACAGCTTTTGCCATGGCTCTAATCTGACTGAAAAATGATGTTAAGGGTACTTCAACTTCAGACTGGCAATTACCTCCTTTAGGTATAGCATTGCTTAGTGGGACAAACACTGATTGTAACATGTGCAGATGCAAAAAGTCCACTGTAGAAGGGTGATCATCACAGCTTATGGATCGTAGGATACCATAGTGCCTTTCCAAGGGGTCTTGGTTGAATTTGCCTGCAAGCACATAAGAAAAACCGCGGCTCCACAAATACTGTGTAAGTTCTATTGTGCTTGTAAGTGTCACACGCATGGACTCAAGAGTTCTCTCAGAGGAGAATGTATTGTTTTGTGCTTTTAAGATCTCACTCATTTCACACAAACGATAAAATTTCTCACAATCAGGAAATAATGCTTCGTCAGGAATTTTTCGCATTCAATGCATCATTGAGGTCCCTCGTTAAAATTTCTGTGGCTTCACTTCCTTCAAAACCATTGGTGTGACTGTCTCTAAAAATGAATTGCGTTTGCCATACTCCTGCTGAATAACTGGAACGCCAAACGAGCATTCATTTTCTGAAAACCGTTAGGGTTGATATGTGATGAGGTTATTTTTGGACATACTCGCAAACCTGCAGAATCCTGGAGGGTGTCATTTTCATAAACTAGCCTGTAATAGTCGAAGCTGATATTGTGGCCTTTATAGGTAGAATTTTCTTTGGCAAGAAAATAGTTTCTAACGCATTTCAGGATATGAACTGCATCTGAAAATGCCCAAATCTTTCTGGAGGAGCTCACACGATTGGGAATGCTTACATTTAAGTTATTTAGTTTACCACTGGGAGCCTCCGTGACTCAGACGGCAGCGCGTCGGTCTCTCATCGCTGGATACCGTGGTTCAAATCCCGGTCACTCTATGTGAGGTTTGTGCTGGACAAAGCGGAGGCGGGGCAGGTTTTTCTCCGGGTACTCCGGTTTTCCCTGTCATCTTTCATTCCAGCAACACTCTCCATTGTCATTTCATAGCATCTATCAGTCATTAATAAAATCACTTTGGGAGTGGCGACCCCATCGTACTAATAGCCTATATCTGCTTCATTCATTCCATCCCTGACCCGGTCAATGACTGGAAAACAGGTGGTAGGTTATCTTTTATTCTCAGTTTACTACTGATATCAAGATTTTGCCAAGCTTTCTTGTTTGTCTGACTCCCATCGCACACAAATCCAACAATATGAATCCCAGCATTTTCCAGTTGAATAATAACATGGATTATTATTTTTGACAGTATGTCACCAAGTGTGGAATTGCGAATTGCATATATTGCAATAGGTTGCACCCAGTGCTTTAAGAGTGGTACAAACATAAACACTAGGGCATGATTTGCAATATTTGCTTGTTGATCTTCTGGTGTGAGATCATCAAAGTCCACGTACCCATCTATTTTTAAAGAAATGCAATTAAACTGTATTTCTTCTTTTAGTTTAACTTCATCGAATATTAATATTCCTAACCTGTTGTTGTCATCATCATCATAAGTGTTAAAGGCTTGAGAAATGGCACTGACTGAATGACGATTGATACCGTATGAACATTACAGGACATTCAACAGACTGCGAAGATGTGATGGTGATGGCAGTGGCAGAATGTCATGCTGTCTACAATGCCTGTAACATTTCGGGGACTTAATTTTCAACAGGAGTACTTCCAGAAGAAGTTCCTGATCATAACGCATGCCTTTTAAACTTCTGGTATTGCTCTTCTTCAGTATGGTATCAATTATTATCTTCTGTTTCCTACTTAGTCTTTCATTAGGGGTATTTACCTGTTTTTTGGGTGATTTAATTTAAGCTCCCTTTCTAATTCAGCATTCTTTTTCTTTTCTTCTTTTAATCTTCTGCTAAAAAAGTAACTTTGCTCTGGAGATGTTTAAATTCTCTTTTTTAAGATAAATACCCTCTTGCTATCAGCACTAACCTATGATTTATCACCAGCACTAGAGCATACAGGGCTAATACTAGGGGAGTCTAGTATGGAATTTATCACCTGTAGAAGGAACATCCAATTTGGTAGACTGGCGTTGATATGGAGACCTTCTTACTGTGATGTTTCGTGATAAATATTTCGGAAGATTAGATAAAATATGTGGGACTTCTGTAGGATCCAGTTTCCATTTCTGTCTTGGAATTTCCACTTTTCACCATGAATAATGAAACTGTCTCATTTTTGGATAAATTCGGCCGCAAAATGCACTTCACAGATACGACTTTTATCACTTAAAGGCAGATCTTGACGTGGGATAGCTGTCGACCACTTCGAGAACAGAGTGGGATCTTTTGGGGGTAAAAAAAAAATGCCGCTTCTCATTCGATTTTTTATCGTAACCCGACTTGCAACCCGGGACATACCAAGTTGTAGGCGTATTCCGGTGCGGAAGTAAATTGGGAACATGCATCATTTTCAAAAATATTTTTTTGAAAAGTACACCAATGAAATAGTACGTAAACGTATTACATTGTGGTATGTTGCCTTGTTTTCTACCATTAAAAAAATATTTAATAGTGCCTTTCCGCAAGGCGAGTGAAACGGCCTCTGACGTAAGCGGCGCGCTGTGACGTCACGTTCCAGTACCGCATGGAGCTCTACCAGCCGTTGTGCATCAGCCGTTGCTAAAAGCCGATTGTTTATTATTCATGATCGCGAATAACTTCGAAATGACAGAAGAAACGTTCAAAACAGCACAGTCAGACAATCTACTATGTGTAGATGTCATCATTCTTGAAAAATGTGACTTTTGTGGCCGCAGAAATTCGCGGATAACAAGCAAGTTTGTAAGTGGCGTCTTTTATATACGTGCAATGTACTGTAACCCATAGTATTAGGATAACAACGAACCTGGATAGATATCACATCACTTTCAACATTTCCTTCTAGACTGATTCCCCTATTAAAGAATAACATTACATTTTCGGGCTTTCAGCATTAGTAAAGTAAGAAATCGGATTTCAGCACTAACATAAACATATAGGTAGCATTATAGTACTAGTCCGCTTCTGTGGTGTAGTGGTTAATGTGTGTCACTCCCGGAGGCCCGGTTTCGATTCCCGGCTCTGCCACGAAAGTTGAAAACAAATAGTACGAGGGCTGGAACAGGCTCTACTCAGCCTCGGGAGGTCAACTGAGTAGAACGGTTTCGAATCCCACCTCAGCCATCCTCGAAGTGGTTTTTCGTATTTTCCTACTTCTCCTCCAGGCACCTAAGGCTACGGCCGTTTCCTTCCCTCTTCCTTGTCTATCCCTTCCGATCCTCCCATCCTCCAACAAGGCCCCTGTTGAGCATAACAGGTGAGGCCGCCTGGGCGAGGTAATGGCCCTCCTCATCAGTTGCATCACCATACTCAAAGTCTCACGTTCCAGGACACTGTCCTTGAAGTGGTAGAGGTGAAATCCCTCGCCGAGTCCGAGAGAAAGCCAACCCTGAAGGATAAACTGATTAAGAAAGAAAGAAAGAAGGAAAGAAAGAAAGAAAGATCATAGTACTATAGGGCTATAATCTATCATCCCCCCCCCCAAAAAAATATTTATGGTTGGGACAACTGGCCTACCCACTTCCGGGGCCCATGAAAGAGAATTAAATATCTTTATGGAGGGAAAAAATTAAACATGATAAAGATAAATATGACTTCATCTAGTTTTCACAAGTCGGGCTGAGTGGTTCAGACGGTTGAGGTGCTGGCCTTCTGACCCCAACTTGGCAGGTTCGATCCTGGTTCAGTCCGGTGGTAGTTGAAGGTGCTCAAATACATCAGCCTCGTGTCGGTAGATTTACTGGCACGTAAAAGAACTCCTGCAGGACTAAATTCCTGCACATCGGCGTCTCCCAAAAATAGTAGTAGTTAGCGAGGCGTGAAGACAATAACATTAATTACATTTGGCTTTTAACAAGCTGAGCATATCAGGAAAGAAAAGTGTCCTGGTGACATTTTAGTCGCTCAATACAGGAATGTCTTTGGGTGCTGTGACTTTTACTTTTTTTTTTTTTTTTTTTTTTTTTTTTTGCTGTTTGCTTTACGTCACACGGTCACATATAGGTCTTATGGCGACGATGGGACAGGAAAGGCCTAGGAATGGGAACAAAGCGGCCGTGGCCTTAAGTACAGCCTCAGCATTTGCCTGGTGTGAAAATGGGAAACCACGCAAAACCATCTTCAGGGCTGCCGGCAGTGGGGTTCAAAACCCACTATCTCCCGGATGCGAGCTCACAGCTGCGCGCTCCTAACCGCACGGCCAACTCGCGCGGTATTTTTACCCTTCGGTTTATTGACTTGGCTTGTATAACCTAAAACTTTGGCTAAGTAGGATAATATTTTAAACACCTACATCACTATTTTCACCTGTGTGCAATTATGTTATTTATTTCATTAATATTATGATAATTATTATAATTGAGCATTGTTAACTTATAAGACCCCCAACAGACAAGCATTGGTTTTGTGTAGAGTTATACGTTTGTTAAATTCACGTTGTTTCCTTTCATGATGTACACGCCTATTCTTTGTTACATTATAGAGTATTTAGATATAGCCTAATTTCTTTACCAATTAAGCTCTTCAATAAAGACATACATAACTGTCCCATGCCAAGAGATATTTGTAGAATTAGAGCTGTCAAAATGGTTCATAACCCCTTTGATTTATTATCTTGACATGGATCACCCAAAACATAGGTTAGGTTTGGAGAATACTTTAATAATCAGCATTATTTAATGCACTGTTTATTACTTTCATATTCCAAGATGTAATTGAAGCATTTAAATAAAGCATAATACATTAAAATTTAAAGTTTTACCACTAGAACAGCTGACATGGAAAAGTGATTTGAAAATTCAAACAAATTCATCTTACGTTAAAATCTTAAAAAAAATAAACTGTAGACTTTTCCGATATATCACCAGCATTTCTCCGGCTCGCCAAAATCCATTTCTGCCTAGTTTTAGCGTCTTTGGAACATTTATAAACAATTTGTTTGGTATGGTATGCGATGTGCTATTGCACATCGGAACTCTACACCATTTATAAGTTTTCTGCCTCACTGTCTGCGCAGGATTCATTTTAAGTCTAAAATATACCACTCAGATTATTATCCAATGTATAGACCTCGAATTTAACCATACCAGACACTAACATAAAGTAGAAATACGCGAAGTGTATCCTGCTTCTCACAGCACACTATGTGTTATTTCGTCTGCTAATTCAGTCAACCTGTACGATGACGTCAGACCAATGAGATCGCGTACTTGCGTGACGTGACATTTTCGTAGATTTTTATCATGTTTAGAGTTATTATTTGTACATTCTGATCACATTTTTGAATTCTGCATGAAATTTTGAATCAGATTAGCATGTTTTTAATTAAAACCCCGGATCATGCATGTTCCCTATTGAAGCATACACCCAGGTATACGTCCTACTTCTCAAAAGCCTAAATATTTTTAACTTTTTAGTGCACGGAAAGTTAACACCAGATATTTTACACGTATAAAACTGGGAAACGTATAAAACTACCGAAAAAAACCACAAAAATGTTCACACACTTCCACATAAAGCCGACAAAAAGCGCGCGTACTTGGACCTTTTATCGACAGCAGCGTTGCAGGTGGCGGGGAACATGTACACCGTGTCTGTTAACATGTGATTCAGAGGGAGTCGTCACACTATTCATTTCTATTCGTCCTGATACGGGTAAACTCAATATGCTAATGACTACAGTGGCCCTTTTCGGTAAGATCACAAGGGGAGGTCACGGTGTCCGCATCACCGATTTTGTTAAAACTTTGTAGGTTGGTAGTACTACATCACAAAAATGCACTGAAAATGTTGTAGCGCGCAACTCTCAAATATTTTTGATAAAAGCGATTTCGTAAATATTGAAGAAAGTTAAGAGAGGTTTAGCATGCCACGTACCATCAAGCTAGACACTGTGGCGCGGTGATCGAGTGGTTAAGGTTTTCTACTTCAGTTTTGAAGATGGCGAGTTCGAGTCACGCTGCTACCAGCTTTCTACCCCTCTTTTCCCCCATTTTTAATCTATGAAAAACTTATTTTCTCCTCTTACTGTCAAAATAGATTTACACATTTATGTCCCAGTAATTTGGCCTCTTACCTAATCTCTACAGAGTCGCTGGGGTCCGCCTCTGTGGTGTAGTGGTTAGTGTAATTAGCTGCCTTCCCCCGGAGGCCCGGGTTCGATTCCCGTCTCTGCCAAGAAATTTAAAAAGTGGTAGGGGTCTGGAACGGGGTCCACTCAGCCTTGGGAGGTCAACTGAGTAGAGGTGGGTTCGATTCACACCTCAGCCATTCTGTAAGTGATTTTCCGTAGTTTACCACTTCTCCAGGCAAATGCCGGGATGGTACCTAACTTAAGACCACGACCGCTTCCTTCACTCTTCCTTGTCTATTCCTTCCAATCTTCCTGTTCAACATAGCAGGGGAGGCCGCCTGGGCGAGGTACTGGTCAACCTCCCCTGTTGTATCCGCCGACCCAGAGTCTGAGGCTCCAGGACACTGCCCTTAAGGCGGTAGAGGTGGGATCCCTCGCTGAGTCCGAGGGAGAAAACGACCCTGGAGTGTCAACAGATAAAGCAGAAGAAGAAGAGTCGCCGGATCAAGTAAGCGATTTATATAAAGAAAGGTTGTGGCTACTCCAACCACTACTCTTATACCTTCATATCTTCCACACAATATAAATAACATTTGTTTGAGCGCCAGTTGCTTTTTTAAGAAAAACAACAAAATTCGGTAGAGCATACCTCTTATATCAATTATCTCAAGGCGTGAGGTGATAAACTCACATATCTGGCAATATACAGGGATATGGATCAGGACAATATTAAATTACTGTTGCATTTCTACAATTGAGGATTGTACATGGAACTGGAATCACTTATTATAATTAAAATAAAACTGAGTTTATGACTATAATTTACGTCACAATGAACAATCATTGACGTCTTTTAATTTAACAAACAAAATATATATATAGTGAGATTTGCGGTACTAATAAAAGGAAAATTTAATCTAAACAAAAAAAAAGCTATTGGCATGAACTTGAAGTGAGATGTGATATCGCCGCTGATTACATTCTTCTTCATGTTATGAATGCATAACATGTCTGATGCTTTAATTACCTGATGTCTGCATACACCGCTGTTGAACTTGAAATTCTTGGGAAAACCTATGAGCTGAAGTCGGGAGCCGTCTGCTGTTATCTTCTTATATAACAAGGAGTTGGCCTACATACCATGTACGCGTGTAGAGAGCTCCAATGTAATTACGTCCACTCAATATATTATAAGTAATTGGAAAATATTATTGAAACATCTTGTGAAGTCCATCCTCACAAGAAGATGATGTTTCTTTATCAGCATAGTACCCGTCTCTGCTCGGATACAACCACCACTTGTAAACCTCCTCGATTATTACAAGACCTCTTGAAAACACAACTCTTAGCTCTGACCATCACTCTAAGACCACTTATTCCATTTGATACATCTGACTGTTACATATGATCTGAACGATATGATCTGAATACCTCTCACCACCGTTGCATCGACTTTTATAACCTCGCGATGACGACTCATCACCCTACTCTCTGTTCATCCCTTCCACTTCAACATACAGTAACTGGCGAATACTGACACTTGGTCGCAATCACGTGCCCACGCACTGATGTCATCAGTCGAGTGTTGTCTAAGCGTGCGTAAGCGGATTGCAGATGACTAAGTTTCATGCGTCACCGGGAAATCTACATGCACATAACATTCTCAGTTAAATGTAGCCTCGATTGCAAAATACTATGCCAGCTCATCTAGCCAGAGTTACAAGCCACAGCCTGACTATATGAAACCAACAAATCTCACTTACTACAATACAGAATAATTACAAACAAATTTCACTTAACCTATGATTAAATACAATAATATACGTGATACCTCATTATTACAGTCTAAGTGATGAGAAACAGAGTATAAAATCTAATGAATCGGGTTAATAATAATAATAATAGTAATAATAAATACTGAATGGAATCTGTAACCCTGTTGTACGGTTACAGAACGCCTCCCTCATGAAATAATCGATTGAATGAATCGATTGATTTATGAAATATATACATAATGACCTGAAATCGAGTACACATGTATAAAAATGCCCTTTAGAAATTGGGTTCATAGTATCATCCATCTGGATGTTCGTTGTTACACATATAAAACATTGATCAATTACCATTTTCACTTTGATTATACAGTATTATTTACATACAGATTACATTTCTTCCTCACTTCTGTCGTTTTAAACGTTCATTTAGTGTTCAAAAGTAATTCTCGGAGATATTTCATTATATACACTGTCTCCAAGCACTGGAGTTTATTGCACTGCCGTGCTTCACTTAATATCACAACACACGCTAATTTCACTGAAGTCCTGTTCGCAATGCCAGCTTCATAAAACATGGTGAATTAACATAATAATGAAAATTAATCAACAAACTCACATGATATATTTCTTAAGATTTCTTATATTGTATGTGCCTACGATATTTCCTTCCTTGTCTTCTAATGAATAAGCACATTTCCCAATCCGTTTCACTACGGTGAAGTATCCCTGATATAACAAGAAAACTTAGAAAATTGACCAGCTTCTGCTGATGACGGGAGTGGCACTCTGAGTAAAACCTTGTCACCAAGTTCAAATTCATCCAATTTAGTCTTACAAAAATTATCATGCACAATCTTACCGTGTTATCCTTCTTAGGTATAATAACAAGTGGATTCAAATTAGGACTACATGATGGTTCAATTATATTTTAATCTAGCATAATGTCAATCTGCTCTTCAACTGCGCTAGCGTATTCCAACGGAATAGGATATTTCGGTCCTACAAAAGTTGAGTTATCAAGAACATTAAATTTGTGTTCGTAAAGATGTGTTCTACCAGGCCGGTCACTAAAAACATCACTATGTGATATCAATAATTCACACTTTTCGTCCCTCTGACTCTCCGCTAAATTACATTTCTCCACTGTCTCATACAATTCATCTCTAGAATCTCTCTGTATAGACACATGACAGACATCAATATTTTTCCTAATATTAGGAATTTCACAAGGCCCTTCCGTACTAGAACACACTTTATTCGCACTAATTCCTGACAAAACATCATATGGTAACCTGACTTCCCTGCTACTCTTTCCCCAAATAAGATTGACATTACACAGATCAAAATTTAATTTAGCCTTGTGACACGTTAACCAGTCAGTACCTAAAATAACGGCATAAACTAAATTAGGCACAACTAAGCATGGTTGGAAAATACATTCTCCACTTATTTAATGGGGACAGCTATTTGTTTATTCACTCTTTGAGACTTGTTTCCAACAGCTGTTACGATGAACGTATTCCTCACTGGAATTTCCGCTACATCATAATTCTCTCTTAAAACTTCCTCATACAGCTTGGAATTTACACATGACTTCTCACTACCAGAGTCCAACAAAATCTTAACTTTTCTGCCCCATATCAGCAGTTCAATCGTCGGTGTAACAGTAACACTACTTAAATTATCCTCACTACATATTATAAGATCACTTAACAAATCTTGCCTTATATCTAAATTTAAATTACACTTATAAAATTTATTGTCTACGATTAAGTCGTCACTTAAAACATTTGAATTATTGCTACTTAGGTCACAATCATGTTCACTTACAACTATAGGCTGGTCGACATTAACATACTTATCTACCTTATACGTGAACTTACCATTTACGGACTGTCTCAGTGATCTGTTTATACAGTCCGTTGCGCGTTTAAAGTACTTGGTTCGGTTACGACTTGTTGGTTACACACCTCAGTCGGCCTCCCCTGTTGCCTATTTCCTCTAGCGTCATTATTATTATTATTATTATGGCCTGGATTCTCCCGCCTCCCAGCTTCTGGTTGATTTCCATAATCACGCCTCCCAGTCCTGAAATGTTCCGAACTATTTTGATAATTTCTCTCCCTGTGGAAATTATTATTAGGTCTCTCCTGATATTCTCTTCTGTAGTTACGATTATTCATAGGCCTGTCCTGATTATTAGATTGGTTACCCCTTCCTTCTACATTCCTATTTAGTGTCCTACTATTATTCAAGCTACTACCGAAAGCATCAAAACTTTCCAACAAAATCTCCATTTCCTTAATAGTCTCCACTCTTTGCATACAAACAGCTTCTCTTATTCTATCGGGATAGTGCTTTGCCATAAGTCTAACTATATCAGCCTCAGGTCCAATACATTCTAAATTTCTCCACACCAAAACCTGAGCCAAAAAATATTCTGTCATTCTAACACCCTCGTTAGAATTATACCTGCCAAACATTACTCTCTCTCTCTCCCTACTCTGAACACCTTCACTCCAAAATTTAGCTATGAATTTTTCCTGAAATTCAGTTAGACTAGACATCGAGCTTCTATATACCTGAAACCAAGACTTAGTCTCCTACGAAAGCATTAGATAAGATCTCCAGTACAGTTTTCCAGCTAATAATATTGTCTCTTAATTGAACAGCAAATTTCTTCTCTACTATCATAAATTCCATCGGGTTGAATTCTTTCCCAGAAAACTTAGGTAAATCATGATCTCTAGTGATTAAACAATTATTTACAATTATTTCACGTACATTTCTACTGTCACGCACTTCTTTCTGGAGTACTCTCTGGCAACTCAGAAATTTTTCTTCCACTGTTTCCTCAGCCTTTTCTTGAATTTTTCTTAATTCCTCCTGCAACTTTTCTTCCGATTCTCTCACCTTCTGTGATAATGATTTTTGTTCACTCTCTAGATCACCTACTTCTCCAAGGTTTCTTTCCACATATTCTACCCTACTAATACATTTCCTAGTTTCTTGCCCCACTGTATTGGTTATCTTTTCAAACCTTTCTTCTACTAACTCATTGATTTCTCCTTTATTAGACTCGACCTTGGCGCCTAATTCATCAATCTGTTTGATGCATGTCTCACTAATTTGCTCTATTTCCGTATGGAGATTGCTCCGACCCAATTCCATCTCAGCTCTGATGTCACTACACTCCCTATTTACCTTACTTTCTAAATTATTAATTTGCTTACTTATTTCTAACACCTTATGATCTATCTTATTACTAACATCATCAATCTTCTTATTAATACTATTTATGGCATTACTCTGAGCTTCAATTTTTTCACTAATGACCGCTTCAATTTTCTCACTCATAATATTATTCTGAGATTCAATTTTCTCACTCCTAATATTATTCTGAGATTCAATTTTCTCACTCATAGTATTATTCTGAGATTCAATTTTCTCACTAATAACCGTTTCAATTTTCTCACTCATAATATTATTCTGAGATTCATTTTGGACATCAGCAAATTAAATAAACCCAGGTCAATCACCCCTTTACTTTGATCTTGCGTGACAGCGTTTTCCTCACTTTCTACTATTTTCTGACTTTCAGCAGGTCCCAATTTAGTCTCCAACTTCCTATTTATGTTACCACCTCGGATTTCCTTGGACACAATAACCTCAGCCTCATCACCTGACTGCATATTGCTATCCTTGTCCATCTTCGGTTTCCTACTAATTTTTCGCGATCTCAAAGCTATTTCCCCTTGCACTTCCTCTGACATTACCCCTTAAATACAAACTTCAACAAAATGACCTTCCTAACATTACTCGGTGAATTTAACATGTGCGTACTCATTAAAAGAACTGATCCATGTATATTGCCATTCAGAAACACTTTTTCTGAACCTTTCGAGTCCCACGTTGCTGGCGACACGTTGTGCCTACTCCAACCACTACTCTTATACCTTCATATCTTCCACACAATATAAATAACATTTGTTTGAGCGCCAGTTGCTTTTTAAGAAAAACAACAAAATTCGGTAGAGCATACCTCTTATATCAATTATCTCAAGGCGTGAGGTGATAAACTCACATATCTGGCAATATACAGGGATATGGATCAGGACAATATTAAATTACTGTTGCATTTCTACAATTGAGGATTGTACATGGAACTGGAATCACTTATTATAATTAAAATAAAACTGAGTTTATGACTATAATTTACGTCACAATGAACAATCATTGACGTCTTTTAATTTAACAAAATATATATATATATAGTGAGATTTGCGGTACTAATAAAAGGAAAATTTAATCTAAACAAAAAAAAGCTATTGGCATGAACTTGAAGTGAGATGTGATATCGCCGCTGATTACATTCTTCTTCATGTTATGAATCCATAACATGTCTGATGCTTTAATTACCTGATGTCTGCATACACCGCTGTTGAACTTGAAATTCATGGGAAAACCTATGAGCTGAAGTCGGGAGCCGTCTGCTGTTATCTTCTTATATAACAAGGAGTTGGCTTACATACCATGTACGCGTGTAGAGAGCTCCAATGTAATTACGTCCACTCAATATATTATAAGTAAGTGGAAAATATTATTGAAACATCTTGTGAAGTCCATCCTCACAAGAAGATGATGTTTCTTTATCAGCATAGTACCCGTCTCTGCTCGGATACAACCACCACTTGTAGACCTCCTCGATTATTACAAGACCTCTTGGAAACACAACTCTTAGCTCTGACCATCACTCTAAGACCACTTATTCCATTTGATACATCTGACTGTTACATATGATCTGAACGATATGATCTGAATACCTCTGATCACCGTTGCAACGACTTTTATAACCTCGCGATGACGACTCATCTCCCTACTCTCTGTTCATCCCTTCCACTTCAACATACAGTAACTGGCGAATACTGACACTTGTTCGCAATCACGCGCCCCCCCCACTGATGTCATCAGTCGAGTGTTGTCTAAGCGTGCGTAAGCGGATTGCAGATGACTAAGTTTCATGCGTCACCGGGAAATCTACATGCACATAACATTCTCATTTAAACATAGCCTCGATTGCAAAATACTATGCCAGCTCATCTAGCCAGAGTTACAAGCCACAGCCTGACTATATGAAACCAACAAATCTCACTTACTACAATACAGAATAATTACAAACAAATTTCACTTAACCTATGATTAAATACAATAATATACGTGATACCCAATTATTACAGTCTAAGTGATGAGAAACAGAATATAAAATCTAATGAATCGGGTTAATAATAATAATAATAATAATAATAATAATAATAATAATAATAATAATAAATACTGAATGGAATCTGTAACCTTGTTGTACGGTTACAAGGTGCTCGACGTAAGTCATGTCCCTTTTCATTTGTTGATTTATTGCTTAATCTCCCGGGAACTCGTTTACACTCTGCGTAGCTTCACATTCAAAAACACTTTCATTCGAAAATAATTCAACATGTGAGATCTCCATGCCGCTCGAACTTATGATTAGCATGTGTGGTTACATCGCAAACAACCGTTACACGACACAACGCAGTCATGTAGAGACTAACTACTGCTCTCATTTGCAACACGAGGAAAAATGGGATCAGGAAATGTCAGAAAAAACGTTGAGACAAGCGTGACTTGAACTCGCCATCTTTATAACTGAACCTAAGAACCTTAACCATTTGACCACCGCGCCACAGTCTTCCTGTTGATGGTACCTGGCATACTAAAAGTGTCGTAACTTTTCTCGACATTTTCAAAATAGCTTTTTTCGGAAATGTTTGAAAGTTGCGCGCTACTAATTTGCCGGTGAGCTTTTGTGATGTAGGACTACCAACCTACAAAGTTTGAACAAAATCAGTGATGCGAACATCGTGACCTCCACTTGTCAGATCTAGTTGTTCGAGAAGGGGCTGCCTAGCCAAGGCAGTTAATGCGTACTCGGTTCACCTGTGAGTACATGGATTGGATTCTTTGACAGAAAGTCTAAGGATGTAAGAAAAGATATTTCAATTCTGGAGGTGCACATGGCCCTGAGGTTCACTTAGCGTACACCAAAAATGAGTACCAGGTTAATTCCTGAGGGAAAAGGTGGCTGAGCATATTTCATCTCAATAAGTGCCACGGTTACGGGCCGTGGAAGCCTTAACCTTCCACTCCTTCAACGACGTTCATGTCATATATATTCTTTCTTAATCTGCTTACTCTCCAGGGTAGGTTTTTCCCTCGGACTCAGAGAGGGATCCCACCTCTACCGCCTCAAGGGCAGCGTCCTGGAGCGTGAGACATTGGGTCTGGGATACAACTGTGGAGGATGATCAGTACCTCGCCCAGGCGGCTTCAACTACTATGCTGAACAGGGGCATTGGTGGGGGATGGGAAGATTGGAAGTAAGGAGGGAAGGAAGCGGCCGTGGCTTTAAGTTAGGCACCATCCCGGCATTTGCCTAGAGGAGAAGTGAAAAACAACGGAAAACCACTTCCAGGATGGCTGAGGTGGGAAACGAACCCACCTCTACTAAGTTGACCTCCCGACTTTCCAACCCTCGTACCAGTTTTAAAATTTCTTGGCAGAGCCGGGAAACGAACCGGGGCCTCCAGGGGTGGCAGCTAATCACACTTACCACTACACCACAGAGGCGGACTGGCCTATGTATGATGCGGAAAATTTATGTGGTCTTGAGGCCTGATGAAATTTACTTTTCGAGATATTCTTATAAAGCAAAAAATATCCTAACAATTTGGTACCATGTTTTTACCAACAATTTTTTTTTTCAATTTCTAACTTTGCTTTGCTTTGCTTTAGTTGTCCGAAACATGTAAAATATCTCAATCAACACATTTAATGTTTACGCGACAAAATTGATTAAATCTTTAACAATTCTGTAGTTTTCCCCATGGAATTTCAGTTTCTCTGCCATCTGGTGGAGTCAGACGTAACATGGAAACTGACACATACGCAGTCTAACTGACCTAAAGTCACCTAACCCAGTAGCACTACAGTTATGAAGGGCCTTGGCCTACCAAGCAACCGCTTCTCAGCCCGAAGGCTTGCAGAGTACGAGGTCTCGTGTCGTCAGCACGACGAATCCTCTCGGCCGTTATTCTTGCAGCCAAAATGACATCATATTGAAATGACTACACACGGTAGCTCTGGTCGTATGTTTACAAAGCAAAGTCATCTCCGTACAGTCCATGAAGGCCCTTGGATGAGTGGAAGGTAAGGACTTCCACCATTGTTAACCTCGGCACGTGATGGAGGAGAGTGGTTAGCTCTACGCCCGGCCGCCTTTGCCCCAGGAATTAACCTGGTACTCATTTTTGGTGTAGGCTGAGTGAACCTCAAGGCCATATGCACCTCCGGAAGTGGAAATCTCGTTTCTTAAATTTTGCGACTTCCTGACGGGGATTCGAACCCACGTCCTTTCGGGCAAACCGAGCACGCCTTTACCGCCTCAGCCAGGCAGCCCCTCGTATGTTTACACATAATAATAATAATAATTATAATAATCATAATAATAATAAAAATAATAATAATAATAATAACAACGTTTTTATGTCATATTAACTACTTTTACGAATATCGGAGATGTCAACGTGCCGGAATTTTGTTCTTCAAGAGTTCTTTACAAAAATATAACGACACTATGCTGGCGTATTTGATCAGGGATTGAATCCGCCTGCTTTGACTCAGAGGGATAGGGCTGTGCCGTTTGAGACATTCAGCCAGTATATTATTATCCTGTACTCCAGTAGAGTTATAGGAAGTAATTAGCAGTTTGACGGACGCTTATGAGCGTTAGGAACAGATTAAATAGCCGATCTACAGTATCTCCCACAATCGAGACGAATACAGTGTGCAGCGTAAGTCGCTAGGTTGTAAAAAAGCAATTTGCATTCTGATGTAATACAACTTAGATAGGCCTATCGATATGGCTAGCCGAACTGCTCAAAATATCCACCATTACTCTTTATGCATTGCAGACAACGTTTGACCACAAAACCTTATCTCACTGTTGTGGATTACTATCACAAGTGTTCTCGAACTCTCTGTCAATCAAGCACTTCAAAAGTTTTAGTCGATTTAGTGGCAAACGCTCTGAACTTCATGATTCCACAAATGGTACAGTCGCAAGGTGTAAAACCCGGTGATCATGTAGGCCACTGTGTCGTAACATGTGATCTATCCATTCAAACAACGTGAGATTTCTTCAGTAATCAGAGACCGAGATCGATGTGAAAATGGTAGGTCTTGCACTGAACTTGTCTGTTCAAACCATTCTTTTAAAAAAATATTTTAATTTGGGTTGCAATTTTAGTTTTAATTTATGAATTAGGGGTTGATTTCACTTAGATTCTGATGGTAGGAGTATTCTGTTGGGAAACTCTGTCAAATTATATTAAGAAGCTCCGATAAAAACCTTCGAAATCTTCTAAGATTTGACTTATTAGTCTTTGATAAGATGAAGTAGTCCGCCTCTATGGTGTAGTGGTTAGTGTGATTAGCTGCCATCCCCGGAGGTCTGGGTTCGATTCCCGGCTCTGTCACGAAATTTGAAAAGTGGTACGAGGGCTGGAACGGGGTCCACTCAGCCTCAGGAGGTCAACTGAGTAGAAGTGGGTTCGATTCCCACCTCAGCCATCCTGGAAGTGGTTTTCCGTGATTTCCCACTTCACCTCCAGGCAAATGCCGGGATGGTACCTAACTTGAGGCCACGGCCACTTCCTTCCCTCTTCCTTGTCTATCCCTTCCAAACTTCCCATCCCCCCTTAGAGCCCTGTTTAGCATAGCAGGTGAGGCCGCCTGGGCGAGGTACTGGTCAAACTCCCCAGTTTCATCCCGTGACCCATAGTCTGAAGCTCAAGGACACTGCCCTTGAGGCGGTAGATGTGGGATCCCTCGCTGAGTCCGAGGGTAAAACCGAACCTAGAGGGTAAACAGATTAAGAAGAAGAAAATTAGAGAATATAACGCCACAATTCTTCTACTTCCCGATCTTTTCCAAATCATGTGGAATATACAGAACTTGTATATAAAGCCTAGTTTTACGGCCGGATGCCTTTTCTCACAACACAAAGTGGATGGATGTATTCAGAATTACATATAATCCGTGATGTAGGTAAATGTATATTAAGACAAAAAGCACCCAGCCCCCAGACCTAGGGAAACTAATATCATCGGCCCGGCCGGGAATCGAACGCAAGGCCCTCTGGACGGAAGGTCGCTACGCAGCTAACAAACCGGACAGCATATTTCCACTTCTTTCTTTCTTTCTTTCTTAATCTGCTTACGCTCCAGGGTTGGCTTTTACCTCGGACTCAGCGAGGGATCCCACCTCTACCGCCTCAAGGGCAGTGTCCTGGAGCGTGAGACATTGGGTCGGGGGATACAACTGGGGAGGAAGACCAGTACCCCTCCCAGGCGGCCTCACCTGCTATGCTGAGCAGGGGCTTTGGTGGGGGTTGGGATGATTGGGAGGGATAGACAAGGAAGAGGAAAGGAAGTGGCCGTGGCCTTAAATTAGGTACCATCCCGGCATTTGTCTGGAGGAGAAATGGGAAACCACGGAAAACCACTTCCAGGATGGGTGAGGTGGGAATCGAACCCACCTCTACTCAGTTGATCTCCCGAGGCTGAGTGGACCCCGTTCCAGCCTTCGTACCACTTTTCAAATTTCGTGGCAGAGCCGGGAATCGAACCCGGGCCTCCGAGTGTGGCAGCTAATCGCACTAACCACTACACCACAGAGGCGGACAGTTCCACTTCTACCGCTCTAAAAATTGTGGCCTAAGGTGATTTTCATTTAGCATTCTCATTCTCCGAGTTCCAGATCGTCACGGAAGCTGCGTAAGAAGACGCATGTACCAGAGAGTTTTTATACAACTTGCAAATTGTCGATGGAAGCTAACATTTTGTTTTATAATGCAGCTTACTACAGCAGCTGTCTGCCGATGAAAGAGAAAGTATTGCGACCAAACCCGGAGGTTATCATCTACATAATGCACGCAGCCGGTACTGCCAGGCGTGGTGCAACATTAGCATGTCACAGAGACATAACGCAACTTGACCCCGTCAACATGCTTCTTGCATTCGTTTGTTCACAATTCCGTCATCAAGAATTCCTGTAGTGCATGTCGCTAGCAGCTGGAGAAAGGGGGTTTGTGGAAAAAGAAAAATAGATATTACCACCACACTTACAGGTTACAACACAAATAATCTTTAAGGATGTGTAAACTGGTATAATAATAATAATAATAATAATAATAATAATAATAATAATAATACTAATAATAATAATAATAATAGGGCCTAATAATAATATTAATAATAATAATAATAATAATAATAATAATAATAATAATAATAATAATAATAATAATAATAATAATAATACGTACATCCGTGACACTCACAGCCCATTAAGGGCCTTGGTCTGACATTGCGGCTGACAAGCCAGATGGTCTGCAGTAGTTATGGGATAATCGAATACTTTCAATAATCGAATAACATCTATCCGATTATTTAAATAATCGAAGATATAATCGAATAGAATAATCGAATGAGTTTCAAATATCATTCAGTTGTATCGCATAGAATAAATAAACGGATGCGTCATGAATACATTTTTCGGTTTAAGTGTGTCGGGTAGAAAAGCGAATAGATGAACTCTAACGAAAAAATAGAAATACGCCTTTTTTTCCAAACGTATCTCGAAATGATGAAACTAAATGAGTGAATTAACTGTTTTAATTACGTTTGAAAAATGAAGTTCCTTATTTAAGTAAATGCCGTCTTCTGGCCACACAACGGAACAAAGCCCAGGCAGCCTACTACCAATATTGACAATTTCTTCTAACTAGCAGCAGTTAATTTTATGTCGTCTGGGTCGACGGATAAATGGTTAGCATGCTGGCCTTAGGTTCGATTCCCGATCGGGTCGGGGATTTTAACTTTCATTAGTTATATTCGCAGGGACTGGGTGTTTGTGCCGTCTTCAGCCTTAGTTAGAACCCCATTTTCAAATGTTGCTTAAGACGTTTAAGGAGCAGTGCGTTTCAATAGTTTTCGTAAGTTTCTATTACATGTGTTTGCTATTTTTTGTTTTTTCTTTACGTTAAAATATCGCCGTATTTATTGATTTTTATAACTATACGTCTTAATATTTCGATCAGATACATAGTGTAAGTTTCACTTCGCTGGAGGTTTCATTAAGTTTCCAGTGCGTGTATAATTTCAAAGTTCCCCGTGAATGTTATTGTGGTGTATGTGAAGCTAACGTTCCGATACTGAAGTTATTTGTACAGTGATATTAACATTTAGTTCCTTTTTTCTGTTATACATCAAATGTATGTTAAATTTATATTTTTCGGGTGCAATAATAGCTTTAGTATCGTTGAATGAATTCAAGTGCATTTTTGTTTATATTTACAAGTTCTTAAAATGTATTTTTAAAATGATTCTTCATTTTTTTTTTACAGAAGTGTGTGTCTTCTTTCATTGTTTTGGATAGGCCAGAATTTGTAGCCCTTTGGTTCTTTCTACTTTTTTTTCCTAGTGGCTTTACGTCGCACCGACACAGATAGGTATTATGGCGACGATGGGATAGGAAAGGCGTAGGAATTGGAAGGAAGCGGCTGTGGCCTTAATTAAGGTACAACCCCAGAATTTACCTGGTATGAAAATGGGAAACCATGGAAAACCATCTTCAGGGCTGCCGACAGTGGGATTCGAACCAACTATCTCCCGGATGCAACCTCACAGCCGCGAGCTCCTAATCGCACGGCCAACTCGCCCGGTCTTTGTACTTTAATGCCATCTACAGTTTTCATACAGAAGTGTTTGGACCCAGATACAGGTAGTTTTAAAATTTGTGTTACGCTCCATTAAGTATCAATGAGTATAAGTTTATAGAAATTATAGAGTTTATATTCGACAGGTTTTTGATAATTTAATGTGAAACTGTACATTTTATTTTTTACTGTTTCTGTGAATTTGTATAACGGCATCTTTGATTCTTTGGTTCCTATTTGTTTAAAATATCACTTATATTTTATAAAGCAATTCATGTTTTGAAACGTAAGGCATATATTCTTCTTCTTCTCAATCTGCTTACCCTACAGGGTTGGTTTTTCCCTCGGACTCAGCGAGGGACCCCACCTCTACCGCCTCAAGGGCAGTGTCCTGGAGCGTGAGTCATTGGGGTAGGGGATACAACTGGGGAGAATGACCAGTACCTCGCTCAGGCGGCCTCACCTGCTATGCTGAACAGGAGCCTTGGCGGGGGAGGGGGAAGATTGGAAGGGATAGACTAGGAAGAGGGAAGGAAGTAGCCGTGGCCTTAAGTTAGGAACCATTCCGACATTTGCCTGGAGGAGAAGTGGGAAACCACGGGAAACTACTTCCAGGATGGCTGAGGTGGGAATCGAACCCTCCTCTACTCAGTTGACATCCCGAGGCTGAGTGGACCCCGTTCTAGCCCGCGTACCACTTTTCAAATTTCGTGGCAGAGCCAGGAATCGAACCCGTGCCTCGGGGGGTGGCAGCTAATCACACTAACCACTACACCTAAGAGGCGGACAAGGCAAATATTCATAAAAGTAATAGCATATTTTAAATTTTCTTAAAAATATTAATATTATGTAACATTTTTAATGTGTTGCTATAACTACAAGGTAAAATCATTTTGGAATGATATTCTGCGGTATGAGCTGTTTTTAAGTTGAAATTCAACTTTACCTATTCCGAAACTGGGAAGAGAATGATTTAAGGCTCTGTATCAATGAGTCAAAAAGGCTAGTTTCCAGTATTAAGTGGTTTTCAATCTTGCAACTACAAGCCACGAGTCATCGCAATTTACATGGACTCCGAATAAAACCAATATGCATTGTCCGGCAATCGAACCCATTCCGTATTGGCAGGGAGGCAGTGGTTCAAGTCACTGAGTTAACACCCTCCCTCAAACAGTAAATTTTAGTCAATTAATTTATCAATAATTTTCTTTACAACTGGACAAATCGTTGTCAATTCGATTATTCCTAAGGAATTGTTCATTCAAATGTCTCGTTCGATTCTTTCAGCAGAATCACTCATTCGGTTGGAGCGAATGAATGTTAAAATAATCACTTTTTATTCGATTATTTCGATAGCATTCAAAATTCAATTGCCTCATTCATTCGAATGGATTATCGAAAAATCGAATAAAGTGAAATAATCGAATAAGCGATTGTCTTGTATTCGATTATCCCATCACTAGTTTACAGATACTGGAGTGTCACGTGGTTTGCGTGAAGATATTTTCAGCGGATCGATTGGTTTTGTTGACCGGGTCTGCTGTCTCTCATAGCAGGCAGCTCCTCTTTTGAATTCACGAGGCCGAGTGTATAGTACGCGCACCGTTTAGCGATACATGGGCACCCTCTTGCTGAATTGGTCGACCTCGGGTATCTTCGAGATTCGTATTGGCAACCTTTGAAACACAAACTATGAATCGCTTATGCATCGCTCTGCGACATCTGGCGTACACTTTACGTACTAGTACTGTTGTTGTTTACACAGCAAAGCCAAACTATAGAAATCATGCTAGGAATAAGATTCGCATCGAAAAATTTTATATAATGTTATATAATGTTATCTAATGTGTGCATGACACAGTTGTTGGCTTAAGATAATAAAGGTTTAGAAAATTCATATCGATCGATCATATTATCGATTCAATTCAGATTTCATTTCCATTCAATTGGCAGTATTACCGGAACTGGGAGAGCTCCCTCGTTACTCCTCAACCACCTACAATGAAATATCGCTAAAGGGTGCGCGGACTATACCTCGTTCCATCTCGCAGACCAGGTTCAAAATCCTTTGACTGACCGGGAATGGAACCCAAGGCCTCCAGGTAAGAGTCAAACAAGGTAACGCTACTCAACGGGGCTGTAATAATAATAATAATAATAATAATAATAATAATAATAATAATATATACAGAGCGTCTTGCCCTACTAACAAGAGTCTCTCGTGTATATAAACCCTTAAATGCCAAATGTCTGCAAAGGGATTCGATTATATAACGTGAGCATAGATTGTGGTCACCTTGATCTTAGTTTGAAATCTTTATCTTGGCATAAGAAACAAAATTTTACTAATATTGCAATAATAATTAATAGTAATGTTATTCTTTTTAGGTCCCACTAACTATTTTTTGAAGATTTGCGGAGACGCCGAGGTGGGAAAATTTTGTCCCACAGGAGTTCTTTTACGTGCCAGTAAATCTACCGACACGAGGCTGACGAATTTGAACACCTTGAAATACCACCGGTCTGAGCCAGATCGAACCTGCCAAGTTGGGGTCAGAAGGTCAGCGCCTCAGTCGTCTGTGCCACTTGAATCGACAATTGCACCGTTGACCCCGTCCTTACTTCTGGATGGGATACAGCATATCATCTCAGATTCTGCACCTATGTAACAGCTTCAGAAACCAATAATTCTGGTTCTTCTGATTGGAGGTCTGTGTTATCTTCTTCATCCGGGTATTATTGAATGGCTGTTGGATTTATGTCGCATAGACTCAGACAGGAATCCCTTCCTACTCCAAGCAAATAACCCCGCAAGCAATTTCAAACTATTCCATAAAATTCCCTTATAAAACTGAGTGAACATAGGGGAATAAAATGCCGCCGGGCTGAGTGGCTCAGACGGTTGAGGTGCAGGCCTTCTGACCCCAACTTGGCAGGTTCGATCCTGGTTCAGTAAGAAATGTTATTATGAGGGCTAGGACTGGGGAGGAAGCGACCGAAGGCTTAATTAAGTTTCAGGACTAACATTTGCCTGGTGTAAAAATAGGAAACGCCGGGCCGAGTGGTTCAGACAGATGAGGCGCTGGCCTTCTGACCCCAACGTGGCATGTTTGAACCTGGCTGAGTTAGGTGGTATTTGAAGGTGCTGAAATATGTTAACCTCGTGTCCGTAGATTTACTGGTATGTAAAAGAACTCCTGCGGGAGTAAATTCTGGCACCTCGGCGTCTCCGAAAACCGTAAGAGTAGTTAGTGGGACGTAAGGCAAATGCCATTATTTTTATCGGTATTATTAAAATAGGAAACAGTAGAAAGCTATCTTCGTGGCAGCCGATAATGGTATTCGAACGCACCATACCCCGAATGCAAGCTTACAGTTACGTGACCCGAACCACCCAGCGAACACTTTCGGCAATATCTTTGAATAATTTAGTTCCTAACGTCTTTAAGGATTCAGTTCGTCAATTTTTTGACTGACCCCGAATTTTAAATCTACCACTAAAATTCTCGACCTCCCTCGAACTACAAATGGGCACTTTTGTCCTGTAGGTGAACTCAGTATTATAAGGAAATCTTACGGAGTAGTTTGAAAGTTTCTGCAGGGTTATTTTCTTCCATCACTCATTCAATATGCGAGCAGCAAGCATGAAATGCATTTCTACGACTTTTCGTTTTTGTATGAAATATTGGATTAATATTTTAAAACACCTAGGCATTTACGGAAATACTTATATTTTGAAGTCTCATTCTTTCTACTCCTTGGTCCATGGGCTGTACCATGAATGTTTCGGTTGAAAGTAGAACATTTTGATACAGTTAAGTGAGTAAAATTTACTGAGAACCGTTTAGTAGTTAATGAAGTACTATATTTTCCTGTTGCCTTTGTACAGTTTATTATATACAGAGACTGAAGCGAATTTCTCAAGCTATCCAAACACTTCTTGTTAGCCTCATACTGAAATGATAAACTCGCCACTGATTTGCAGCAAATCGATAAGAGTGTCTTAAAATACTTTAGATAATCGTGCAGTTATAGTATTCCCTTAAGACACCTAGATATCT
This sequence comes from Anabrus simplex, assembly GCF_040414725.1. Lineage (NCBI taxonomy): Eukaryota > Metazoa > Arthropoda > Insecta > Orthoptera > Tettigoniidae > Anabrus > Anabrus simplex. The sequence goes on along the minus strand of NC_090266.1, from coordinate 969,563,575 downwards.
GAGCCAAGGAGCCAAGCTAACAAAAGTATTTTTCAGGTCCAGCCGTATTTACTGCCGTTAAAGAAACCAATTTTTCTTTACGCCTTCCCCCTCTATTACATCGTCCTCCTATGAATATAAATGCTTGATCTGGCAAACACTTAAGAGAGGTAGATTTCCTCCGTTTTAAAACAGCCTTCAGCTGTGAGATTGCATCCGGGCAATAGTGGGTTCGAACCCCACTGTCGGCACTTCTGAAAATGGTTTTGAGTGGTTTCCCATTTTCACACAAGGCAAATGCTGGGGCTGCATCTTAATTAAGGCAACGGCCGCTTCCTTCCCACACCTAGCCCTTTTCTATTCCATTGTCGCCATAAGACCTATCTATGTCGGTGTGACATAAAGCAAATTGTGAAAAATGAAAATAAAAAAGATCCTTCTGGCTCGAAAACTGCACTGATGTTCTAGTATCCTCAAAATCATTAATGTACATTCCTTCATTTCTAAACGCATTGTCAAAGCAAGCACTTTTAACAGAAGTGTCGTTTCTAGCCTTGTATCTCAAAAACCTACTATAACTGGCCCTAACATTTACAAATCCAAATATTTCTTGAAATTCCCCGCTCCTTGGATTCGATTTACTGGTAACATATGCGAGGTAATTCAAGTTGATAAAACACGTTACCTCAAAACTGTAGAATTGTTCCCTTAATGCTTCTTATACAATGATCTTTCCATGGTCTTTACGAACTGGTGTTAAATGTGTGTTATCGTTCCAAACATCATCATCATCATCATCATCATCAACAACAACAACAACAACAACAACAAGAGCAACAACAACGACAACAAATGTAGCTCAAGAATCTGACAATATGTGACGTGATTGTTCAAATTGCCGAGGATGGGGAACAAGAGATTGAGTAAGTCCTAAAATTTAATTTAATTCTGCCATTTTCATTTTTTACAAGCCGCTCCATTTTCAGCCCCCGCAGCCTCCACGTTACATGTTTTAGCAACTTGAACACCATAATATTTGCCATGAACGGAAATATGACATGACAATGGGATGAATTGTGAACATTTGAAAATATTTCATATTTGCAAAAAGAAGAGAATTTCAGGGTCTAGGATACAGGCTAACAGAATGTACCTGGTAGAGACATCGTAATCCGTAGAGCAGGAATATTCATCTTTGAGAGGCCACAACCCGCTTTACAACAGCAATACCATAGGTAGTCCTTGCACTGGAATGGTTAGGAGCTAAGCCGGCAACTTGTCCGTCCACACTGTTAAGTGGCTGTGCATACCTTCCAGGCGTTCTAAATGGCGATACGAACGGAATTTTCTCCCCAACAGATAGTAACGGCAATTGTCATTCTCGCGTAAACAAGAACATCTGCTTGGATGTTCTCTTAAATCATTACACATGTGGTACAATTCTGCGCATTGCTGTCGTTTTAGGTTAAATAGACGAAATCTAAATTTTCTTCGAGCAAAACTTAACTAAAAGTAAATAATAATAATAATAATAATAATAATAATAATAATAATAATAATAATAATAATAATAATAATAATAATTGTACCAGGCGGTACACCTCCGCTCCGCTAATTCAAAAATTGCGCCAGTTGAAACTCCTCTACTGGAGGAAGCCTGAACTTTAACTACCGTGTTAAGTCTCAAGTTTCTCAGAAGATGTCCCTACTTGTAAATTTTGAAGTGTTCTGAACTGTGTCGTTTTCGATGTATTTTTGATTTCCCTGTAGCAAGAAGTGTGAACATTCTCTTCTAGATGGCACTACTGAAGGACTACAATTGTGCACCCTAGTGCGAAGTGAAAGAACTGTCTTTTTGGAGAAATGTTGTGTTCATAAGTTTGTTCTTTGTTAAATTTCTTTCAGTCATTTGTTTGGGTTGGCAGTATAACCCTTCTCTTTCCGCTTGTTTTGAATTTAATCAATCCCGAATTTCTCTAATTAATTTTCCACCAATAATGTGTTTCTTCCTCATCTGGTGTAGTGGTTTTCGTAGTTAGCCAATAAAAGCTTGTGGGCGGGTGTTCTTATTCTTGAAAGGTCTCGAATGGTCCACGAGGGTATATAAACTGCTGATTTTCGGGTCTCTGCGCCACTTCAGTAACATCTATCATTGTGTAAATTATGTAGCAGGGGGCGGGAAGCGCCTCTTTCGTCGGGCAGCAGTTCTTCAATAAGGTAATGGCCTTTTAATAACTTATTTTCTTCCTAGCTCAGCAGTTTAACTCTCGGGGCAGGTTCGATACCTTTTACCATGTAACTTTCCTCTAAAATGTAAAAAACTCTTGGTATAAATTCTATCTCTTTAAACTACAAATTGGGATAGAGAGTGCCTAACCCTCTCGAGCTCCCTTTCATATTGTTTTTGAGGTGATTACGTTTTCTTACCATTTTTCTTCGTTTCGTAATGTAATAAGTTTTCCTATCGTGTCACCTCTTTAGTATGGGATCAGCCCTTGCATATGCGGCCTAGTGCCAAATAGGTTTTAAATAAAGTGTATTAGGAGTGCAGTTTCGCCTCCTCTCAAGTTGGTATTTTGGAGGCCATGTAATTGACCTGTTTCTTTACTTAATAGGCCTTAGTAGGTTGGGTATTTTTACCCCTGTTTTAACGTACTTGGAGGACAGCTTGAAAGTAGAGTTTGGTGTGGCCTTTGATAGGCTTGAACTTTGAGAGCGGGTTGCTCTTTCTTAAATTTGGTTTCTGTGTGCCTCGAGCAGGCTTTACTGTGTAATTGGGAGCAAGAGCTCCGGGGCATGATTGGGGTTTTCTGCCCCTTTGTTGAATCTTGTATATGGGTTAAGTTGGGCTTATAGCTCAAGAATTGTGTGTCTGGCTCTCGGAGCCCAAATCCTGTAACCACTGTAATTGTACATTCTCAATTTGTTGCTAGGCTACTAAGTACCTGTTATATTTGTTATTTCTTGATCTTGAAAAGAAAATATAACCTTGTCAAATTTTAAATTAACTTTAATTTCGTAGATTGAGACCTATTCATCCCAGCACCTTCTTTCACCTCTAACTACCACGGATAACTCCGTAACAATAACAATAATAATAATAATAATAATAATAATAATAATAATAATAATAATAATAATAATAATAATAATAATTTTATTGGCTTTACGCCCCACTGACCACTTGTACGGTTTTCTGAGACGCCGAGGTGGCGGTACTTAGTCCTGCAGGAGTTCTTTAACGTGCCAGTAAATCTACCGACCCAAGGCTGGCGTATTTGAGCACCTTCAAATACTACCGGACTGAGCCAGGGTCGAACCTGCCAAGTTTGGGTCGGATGGCCAGCGCCTCAACCGTCTGATCTACTCAGCATGGCTGAAAGTAACTAAAAATATCGAGGTGGAGATCTTGGTCACCGGAACTCAACTGGACTGCACATGTGGGTTCAGGTCAAAGCTTCATTGTGACTACATTTGTTGGATGGTAGGGGCTGTACTGAGTGACGGTGGAGCAAGCTGCGGTGAGGAAGGCCAAGAAAAGCACTTCACTCAGGCTATGATAACCACACGAAATTATATTACCAAACTGAAATTCAGAAAGCGCTTCCTCGTAAGGCTAAGACGGGTGATACCGCGCGGAGTGTGTTACCACGCACCCAATAGAATGCTAATAAGCTGATACTTTTTCCATGTTCTATCAGTGTTTGTACAAGAAACAACCCGCTTCCTGCGAAGACTTGACGAGTAGAGTGTCTGAAGTTTCCTTGCATTTTGTTTTATTTTCTGCTTGAATATCCATTTGGGGTGACCTTACCTCTATGGAGTATGAATGGAGGACCTGTCTGCATATTCCAGCTATGGTGACATAGTGTTTTAAAATTTGATATACGAAATACAGGCACCGATCTGCTTTTCTGCAAGTACGGTAGATGCCACGCAGATTCAGCGACCGACAACAGTCTCATTGTTACTGTGTAGTGTAGATTAAATTAATGTTGGCCCGTAGTGGACGCTAATGAAATAGAAGTACTTTATTGGCACAAAGTTACGACACTAGGATGATAATGCACAAACACTTCTATGACAGTGACAACCATAATACCACAATGATGATAATGCTTGTTGTTTAAAGGGGCCTAACATCTATGTCATCGGCCTCCAAACGCAGACAGTACGACCCCGTAAGAGCAATAAAGCGTCGTGGACACAGGACGATTTAGGCAGAGTAATACTGTGCATTCTTTTTATTTCTCTATACATATTTGTTACATGGGTAGTAAAATAACTAACGATGGCAGAACTAAGGGGGTCATGAAATGCAGACAAGTAATAGCATGGAAGGCCTTTCTTAAGAAAAGAAAGTTGTTCACTTCGAAGATTGATATAGGAATTAGAATGCTGTTTTTGAAAACTTTCGTGTAGAGCGTGGTATTGTATGGAAGTGAAGCATTGACGATAACTGGCTGAGAAAGAAAGTGAATATAAGCTTTTGAAATGTGGTGTTACAGAAGAATGCTGAAGGCGAGATGGATAGATCGTATCACGAATGAAGAGATACTGAATCGAATTGGTGAGAGAAGATAGACTGGCTAAATTTCACGAGAAATTATAGAATGATAGGACACATCGTAAGACACGCAGACTTGCGAAGTTGGTTTCTGAGGGAAATGTAAGCGGTAAGAACAGATTAGAGCAGATGTAGGATGTAGTTGTTATGTAGAAATGAAAAGATTATCTCAGGATAAGGTAGCATAGAGAGCTGCATCAAACCAGTCTATGGATTGATGACTCAAACAAAAACAACAACAACAACAACAACAACATAATTATTTAAATTGAATTATCATAACTTTATATCTGTGCACTATTTAAGAAATGCACTGGTGTAAATATTGTCTGACTCGTGTTTAAACTCCTTTCTCCATAATGCTCATACCACCCCCACCGTGCGCATAACACCCAACAACGCTGAAGAATACCGTGAGAAACACTTCTTCATTTTTTAAAGAAATAATTATGAAAATATTACAGCGTGTCAATGAAATTTATTCTATTACAAACTAACATAATTCAAAGTAACAACAGTGAATTTTAGCCACTTACTACAATTCTCATATTTTTTATCTAATTCTCAAAAAATTCGTGGCACCACCCACCCGTTACATCTTCCTGAATCCAAGCGTTCCCGTTGCTGCCTAAGACGTGACTTCCTACTGACTGCAATATTCAATGATTCATATCAGTGCCAATGAACCTGGTAAAATAGATGTCCCTGTACCGATGTCAAGGCAAACAAGCAGTAGGAGAGGATATAATGGCCATGGTCAACTGTTTTTGCTTCACATATATTCACTTTCATTCCTGGTTCTAAACACACTTTCGTAATTGGCCGCCCCAGTGTGAAAGACAGCGCGTCATTTCCATCCAGTGGAATGTTGTTGTTCTTGTTTTATTTAGCAGACTATGGGTATTACGGTTTTCATTCCGTGTAACCATTGCGTGAGTGAATCCTTCTTGACAATCGGTATTTTTACAGTATCCATGTATGAATTTTGAAAACCAAATTTTGGTTGGGGAACTTGTTTTGTAACTTAACGTGAGGCCATTCTGCATCGAAAATGAAGGTATTCTTACTGATTCAATGTGTAGGAATACTCTTAAGAAACAAGTTAGGTGAAAATAGACAAAGAGAAAGATGGAGAGAAATATGAAGTTTTATGCTATATAAGAAAAGCAAGCTTATAGTTTGAGTTGGCTGTTTATATCGTGATCATGGCCAATTTTACGTGGAATTTGAACCATAAGAACGTGAATTTCTAATTTTGAAAGAATCCGAAATGCATGCATGAACATCACATATCACACGACATTTGCTTAATAATAATAATAATGTTATTGGCTTTACGTCCCAATACGGTCACGGTTTTAGGAGACGCCGAGGTGTCGGAATTTAGTCCCGCCTTAATTTTTTACGTGCCAGTAAATCTACCGACACGAGGCTGACGTATTTGAGCACCTTCAAATACCACCGGACTGAGCCAGGATCGAACCTACCAAGTTGGGGTCAGAAGGTCAGCGCCTCAACCGTCCGAGCTGCTCAGCCCGGCAACAATTGTTTCTCACATGTTTTTGAAGTGAAGTTTTGAGCCACTTATCAGCACCCCTCGCCCCACTGCCATGGCCGGAACTATGGTGGTGGACTTGAAGTGTGAGCGAAACTCTCGTCATTCCGTGTCATATTTCTGGCGCCTGGTATAATGGCTCGAAATAGTACTCCTCCAAGGGTTTTCTTGGCCAGTGCGGTAATGACTTTGCTAGGAAAGACACAGATAGGTCTTATGGCGACGATGGGATAGGAAAGTCCTAGCAGTTGGAAGGAAGCGGACGTAGTCTTAATTAAGGTACAGCCCCAGCATTTGCCTGGTGTGAAAATGGAAAACTACGGAAAACCATCTTCAGGGCGTCCGACAGTGGGATTCGAACCCACTAACTATCGGATGCTAGCTCATAGCCCCAATCCCCTTTGTATGTTTTGGTTGTTAAGTTATATGCATACTAGCAAGATACCCGTGCTTCGCTACGGTGTTATACTGAAATTTATAATTAAATGCTTAACATTTTATATATAATCCTCCGAAATTCGCGATCTGACTCGTTTTCTGAGAGAATCCGCCAAAATTCGCGATCTGACTCGTTTTCTGAGAGATTACGGCAAGGTTCCTCACATTTTTCAATCTTTCTTTCCAGCAATCGATTTCGTACTTCCCGAGGTAGGTCCAGGTATTCCACGGGGTCAGTTCGGTCCCTAAATCTTTGCCATCTTTTCCTATATGCATTTTTAGTATGGATCAAATCCTGAAGGAGATCCGGTGTGGTGTCGTCTTGGGTGCCTTGGCGGTACTGAACCCGCGGCTTGACTGTATTCGTAGTCATTACCAGGCCAGGACCCGTTTCCAGACATTATTATTATTATTATTATTATTATTATTATTATTATTATTATTATTATTATTATTATTATTATTATTATTATTATTATTATTATTATTATTATTATTATTATTATTAGATGTTCTGGACCCCACAGCAAGATGCAAGACCGCTACTTGGCGGTAAATTACATCTGCTACCATTGTCATTGTTGACAATGTGACCAGCACCATTGTCGCGCGTACGCAAGTGTGCGGGATTTCTGGCGATACGAATGACATACTTCCGTGCATTATTGACCTTATTATAGAGGTGAATAATTTGATGGTCAATCTCATTCCTATCGTTTATTTCAAATGTGTTTAAATTTTTATTTATATGCCAGGAGAGTCTACTGTAATCTAAGAATGTTCTCCGAAGGAAAAGATGGCTGTTGAAATCGAACCCAGGAAAGATTAAATTGATCGGTTTATGATCAGAATAAGTACATCGAAAATCTACAGCCTGTTTCCAGTCATTCAACAGAGTCAGGAATGGAATGAATAAAGCCCCATCTAGCGGCGACAATAGGAATTGTGCCGGCTGCCGAAGCACTCCTCTGGGGCAATGAGCGATGAATGACAAATGAAATTAAATATTGGACAGTTTTCCTGGAATGAATGATGACAGGGAAAACCGGAGTATCCGGAGAAAAACTTGTCCCGCCTCCGATTTGTCCAGCACGAATATCACATGGAGTGATCGCGATTTGAACCACGGAACCCACCTGTGAGAGGCCGGCGCGCTGCAGCCTGAGCAACGGAGGCTCCTGATAAGTACATTATGAACAGTAAAATCAATTGGTCTCACCTCCTTTTACACCCCACCGCCGTTAACTTTATTAACCCCCCCAAAGAAAATTAAAAGAAGGCGTGTTTCTTTGTGTTTAAAGGAGATCCCAAACACCAATGTTCACGTCTATTACCTTCAGTTTTGAGATATAAGTATCCCCATAAAAATAATCCACCTTTATTCACTTCCTTTCACCCCCCCCCCCCGCAGGTGAATTTTCCGGCAAAAAATACTTGTTTCTTTAATAGTAAATTACCTTCTAAATACCAGTTATCACGACTCTTAGCTTCTTCAGTTTTTGATTTGTGTGTCCTCATGAAAGGAATTCAACTCCTTTTCACTCCCGCCGCCCAAGATGGTTTCCCGTTCAAAACGCGTTTTTCTTTGTTTTTAAAGGAGAGCCAAATACCAATTTTCACGTCTGTAACAACTTTAGCTTTTATTAGATGTATGTATTCTCATACAATTAAGTCAATTAATTTTTCAATTCTTTCACCCCCCCCCCCTTTCATTGGATTTTCCGAAAATACGTGTTTCTTTACTTTTAAAGCAGATTCCAAATATCAAATTTTACGTCTGTAACATCTTCATTTTTGAGATCAGTAGCCTAATTAAAAGAAATCGACACCTTTTTTACACCCCCTTCCATCCAAGTGGAATTTACGAAAACTAAAAATACACGTTTCTTTGTTTTTAATAGAGATAAGAATACCATTTTCACTTCTGTAACATGTTACGTTTTTTGATATATACTGTAGAAATTCTCATTTTAAAATAATTTCACCCCTTTTTATTTCCCCTTAAGGGGAGTTTCCAAAAACAAATCACCTATGTTTCTTTACATTTACAGGAAATTACAAATACCCACTTTTTACGTCTGTAACATTTTAACTTTCTCAGATATTCTGTAGATATAGTCGTTCAAAAAATTCACCCCAATTTGTCACCCCAGTTTAACCGCCATTAATTGGATTTTCCAAAAACAAAAAATACTTGTTTCTTTATTTTTAAAGCAGATCCCATATACAAATTTTTAGTTCTGTAATATCATCAGTTCCTGAGATATATGTATCCGTATTAAAGGCATTCAACCCTTTTACACCCCTCTTTTTGGAATGTACAGAAAAAAATACGTGTTCCTTTATTTTTAAAGGAGGTTCTAAATACTAACTTTTACATCTGTAAACTTTTAAAGTTTTTAGATGTAGACACACTCATTTTAAAAATTCACCCCCCTTTTCAACCCCCATTATTTGGATTTTCCAAAAACGAAATAATACCTGCTTCTTTATTTTTAAAGTAGATCCCAAATACCAATTTTCAGGTTTGTAATATCTTCAGGTTCTGAAATATAAGTAGCCTCATTAAAGGCATTCAACCCCTCCCCCCCTTTTTCCACCCTTCCCATTGGGATTTTCCGAAAACAAAAAATACGTGTTTCTTTATTTTTAAAGGAGATTCTAAATACCAATTTTTACATCTATAAACTTTAAAAGTTTTGAGATATAGATATACTCATTTTAAAATTTCATCCATTTTTCACCGTCCCCCCCATTAATTGGATTTTCCAAACACAAAAAAGACGCGTTTCTTTATTTTTAAAGGAGATCCCAAACACCAATTTTCAGGTTCTGAAATATAAGTAGCCTCATTAAAGTCATTCAACCCATTTTCACCCTTTACAACCCTTTCTATTTGAATTTTCCGAAAACAAAAAATAAGTGTTTCTTTATTTTTTAAGGAGATTCTAAATACGAAGTTTTACATCTATAAACTTTAAAACTTTTGAGATATAGATATACTCATTTTAAAAATTCACCCTCTTTTCACACCCCCATTAATTGGATTTTCCAAAAACAAAAAATGCGTGCTTCTTTATTTTTAAAGGAGATTCCAAACACCAGTTTTCAGGTCTGTAATATCGTCAGTTTCTGAGATATAAGTATCCTCATTAAAGGCATTCAACCCATTATTCACCCCTTTTCACCCCTCGTATTGGGATTTTCCGAAAACAAAAAATACGTGTTTCTTTATTTTTAATGAAGATTCTAAATACCAATTTTTACATCTGTAAACTTTAAAAGTTATGAGATATAGGTGCACTCATTTTCAAAATTCACCCCCTTTTCACCCCCATTAATTGGATTTTCCGAAAACAAAAAATACGTGTTTCTTTATTTTAAAAGAGATCTAAAGTACCAATTTTCAGGTCTGTAATATCTTCAGTTTCTGAGATATAAGTATCCTCATTAAAGGCATTCAATCCATTTTTCAACCCTTTTCACCCCTCCTATTGGGATTTTCCGAAAACAAAAAAATACGTGTTTCTTTATTTTTAATGAAGATTCTAAATACCTGTTTTTACATCTGTAAACTTTCAAAATTTAGAGATATAGATACACTCATTTTAAAAATTCACCCCATTTTCACCCTACCATTAATTGGATTTTCCAAAAATTAAAAAATACGTGTTTCTTTATTTTTAAAAGAGATCAGAAGTACCAATTTTCAGGTCTGTAATATCTTCAGTTTCTGAGATATAAGTACCGGTATTCTGATTAAAGGCATTCAGCCTCTTTTTTGACCGTTTTTCACCCCTCCTATTGGGGTTTTCTGAAAACAAAAAAATACGTGTTTCCTTATTTTTAAAGGAGATTCTAAATTCCAATTTTTACATCTGTAACCTTTCAAAGTTTTGAGATATAGATACACTCATTTTAAAATTTTAACCCCCTTTTCACCCCCTTAGCAAAGGAATATCCAAAAATCCTCTCTTAGTGAGCACCTGCACCTTAATATGAATCTATGCCCAAAATTTCATTTCTTTATGTCCAGTAGTTTTGGCTCTGCGATGATGAATCAGTCAGTCAGTCAGTCAGTCAGTCAGTCAGGACAAGTTATTTTATATATATAGATAGGAAATTTGACCATTGAGGTATATTTTTATACGATGGAATCATTGGCTTTTTAAAGTTATCGCCAAGTTTTGATCATTAATTAATAAAAGTCTGCTTAAATAAAACCACCACAGAAATAGACGGAAAATGGGAACGAACACTACCGCTCACATTTATGTTTCAAGATAGCGAAAGAGTAATATAAGTCTATGTTTTATTTACGTCGTATTCCCTTTTTTATATCAAACAGGATCTCATAACCATAACATAGTATACAATGGTTATTTTCCAATTTAATTGAAAGCCACAGTACCTCATTTATGATTATAGTTGACGTCGATCCTTCACATGCAAGCCAGAACCATACCGTAGTTTATTATAGGGACTGTTCAGTTTACTTCCGAGCCGAGAAGACATTTTTTCTGGGGACGAGTTTTACGGAGACAAGTCTTATACGTATATCGATTAAGGGCTTTAGATAAAGTCGTAAACATTTTTACGAGAATAACATATTCGGCAGGAACCAAACGATCTGAAGCTCTCCTCAATCCATCAGAGAGCGCGCTGCTTCAAAGTCTCCCTGTTACCTTTCGTCTTACTCCCACCCACGAAAACGTGACGCTTTTAGCACACACACTAACGCAATGTACACTTTGGCATCGACAAAATAAATAAAATTATCAATTGGGTCTCTAATGCTCTAGAATTCAGGATACAATAAAAGTTCTTTCTTCATTGATCATTTGCCAAATAACTGTGTCCCACGACATGGGCAGAGCCTTAATAACCGAGCGAGTGGGCTATGCGGTATGGTTTGTCTGTGGTTTTCCATTTTTTCACACCAAACAAATGCCGGAGCATAACCTTAATAAACTCATGACTGTCACCTTTCCCATCCCAACGTTGCCGAAAACCTGAATATTAGTGCTGCGTTAAACAACTGGGGAAAAGGAAGAACAACATTGATCACGTTTAAAATAAGCAAAGATTCAGAAACGCATTGGGATTTTCTTTTTAAGCAAATAACTTAGTAATTCTTTTTTTTACGGATATATTATTAGCAAGGAAAATTTAACTTCCGTAAAGCTCAGATCTTCCGAATTAAAGTAATCGGGCTCGGCCCCGACTCAGTCCACTGGTACTTGAAGGTTCTCAATTACACCAGCCTCGTGTCGGGAGAACTCTTGTGGGATATAATTTTGGCCCCTCAGAGCCTCCGTAAACCGCAAAAGTAGGCAGTGGGTTCTAAGAACAATAACTTTATTATTACTTTTGTTGTTGTTGTTTGGGTTGTCAGTCCACAGACTAGTTTGATGCAACTCTCTATGCCACCCCTTCCTGTACTAATCTTATCATTTCTTAGTAACTTCTAGATCCTGCATCTGCTCTAATCTGCTTGTCATTTTCATACCTTGGTCTACCCCTACCATTATTAGCACATACACTTCCCTCAGAATCCCACTGTACAAGTCCTGGGTGTCTTAAAAGGTGTCCCATCATTCTATGGCTTCTTCTTGTCAAATTAAGCCAAATGAATCTCCTCTCACCAATTCGATCCCGTATCTCTCCATTCGTGGTTCTCACCTTCAAATTTAAGAAGCTTCTATTCTCTCTCTTTCTGAGCTACTTATCGTCCATGTTTCACTTCCCTACAATGCCATGCTTCTTTGAAACCATCTTTCTAATTACTATAGCAATATTCGAAGTGAGCAAATTTATTTTCTTGAAAAGGATTTCCTTGCTTGTGCTAGTCTCTATTTTATGTCCTCCTTACTTCTGCCATCGTTACTTATTTTGCTATCCAAGTTAGAATATTTATCTACTTCCTTTAAGACTTCATTTCCTGATCTAATGTCTTCACTCAAGTAGTCGTACTAACATTCTTCTTCTTATTATTTGTATTCATTATTATTATTAAATTATCATACCTTTCAGTTTTCAGTCTGCAGGCCTCTATGAGTAAACTAAGTTCCTCCATAAATCTCTATTGGCAACCACTTCTGTGGCATCGTTTACTTTTTGCCGAGCTGAGTGGCTCAGAGGATTAAGATGCTGGCTTTCTGACAATGAGCTCAAGTTAACAAGTCGATCGTGGCTTAATCCGGTGATATTTGGAGGTACTCAAATATGTCAACCCCGTATCGCTTAATTTACCGGCACGTAAAAAATGTCCCGCGGGACAACATTCCGGCAAGTCGGTGTCTTCGAAGACCGTGGAAGTAGTAAGTGGGACTTTTAGCCAATAATATTAGTTTTACTCGTTTATTTCCTCCACCTCTTACCTCTAAACCATTATAAACTCAGTCAATCAATTGTCCTTTGATCTGTCTCTTTCTCTCACCGTTTATGACTGAGTCCATTATTTCACTTGGTGCGGTGACCTCCATTTACCTCATGTGATAACACTACCGAAGTCGGTTCATATGTCCAGTTTCATCCGTCCAGTTCATTCCTATCTTATTCTTTATCTCAATATTGCGAGGGCCCTCCTGCCATTGTTCCCATATTTTTGAATCGGAAATAATTCTTGCTACTTTTATGTCTGGTAATTCCAGCTTATTAATAACCTATCCTGAGTCCACCCAGATTTCATTCCCGTACAGAAAAAATAGTATGAAAACGCAGCGATGTAAATATAATTTAAAAGATTATAAGTGGCAATTCATATCTGATTCATAAAAATAGGATTATTTATTGAAAATCACACATTATTAACTGTATCACAATAGTTATACTGGACGCCGTATTAGAATCATCAGCGCAATCAGTCCTCAGTTTGAAAGCCTAATGTGTTGAATCTATTGTAATTCTGCAGCCAGAGCAGTATTTGGCTTGACCTAATTGTTGTGCAAGTCTTCTTGATGATCAGGAATCAATGGGATTTGAGAAGTTAAATATCTCCTAATAATATTTATAGTTACCAGATCACTGCGTTTTGATATAAGGAAAGTGTTGTTAGGTAGTAGCGTTCCCTATGCTTTTTTTATGAAGGAATAGGGTCATCTGGTGAAAGAGAAACGCAGGATAGGAGAAGATGGAAAAAACTAGGCCAACATCTTTCACAAGCAAGAGCCTTGATCTTGCTAATTGTACGACATTAGTGAATCATATCATTCACTTTTCATCAAGGTCGTAACATATCCCTACCGATAACTGAAATTATACCATAAGATTGAAGTGGCTTGTTTTTACTTCTTGTGGCAGCAAAATATTATCCCTCAGTGGTACATTCTATTTACTGTTCCTATTTGAATGCCATTAGTTAAGATTTATACACATTTTAAGACTGACCTTTCTATTTCAAATGCACTTTTCTGATGGTGAATAGCGAGGAGGTCCCAAGCAATCTTCTGAAATTTGCCGGAACCATCAAAGAGTACACAGCAGAATTCGCACCTTGTTGTAAATACTCTCTGTGAAAGATTCAAACCTTAAGCGAGCTTGTGTGATAATGTAGAGTATTAAGAGATCACGTCGATGTTTTGAAGGTAGGTTTCAGTATCCATTAAGGTTAATGAGATTTTTTATTACATGGAGAGTTTATCGCGAATATAAATCTGGCATTATCGTTTGTTATTATACAGAAGAAGTTCTTCTGTTATAAAGCAAATCCAGAAGCTTGCTGATGTACATGACTGTTAATCCTGTGCTCATTATGCACAGGAATGTAGTTTTTCATGGAATTCGAACCACAGGGACGTACATTTTTGTTTCCAAATTCTCACATACATTGGCTAGTATTAGAATCGTGGAACTGTCGTTTCGTTTCTCTGTCATATTACAGTTTGCATCTAACTGAGATTTTGAAGGACCCTCTTCACATCAAGGCAGCGGTTTCCCACTTCATTTAACCTCAAGAGAGATCACCTCACCCGCCAGCTCCACACTACCGCAAGTCTCCATCTCCGCCGGAGTTGTCGTTAAGGACTTCAACGGAGCCGTCACTTTTCAGGATTGCTGTAGGTCCTTCACAATTATTATTGTAACAGTTCGGGAGCACCCCCCCCCCAGACCATATTTTAAAACTTCTGGAAATCCCCAATTCATTCTGATATCCATCTCTCACATCCTGGGCGAGACGTAGGTTTTATAGGAGACATTTAAACGAATATTAATGAATCTAAATATCGAATTTCATTCAGTATAATAAATTACCTCACCGCATTTAATCAGCGCATAGGTTTCTTAATGGTATATGGTTCAGAGTTTCTGTGATCTATTACTTCTGGATTTATTTCCAAGTGCTCTGTGCCGTGTTTAGTGATTAGCAAAGTAGCTTTCCAGGTTCGATCCTTGGCCTAGCCATGAATTTTAGAGTGGTATGATGTGATGATGATTATTTTTTAAAGTGAAAGTCCGAGATAACAATTCCTTCTCAGCTAAAATTATAAGAGAAAGAGGTCCAACCCTATGAAGAACGAGGGTGTCGGCATAAGAAATGTAAGGGCCATGATAGGCGTAAAAGACTCCTTAGACCTCGCAGATATTAATGCTATTATGGTTGGTAAAGAACTACTATTTACCAAAGGAGGTCGGGTAGGAAGGGTGAATGTGAGGATACATGTGAAGGAAGTATCTGGCACTTTGAGTCTGATTTTAATACTTGCCAAAACCAATTTAGTTTCCCGGCTTTGCTTTGAATTTGAGCCACTTTAAGGACTGAAAATTGATGGCCACAACCTCAGGTAACATTGTTGAATAGAGAAGAGGTTTTGATATTCAACTCCAGGCGGAAGATAGAATGGTATGACCATAAAACCTCTAGTAACCCACAGCGGAGATCTAAAAGGCAACGAGAGAAAAACAGAGAGCGTTATGCCTACGAGGTAGCCCAATATCATTTCTATAATCAGAGGCGGAAAGTTGCTCACAAATTTTGGACAAAACGAATAAGGCCCATTCTTGTAAAATCCCAGTAACTACGATTTCGGATCATTTTGAAAAGACTTTTGGTACCGAAAATAACAATTCTCTTCTGTCTCTTATGGAAAAAAGCACTGACTTACCTGCTGATATTTATATTTCAGTAGATGATGTCCATAAGGCATTATACAAAATTAAAATTGACACCCCACCAGGCCCAGATAATATTACAGTTCGTGTATTACGGCACCTCAAGCCTACAAAATTTCTGACGTTACTCATCAACACGATGCTTCAGTTTTCCTACGTACCTTCAAACCTCAAAATGGCCAGAACAATTTTAATACATAAGGGTGGAGACATAAATGATATTAAAGAATGGAGACCTATAACCATATATGCGGTGATTAGGAGAATAACTGAACGAGTACTAGATATGAGACTGCGTTCATATGTCACACCATGTCCTCACCAGCGTGGCTTCGTGCCATTATCTGGAACTCATATCAATGCTTCCCTCGTGAATGGTTGCCTCGAGGATGCGAAACGCAACAAAAAGGATTGTTGCGTCATTTTTTAGATGTCACAAAAGCATTTGACTCTATCGGACATGAAGATATCAAACGATCTCTTCGACAATCTGAAATTCCTTCTAACTTATGTAGATGAATTGAAGCATTTCTTACAAAGAACACAGTTCAAGTGGAAGCTGATCATAAGAAATCAAAACCCATCGAAATTAAGTGTGGCGTAGCTCAAGGGCCCCCTATCTCACCACTGCTGTTCAATTTAGCAATCAATACTGTAATACAAAATCTCACTGACCATGACATATCCCAAAGTTACGGCTATATTTTATCTGATGATCTACCGCCGTTATCCTCATTTGCTTTCGCAGATGACCTAGTCATACTCAGCAAAACCGAAAATGATGCTACTACCTTGTTAAATTTGGCTGAAAGCAGGTTTGCAGAAATTGGTTTACATATCCATCCTCTTAAAAGCAAATCTATAATCCCGAAGAAAGGAAAATTAACTGAAGGAAACGTCACTACAGTCGATGGATCAATAATCCCATCGATAAAAGAACAATGAACGAATCAAGTATTTAGGAATTGACTTCAACAATGAAATCTCTCTTGACAGACATAAACTAATATGCACAATAACTTCCGATTTAAATAATCTGGTAAAAACAAAACTTCTAAAACCAGAGCAAAAGATCAAGATTATTAATAAGTTTGTTTGGCCGGGTTTGATCTATCCTCTACAATGTGTCCCTCTGACACAACTATCAAACACTTTTCTTAAAGATCTGGACAAAATTATAAGAAGTTCTGTAAAAGCATTAATGTTGCTGCCTGATGATACTCCAAATTCGATGCTGTATAGTGCCAGAAAGGTCAGAGGGATGGGAATAATTTGCGCAGAATGGGAAGCTAACATACAGCATTACAATATTTGTAATCGCTTAGTCCATGTTCAGGACGTTCACCTACCATACGTAAGGAAGTTACCTGAAGAACAGGATATTGCACTCCACAGACTTGACATAAAATGGAAAGTCTCCCCCCAAAGATTGACGGAATAAAACTACGTGAAATTACGAGAAATCGATCCTTTCAGTCGTGGTGCCAGCTACCACGTAAAGGAAGAGGAGTAGTGTTATATTCAGACTGCCCGAAAGCAAACTCCTGGATGATTCATAAATCACCTCTGTCCTCTTCTGAACACATAAATGCAGTGAAGGTGACATGCAACCTCACCGCAGTCAGGTCGGTCCCCAGTAGGTCATTCAACACAACCCGTTGCCGTCAAAATGGCTGCAACGAGACAGAAATCCTTGGGCATGTGCTGGGAATCTGCCGGAGCACTGAACCAATGCGCAACCATCCTCACCACCGTGTGAGAACGTCGATTGCTCAAGGCTTGAGACAGCGTGGATGGAAGGTGTACGAGATCTCTACCGATGACTCTAATCGGAGGGCGGACATCGTAGCCATCAACAGAGAGGACATTAAAGCAATGGTCTTAGAACCCACCATTCGCTTTGAAAGAGACCTTAATCAGGCTAGGGATGTGGACCTAGAAAAGCAAGCTATTTATGTTCCATGCTAGCCTTACCTTTCATCTAAGTATAAAATACCTATCGATCGGTGGATTGTCAGAGGACTGCTATTCGGAGCAAAAGGCACCCTTCCTAGTCAGACATCGAACTTCCTAGAAAACTTGAAAGTTCCATTCTGCGAGTTAGAAAAAATAGTAATACAGATACTGAGGGACTCTCTGCAAATCATTCATTCCCATCTGTACCTGAGAAAGTGATTGACATTCCTCCCCCACTAACCATGGGAAAAATAAGATAACAGCTTCAACGATAAAATTGATATTTTTAAACTCCCTTGAAAATGAAATTGAAACTGTATTCCGGATCCAAATGGTCACCCTCATTGGAGGACGGTTGATTTATACCTTTAATAAATCTCTCTCTCTCTATTGTATAGTTACTTGCAAATACACACACCACATCGACGCACTAAGTAGCCGGTGATGATGATCATTATTTCCCAAGACATTAACTTGAAACGATAACAACAATAATAAAAAGGGATTTCTTTTTCAAATAGAGGTGGATATATTTTACTTTCATAGTGGTACCAAAAATTCTCTTTTGAATGTTTTCACTTCCGTATTTTAATTTTTGATTATCAACCCTTCAATTTAAACATGTTTCGAATACGCTACGAAATGTAAAACCACTTATTTCGTAAAGCTATTGGAAGCCTGATGCAGTTCTTGTAAGCCAGACCCTCC
This sequence comes from Anabrus simplex, assembly GCF_040414725.1. Classification (NCBI taxonomy): domain Eukaryota; kingdom Metazoa; phylum Arthropoda; class Insecta; order Orthoptera; family Tettigoniidae; genus Anabrus; species Anabrus simplex. Next base: position 969,545,261 of record NC_090266.1, on the reverse strand, counting down.
TACGAGTTTGGGCGGTATCTGCCTTGTGTGGGTAACTGCGTGTTATTGTGGTGAATGATAGTGTTGTGTTAGGTGTGATTAACAGGGATGTTGAGAATGCCATAAACACCCAGTCCCCGAGGCAAAGTAATTAAACTTTAAGCTTAAAATCCCGCACCTCGACAGGGAATCGAAGCTGGGGCCCAGAGGACTGTACTTCAGAACGTTAAACAACCAGCCATGGATCCGGTCGTTCTCATATAAACCGAAACAAATATTTTAAAAGAAATTATAAATGTATTTCAGTGGACGCCTAATCTGATGGGCCTTAAAAATTTCATGTAACCTTCAAGCCTCAAGGGCCGGGCTGAGTGGCTCAGACAGTTGAGGCTCAGGCCTTCTAACCCAACTTGGCTGGTTCGATCCTGACTCAGTCCAGTGGTATTTGAAGGTGCTCAAATACGTCAGACTCGTGTCGGTAGATTTACTGGCACGTAAACGTACTTCTTCGGAACTAAATTCCGGCACCTAGGCGTCTCCGAAAACAGTAAAAATGTAGTTAAGTGGACGTGAAACATTTATTATTATTATTATTATTATTATTATTATTATTATTATTATTATTATTATTATTATTTGTTCGTATAGGCCTACTAAGGACCACGTTCTTCTCTGGGCTTTGATCTTTGCCCAGTGCTCCCTCATTCGTTTGCGGCGTTGTTCTTTTCTTTCCTCCGTCCACGTCTTTCCCGTCTTCAACTTTGGCCTTTCTTGAAACCCCTGGTGGTCTTTGAGTTTCCTCCTGAGTGGGTTGTGTTCTTGTATATCTTCATAAGTTATCCCCATTTCCTGTAGGTCCCTTTCCACCTCCTCGAACCAAGTTGGCTGGGTCTTCTTATCTTTAAAATATATAAAGATCTGGTTCGATAATCGTGTTGGTTTCAATCTTAGCAAATGGCCATAAAATGCTATTCTCCTTCTCCTCATGACATCAGAGATCTTCTGGACATGAGTATACAGATCATAGTTATGCCGACGTCTATATTTATCTATGTCCTTAATTGGGCCAAGAATTTTCCTTAAGATCTTTCTCTCTCTAATTTCTAATTTTTCTATCAGGCCTTTCTTGTTCATAGCAAGACATTCCGCTGCATACAAAGCCTCTGGTCTTATAACAGTGCAGTAATATCTGAGTTTTGCACTCAAGGATATGGACTTTTTGTTGTAAACGTCTTTGGTCAGTTGACAAGCCATTTCCATTTTATTAATGCGTGACGCGAAAACTTCTTTTTCAGAGATGTTTGGTTCTATCCACTCGCCAAGATATTTAAACTTATCTGTAGGTTTGATTGCCCTCTGGTTTACTTTTAGCTCTCTTGGTGCTGGCTTGATGTTACTTATGAATTGTGTTTTCTCCAAAGATATCTGGATGCCTGCTTTTTCCACCTGTGCCTTGAGGGGATTAATTTGCTTTGTAGCCATGTCTAAGGAATCAGAGAAAATTGCTAGATCATCTGCAAAAGCTAAGCAATCAATTGAAAGGTTCATGTTCTTGTAACCCACTCTCACACCATTTTGGAGCCCATCGTTGTTAACGTCTTTGCGCCAGTCACGGATGTCTTTTTCATTATTATTATTATTATTATTATTATTATTATCATTATTATTAAGCCTCATGGAATCTTCTTGGTACTGAACTGTGGCCTGTAAGCTTGCAGGTATAAACTCTACTGGTCTTCTAAACAAACTGCTCATTATTTAATGATTTTCCTTGCCTTTGTGTGTGTTTAAGATGGCGAAAAGTGAAATTTCTATGAAACAAAAATGAAAATAAAAGAACACGAACATTTTCGTGTGAAATTCTTATGCACAAGTTATCTATCCATTCACTGATTGAATGACTGATTGATTGATTGACTGATTGATTGTTTGAAAGGTTGATTGATTGATTGATTGGTTGATTGATTGATTGATTGATTGATTGATTGATTGGTAGTTGTCTTAACGGTTAAAGCAACGCGATTATCAATTTAACGTTACCTGTTCGAAGCATAGCCAAATCTTATAAATACAATTCTAAGGGGTCCGCGGTCTGTGATGTTATTTATTTCGACAAATTTTCATATATTTATCGATTTAGGTCAACCCGAGATCATATCAGTAGTTTTTAGCTTTCGTGTCTGCCTGTTTGTTTGTCTGTTTGTCTGTTTGCTACACCATCAGGGGTAAACGGCTGAATAGATCACAACCAAACTTTATATTTATAGTGCACTCATCCAGGAGCAGGTTTCGACATGCATATCATTTTAAAATCACTGAAAAGACAGGTTTATGGGAATACTAGAAGAGTTTTTTAGTTTTCTCTTACACTATTGATTATGTCTCAGCCAATCTTCATATTTAGGGTCTACTCATTCAGAAACATGTTCCGATATGCATATCTTTTAAAAATCACTGAACAGATTGGGGTTTATAGGAAGGCCAGAACAGTTTCTTTCAATTTTCTCTTACACTATTGACTATATCTCTACCAAACTTCATATTTAGAGTCTAATCGGCCAGGAGCACGTTCTGATATGCATATCATTTAAAATCACTGAAAAGACTGGGGGTTTATAGGAAGACAAGAAGAAGTTTCTTTTCAATTTCCTCTTACGCTAGACCAGGCGAGTTGGCCGTGCGGATAGGGGCGCGCGGCTGTGAGCTAGCATCCTAGAGATAGCGGGTTCGAATCCCACTGTCAGCAACCCTGAGGATGGTTTTCCGTGGTTTTCCATTTTCTCACCAGGAAAATGCTGGGGCTGTACCTTAATTAAAGCCACGACCGCTTCCTTCCAATTCCTAGTCATTTCCTGTCCCATCGTCGCCATAAAACCTATCTGTGTCGGTGCGACGTAAAGCCAATTGCAAAAACTTGTCTCTTACGCTATTGATTATATGTAAAATCTGTGGACTATATGTGAAACGCCCCTTCGTTTTAAGTAATTTTCGTTTTGTACATAATTTCGCTTAGTCTTCAAATGACGGAAAAAATACCATTTTCTACGGGCTGCTCTGAGCCAGTGAGGGACACCCTCGCACACCTACAGTTATTTAAATGTTTCATAACAGGGGAAAATCAGGGGATGCATAATATTTCTCTTGTTGAAAATGAATGCCACTTTATGTATCTGAACACCGAGGAAACATGAGGTAGAACCTTTCGTTTGGTGTCTAACTGTCTGTCTGTCTATGTGCTGTCTGTCTATCTGTTTGTATATTCCTAAAAGTGGAATACTGGTTGATTTATTTCAACCAAACAATTTATTTGGAATCTACTCACTCCGGATTGTGTTATCAAGTGCATATGATGTCATGGTAGCCACGTGGACGTGGTATTTATACGAAGAAAAATGAAAATCCACAGCCTGTTTCCAGTCATTCGACCGGGTCAGGAACGGAATGAATGAAGGCCCCATCTAGCGGCGAGGATACGAAGTGTGCCGGCTGCCGAAGCCTGTCGCACTCCTCTGGGGCAAAGATTAATGAATGACAGATGACATGAAATGAAATGATATTGGAGTGTGTCGCTGGAATGAAATATGGCAAGGAAAACCGGAGTACCCGGAGAAAAACCTGTCCCGCCTCTGCATGGTCCAGCACAAATCTCACATGGAGTGACCGGGATTTGAACTACGGAATCCACGGTGAGAGGCCGGCGCGCTGCCGTCTGAGTCACGGAGGCTCCTATTTATACGGAGATTATTCTCAAATATTTTTGTTGATATTATGGCTATCAAAACGTTTAAGAATATGTTATTTCCGTTCCTTTATGCCATGTGACGTATTTATCGTACTACGGATGGTTACGGAAAATTGCATTTTAGTCCAATGCCCGTGGGGCACGTCATGTATCACTTTAAGGTGGGTAACGGGAAAACTAAAGTGCCACTTTACTCTTTTCGGTAGGGCAGATATTAAGAGAGGTATCATCAACGACAGAGCGCCACGCAAGTGGTCAGAGATGTAATGTGCAACCTGTGAATCACGGAGAATTTCGCACAACTTCGGACCTGGAACTGTACCGTACAATAAATTTGGCAATCGTCCTCATTCTCTCTCAATTCCTTCAGCTTCATCATATTTTCGTTACTGTCCCAGGCTGTCTCCGGAAGATATAATCTTAATATGTCGCATTATACGTGTGAATGGAGCTATGTTACTTCGCATACATCCCTGAAGGAAACCTGTATTCCACTGCAGATTCCCGTGCGATGAACGGGTACAAATGCAAGTTAATGATATTTTGAGAATTGCCTTTACAGAAGTTAATTTTGTCATATTGTATATGACCTGATCATTTCCCATAAGAAACGCTCTGAACCGCACGAAAATATGCTATGTTCATCACAAAAACAGTGGTCACTTTTCATGCAAAACTCAGAAATTACCTGCTAGCAAAATTAGACGGTGGTATCGTGTATCTGCATTGACAAGTGTAGCTGCATTGCGAATGCTTCTCTTGGAGTGTTCAGGCGCGTGTTACAGTGTAAACTCTGTACATACATTGCATCATGTGGAGAATTAATTCCATGAATGTCAAAATATTGATATACTGGGCGAGTTGGCCGTGCGCGTAGAGGCGCGGCTGTGAGCTTGCATCCGGGAGATAGTAGGTTCGAATCCCACTATCGGCAGCCCTGAAAATGGTTTTCCGTGGTTTCCCATTTTCACTCCAGGCAAATGCTGGGGCTGTACCTTAATTAAGGCCACGGCCGCTTCCATCCAACTCCTAGGCCTTTCCTATCCCATCGTCGCCATAATACCTATCTGTGTCGGTGCGACGTAAAGCCCCTAGCAAAAAAAGAATATTGATAGATAGATAGATAGATAGATAGATAGATAATGTCTTCATTTGTGGCGAAGTTAGGACTGAAAGCCCTCTCTTACACTTAACCACTAGAAGAGTATACAGTACATTTGCGTAACTTATAATTACAAATACAAGTAACACAAATAATAATAAAAAATATAATTTTTAATTTAAAAATAACTTAAATACACTTAAATGAGGTAACTGTCCGACTCATTGGCTGAATGGTCAGCGTTGAGGCCTTCGGTTCAGAGGGTCCCGGGTTCGATTCCCAGCCGGGCTAGTGATATGAATCGCCTTTGATTAATTCTTCTGGCCCGGGGACTGGATGTTTGTGTTTGTTCCAACACTTTATTCTTCATATTCAGGCAACACACTACACTACGAACCACCACAGAAACACGCAATAGTGATTACATCCCTCCATATAGGGTTGGCGTCAGGAAGGGCATCTGGCCATAAAACAGGCCCAAATCCACATGTGCAGCACTCTTCGCACCCGCAATCCCACATGTGTGGGAAAAGCGGTAGAAAAAGAAGAAGAATACACTTAAATGAGGGGACAAGTGTAATTCATTCATTCATCTTATTCATTCATTACTTCAACAATTATCCAGCAAGTGACCGGGTTCTACTCAGCAAGTGATCACGGTAACCCACTTTAAACTTGCTATGGGACGAAATGTCCCTAATGTTCGCAGGTAGAGAATTCCATGTCCTGGTTGCAGAGATAATGGAGTGGTTGTAAACAGCAGGGCAGTTTACGGGTATGGCAAGAGAGGAGCTAGATCTTGTGGTATGGTTACGACAGGACGAGAGGTTCGAAAAAGCTGAAGAAAGATAGTTGGGAGTACTATTGGAAAGTATTTTGTGCACAAGTGATAACATATGAAGTTCACGACGTTGGTGTCCTCGAAGCCACGACAGCTCATTATAATAAGGTGATATATGAGCATCATATCTCAGATTTAAGATATGTCATACTCAGCTGTTCAGGCTCCGGTCCAGCTTCTCGTTACTGCCGTAGGTTATTTAAGTCAACACAGTATCACAATAGTCAAATATACGTAGTATCAGTGGGTGAATTCGTTGTACTTTAGGTCGAACAAAGAATACATGACGGAACCGTTTGAAAGGGTATAAAATGTATGAGGATTAATACTTGTGCCTATCACCTGCTGAGTCTAATTTAGGGTCCCAGTTATAATAATTCCTAAGTTGATCACAGGAGTAGAGTGGAGTATGATTTTATTGTTTAAAATTATAGGAGGGATGTCCCGTTGCTTGAGGGAGTACAGATTTTATTGGTACCGCAAATAATAACTTGAGTTGTATTCGGGTTTATTGATAACCTGTTTTTGTTTGCATAGTCACTAAGATGTTGTAGGTTAGAATTTAGTCTAATAATTGCAGTATCTATATCACTCGGTTTTGATCGGTAGTAAATCTGTACATCATCTGCGTACATTTGCAATTTTCAGAATTTAAGAGATTTGGATATGTCATTAATTAGGATGATAAATAACAGTGATCCGAGCACCGACCCTTGAGGGACACCGTGTAGACTTACTTAGCCATCCTAAACTCACATTTTCCAATGTCACACTTGCCGACGATTTTAAAGATAAGAAGAAAAGATTGAAGTATCACTCTATTAAAATTTAGTTCTCGAAGTTGGTATAGTAGAACCTGAGGGTTGACAGTGTCGAAGGCGGTTTCTCAAAATGAGGGCCCCAGTATTACAGTGTGAACGTGAAAAAAAAATTGAAGAAAGGAACAGTGACTCTATTGAATGTGCTTAATTTATTTGAAATTAGCGTGGAACTTTTAAAAAGTGTTTTGATTTTTTCTGGTTGTACTAGTTATTGTTCAATTACTAATTTGTTGTTTGTCAGTTTAAAAGTATAAATAAAAAAGAAACAGGATTGAAAAAGGGAAGACACTACTGAGATGTAATAATCTCAGCACAGTCACGTCCCGTTGGTCCATTGCTCGTGATATCATCTGTCACTCGTAGTAAACCAGTCGTAGTGGTATGTCCTTTCTGAAGCCGGATTGGAAGGGGTTGAGGAGGGAATGCTTTTTGAGGTATTCAGTAACCTGTGTGTGAACAAGCTGTTCAATCACCGTGGGTAAGGGTGTTAGGATGGATACTGGGCGATCATTTGAAGGATAATCTAACATGGAGCTCTTTGGGATGGGTCTAAATAATTCATGATGTTACGCTGTATAAATATACGAATTTTGATTGAAAGTAAGAGCCTGCACCTGAAGGTAGCTGTTCAGTCCGTACGAGACTTATATTCCAGAGCAACAGAAACCGTCAAGTCAAAGTGAATACGCATTTGTTTCCACCAAATAACTCCAGGTCCAAAGTATTATAAGTTATAGAAGACAGCGTACTAGAGAACATTAATGAAGACTATTACAATCGTGGCTTCAGTTGCTATAGAAAGCTAATGGGGCGCTATAAATTCATTAGAAGTAAGTTAAATTGCAAGTTCATTTTAAATTATGTGACTAGCAAACGACGAGTTCACTTCAAAGGAAACGGCTTTTATCGACATACATAAGGCTGAATGTGGCCTTTCATTCAGGCATATTACCACATTCACTAATCATAAAGAGGATAATAGTATACGTCGGAAGGCACACGAGTTTGTGGTGGAAGGGAACAGACTTGTAACAGGGGCGTGAGGACAAAGGACATGTTTTCAACAGCGACCGATGTCAATTTCATTATGAAATGTCTTCAGTGTCAACACACTCTCACAGAGGAGAGAAAATCACAGCTCGTGTCTTGCAGTTTGTAAATAGCTATACAACTGTTGTGGCTTTATCGATATCAATGAGTGGCAAATTAGGTAACAAGCTGTATGTTTTTCAAGACACACAAATGTTTCAAAGATACTTGAAGCAGCTTGTCCACGAAACATTTATGTGGAGACAAGCAAATGACGACAGAACATATGAAACGTTTTCTAACTTCAGTCCTTGGTGAAAATATGGGTGAAAAACCTGTTAACGTTTGATTCCTGGTCAGGTCATACAGATCGTAACCTTTTAGGTGAAAGTTCTCAAAACAAAAAAATATTGACAACCTCTTGATGTGTACTTCTTTTCACAATATAAGCTTTATATGAAAATAATAACTGATTTTTAAGACTAAAATGAAAAATCACAAGCATAAAATAAAGAAGAAGAAGAAGAAGAAGAAGAAGATGTGTGAGGTCTTCCTCTTCTACATGTAAGCTAATTGAAGAGACTTATGATCCCACCGCACAGCCGCAGCACTGTCGTCTATGTCGACAGTACGCTGGTATTGCCATAAGCACACGGTCACAATTATATATAAGTTTTCATAATAACCAGTGATTGTTTTGTTCCTATTAATTGTCAGTGTGAAAACAACTATACACTGTATTTATTTCTTAATTAGTTGGTGAGCATTTGAAGAGAGCAAAGTGGGTATACTAGGTGCTGCAACATTGCCCACGCGTTTTGTATCCGATGTAGATCTAAAGACATAAGTTCTGTATTTTTCTTCAAATGGAAAAAAGCTATCGCTAGAAAAGCCAGAAAACTGGCTTGTGAATATTTCGCGCGTGATATTCAGTTTTCCGATAACTTCTTAGAAAAAGTACAGTAGACCTGTTCTTGACGAATGGTGAAAGAGGAGAGATTCCAAGTCAAAGGTGGAAGATGAAGCCAGAAGAACTCCCTTGTATCTTTCTTGATCTACCCAAACATTTTTGAAAGAGAGTTAAGGCAACTTTTCCTATGTTTCTATCGATAATAGTAGCCTATGTCTACCCAATAGTCTAACTCGACAATAAAAACCGTAATGAGAATGTGTCAGTGAAGGAAAGGCTTACTAGTTGAAGATAACCTGGATGTCGTAAATATAGAAAAATAATTACTTGCTTTGCTGAAGAAGATATTGAATAATCGGGAACGTAATTTGATCAGAACAAGGAATAAACTGAACGCTGCTAAAGCTAGAATACATTCCCTTAAAAAATAGATTTCAGATGTAAAATTAAACAGTAGCATCACTCAAACAACACCGATCATCTCTCTCAGCAAAAAAGTAGAAAATTGTAGTGGATACAATGTTATATTCCTTGAGTGTTTGGATGATCTAAATGTAATTAAAGTGAAGTCTTAGTAATTAGAAAGCTGTGAAGGCCGTGCGTTGTGTTTACTACCCAAACTTGTATTCCGCTACTTGAAGTGCCGATTCACCTTCTGCACAAAGAAGGAGACGGGAATTATCTACCTGGATGAACGCAAAATTATCTCGGAAATGGTCTAAATTGTCGTGCTGCTGAAGTGTTCTATAAGTGTAGTTCTATATCTATTACTTACGTAGATAGTAGTAGTTCATCAGACTAGGTCTCAGAGGTGCTCACGCTGGGCACTTCGTCCCGCGGGCGCACGCTGTTATAAGCGGGAGAGCGTATGTTGTTCATTCGCAGTGACATTGTGGTTACGTCACAGGCTGTGAAGGCTGTGCGAAGATCTCCCAGTCACTCTTGATCACTGTTGCGATACCTGAGTTTGAAATGGAGGCAGAAAGTATTGAAAGACAGAGGGCCTCGCCGAATCTGACGGCAGAGAACCAGTGGGAGTAACTGGTTTCTTTTCGTCCAAACAGGAGACCGTGCAAAATACCTGCGACGTGGACAGTCTCCTATATCAAAGGGGATTGATTCATTTAGAACGCCACTAAAAACGAAACGTGCTGATTCACGTGAGACTGTTGAATCGAATGATCGAATGAAAATGGTTGAAAATCTGAAGAAACATTTGAACGATGTAAGTATTATTTAACTTATCTATTATTGTCAAAGTTACGGAAATAATATGACGCATGTTTTCACACTGGCAGTAGGAAATAAAAAATAATTATACATTTTACTTTCCTTTACAGGATAGGGACTTGTCAAATAGTGGTGCAACTTTGAGGGCCAGCTACAGAATCGCATACTTAGGGCCGGTATAATAATGACTGTTTAAACTGAAGAGTTTAAACCGATGTTGAGTCATATAATGGCCGGCCTAAGTTAAACTGAGGTGAAGAAGGATATATACGATCTTGGTAGCACTGACTTGCGAGAAAATGTCGATAATGTTTTGCAGTGACTTGCAAGAAAAGATGACTATCGATAATGCTTTGTTTACTTCTTGTAGGTAAAATGGCGGATAAAAGCAATAAACATTGTCCTAATTTTACTTGTAAGGAAGTAGAATTTCTTGTGTAGTTATTACAGTAATTATTTTTCTAGTCGGTGAAACAGTGCCTTATGAATTCCTTCAAAATCTCCCATTGTAATAAACATACTACGGGATGCATAAACCGCAATGCTATTAGTAGCTGACTGAGGGGTTCTACAGCATGATTTCTGAAATAGAAGGAAGTTGCATTATTTTCTAAAAATTTCACATTCGACATTCAAACAGTTCAAAAATTCATTTGTACATTCTTACCTTTTCTTTGCATGTTTTATTTTAGCACCAATTTGCTGAAATAGGGTTATGACAGTCTGTTTTGTAAGCCTAAACCTATTTAAAAACTATTTTTCATTCCATATATGAAAGTGACGTCCCCTTGCTCGGAAAACTCGTAGTGCCCGCGGTCGCTCTATAATTTGAATCACTTCTTCGTCACCGCTTAGTATTTCTTCAAACACCTCAAAAATATCTTCGAGTTCCATTCGTCCAGCCATGTTGTAAGGTTATGTATTCTTTAACTTCAGTTTAAACGGTAGATGTGTGCCAGTAAAATTAATTTCTAGTTAACTTAAGATTAAGTTTTATAATACGCGACTAACATGTAAACCGAAGTTTAAACTGAACCAACAGTTTAAACCTCTATTATAATACCGGCCCTTAATTGCACAGCAGTTGAAACCTTTCACAACCGGATCATTCATACATAGATATAGCTGTGGATTGTGTATGCCCTACCGATAAAAGGAAAAAGACAGTCAAATTAATCTCGAGCAACTGTTTTTCGACGCATAGGAGAACTTGGAGAAGATACTGAACGGCAACTGGCATTGAAAACTAAGGAATTTATTGCTTATTTTATATGCCTTGACGAATGTAATGACGTTGTGGAAACAGCACATCTTGCAACTTTTATTCTGATAAACTCACCAAAATCCAATCATGCCTACCGGAAAATACGCCAGTTAGGTTATTTATCTGAAAGCATACTGTATATCTATTTGGCAGATGCACTGATATTGTTGTTGTGCTTTAATATTGGATAGTAAAATCTGTGTATTCACTCATGATGAAACTCACTTGCCATTTAGAGGCTGGCTGTTATTATCGGACGCCTGATAAATTTTAAATACTATTTTTAGGAATTCAGTGTACAGGGAAAGTCACATAACATTACAACACTGTGCAAAATCAAGCATTAAACTTGTTGAATGATGTAAATATATTATGTTTTTCTGAGTGAATTACAGGAATTTTATTTTTCTTATTTGAAATTCTGTCAGTCCCATCCAAAGAGGTGTAAATCATAGCTTGTACGCTTAAATCTCGTATCTTTGTAAACTGTAACGAAATATTGTAACGTGACAGTTTTCTTTGAAAGTATAAATTTAGGAAAATAAAACTATGACTGTTTATATCGAGCGCAGAGTGGCAGAATTTATCGAACAATTCTTTCCACAAATGGCATTGTTTCCCCAGTGAAGATAGCTATTTTAGAAGTATCTTCGAGGATAGAGAAATACAAGGAACGTCTTCCTAACGTGCCGATCTCACGAGAGCCTGTTATAACGCGGTGGAGAACATGGCTCGATGCAGCCATGTTATATTCAGAGCATTTTTCTGAAATCAAGGAGGTATGTTAAGGTTTAGTTTATAAACATTTGTTCTCTGATATTTCGTCTATTTATGATCTTTAAATCCCTCATTTTAAATTCTATTCTCCTTTTCTTTCTCCTAACGTGCAACTAACCTGCATTTGTATACATTTTCAATTATTTCTTAAGTAGGTCCTTAACAATAGAATCTACAGAGTTCAAAACAATTGATTTTTTTTCCTCTGAACGAGTATTGGAATCGGACTGAATAAATACAGAACATTGATTCAATTAATAATAAAAACGTACACTTATCAACCCATAATTAAAAATAATGGGTCCTTTTTATAGATTATCCACTTCTTAAGTTACAAGTTGCATAGCTCATTTTTTTCAAATTGAGCGTGTTTAACAGCTTTGATTACCGACGCAGTGACCATCAAGACAGCTCAAGAGAGACTGGTTGTTCTCCAAATTGACCAGGATCTGACATTTGTGAAAAACAACTTCTCGGCCCTCAGATACACCAGGACCTATTGCTATAGGAAGCTTTGGATAGTCTGGCCAAGGCCAAACCATCCAACAGCACAGCAGAAGGGCCTCAAGGGAAAATAAAGCTAGACCTATCACTGGAGAAAACTACTGGTCTGACTAAATTTTCTTCAGTTTGTAGGATGCTAGAAGGTGGTCACTCGGAAATAAAAGCTAAGTATAATTACATTCCATTTTAAAAATAGTATACTATGACTTACTGTAAGGTGGAGAGAAATTTTACCATATTTACGTGTATGTTTCCTGATAGGAGGAATTTAATGGACCCAATGAATTTTGAAAAGGTTGTTATTGCACAGTGCTACAATAACGCCAAGTCCATGTACCAGTTGGTTGAACGCCCAGTACTTTAAATTGAAGTCTAGTGACTGTCACGCTTACTTCGATGTACGAAGTAATTACAAAATTATTTCTAAAACAGTCCTGTAAATAATACCATTACAATTTCAATCTTTTACGAGTACAAGAAATAACATTGCGATGTTAGGTTAGAAAACTAGCGCCAAAAATTCATGTTGCACCGGGAAGTTTCAGTTTCTTACTGCATATTTCTAAAAAAACATATTTGCATGTATATCTGAAGTGTTTTAGTGTATATAATTGACAGGTCTAGTAATGGTATTTAGAGCGCTGCTAGTGTGTCTGGATGCTATGAAAGGGGTTAGTCATAGTACTTTCTGGCCTTATGAGGAAAGCACTCCTCATCATGCCTTTTATGCCTCATTAGGGCACCATTATCGGTCTGTGTGGTTTCCCCATGATTGCATAACCCATGCTGGTGCTATTTGAGGATCTAACCTGCCTCCGGGCTGGAGACTTAACAAACAAAAGTGCAGTAATAGTATTTCACTTGACGAACACGAAGCAAACTTGTAGTTATATGTGGCTGTTAGTATCGTGATCGTAGCCATGGAATCTTCAGATTTACATGAAGTCTGAACCAAGGGTGCGTGACTTTTCCTTTTGGAAAAGCTCGTATGCGTTGGCTGCCTTGGTGAGAAGTCATTGGCCATGTCACTCAGCTTCCATTCTCCCGTCACGAAAATACATTTGATATATTTGATTTCCTATAATCGTGAAGAAAAGGAACCTACTATATAACTAGCTTCTGTCGCATTTATAGGTAATTTGAAGAAAGCAAGCTTGTAACAACGGCTTATGTGGCGAAGGGTCGTCGTTAATTTGCTCTCTTTCATTCACTGAAAACAGTGGAATCAATGCTGAGTAGCTGGTGGGTAAAGATGTTAAAAGTTAAAAACAGCTTTCTCTATGTCGTGCTGTGCAGCTCTTTTCTACATTCTCTCAGGAATATGTGTGACACCACACCCTTTTCCATCGCATTCCTCTGCCATCTTATGTTCACATACGACAATAACATACTGACAGAATTAACTTTCCTTTTAAATGCACTTCCAAGGAACATGATCTTCCAGGATCAGAAATTCGGAATCGAAATTAGGTCACCAACTTCGTTTTGGATATTAGAAGAAGGTTTTAAGTGAAAGTGGATTATAAATTGACATTGTGGTACGGAGAGCTGACACGTTTTGACATCAGGGGTTTAACCAATTTCTTCTCTGATGGCACAAATGCTTAGACAAAGATCAGCGTACTGACTATCGGTGCAGAGGACTCCGTTTTCGATTTCCGCCCGGGTCTCCCGCGAGGTGTCCGAATCAATATACCTTTACATACGACACATCATGCTATCGACCACCACGGAAACACGCAACAATGAATATATACCTTCACATCGGGTTGGCGTCAGGAAGGACATCCGGCCTTAAAGCTGCATTAAGTCCACAACTAGTGCCGACCTCAATAAATTGGGGAAAAAGAACAAGAATACGAATCAGAATAACGGGACTATGTGTTAAACTAATTTGTATCAAGTCCATTATTTTAAAATTCGTATGTGTATGATTTGGGTAAATTAATGCGATGAGAGGCATTATTGTCTTCTCCTCCTCCTCCTCGTCATCATCATCATCATCATCATCATCATCATCATCAAAATATTAGGTCATTAGCCTCTTCCAACTTCCTATTGACATCTTTTTTCCATGACCATCTACATCTATCTTGCCTTTAGGATAGTAGTTGTAGGCCATTTTAGTACGCCTTGATGTAAAAAACATGTTCAATCTAACTCAGTTTATTACTTAGAATTATGTCGATACGAGGTGTTACGCCGAGTTTTTCACGTACTTCGTAGTTGCAGAAACGGTCAAGCCTAGTGTAACCCTTGACTGATATTAAGGTCATTTCAGCAGCAATTATGGAGCTATAATGTATGTTTCCGAGGACGTAAGTTTCACTTCTGTTAAGAAAAGTTGGAATAGTCATCACTTTAAGCGGTCCCTGAACGAAAGCGGGACTAAACTCTAGGAAAGAAGAAGAAGAATTCATCTCTTTATGCAATTTTAATTGTGTCTTTTTCCCAGTTCCATTTCTCATTGTTCTCTGTATAGTGTCACATATTTATCTGAACCTATTCGTCTTGTTTGTAAAATCTAAATCTCTCTTATATTTGACATCACAACCAAGTTGCTGAAACGAGAAACCTGCTTGATTGTATTTCCATCTGTTACAATTTTTGTTGGTTACAGATATCCTCGACTGGTGTGAGAGGCACTCTATGAGGAAAAATCTCCAGGGGTAGACCACGATACAGATAGGTGGACAGGATGAAGGAAGCACCATTCGCACATAGAATTGACTGGTAATAGGCCCGAATTCGAGCGCAGGACAGAAAATCAAGCGTGCTCTTTGTCAAACTTCTACATCGCAAGGTAAAAGAGGATCGACTAAGTAAGTATGTAATTAAGTACATTTTTTGTGCGGAAGGATGTTTGCTTACCTTATGCTTACTTATGGATGTTCCAAGACTACAGCACTGAGCGATTCGCTGTAGTTAACGGCATGTAACCGCTTGGAGATCATCTTCTGGTGTTTGAATGATAACTTGTTAACATACTTATTGGATCATCCTCGTGAAATTGTTTAGTCTAATACAGTTTATAAATTTTGAATAATGTCCATACGAGATGTTACGCCGAGTTCTTCACGTACTTCGTAGCTGCAGAAAAGATGAAGCCTAGTGTAACCCCCTTGACTGATCTTAAGAAGGTTCAGCTTTCCATTACCGTTATAGTGGAACATGAGTTAACGAGCAGCGCTACGAATACGGATGGCCAAATTTATATGCCGAGAACAGGGTATATATATTATTTTACAAAAGATTTCGGAGCGATAGTACTAACATCATGTTATGTACAATCTAAACAATTTTCCCCTCCGCAATTAATTTGAAAGGTAAAGATAGCTTATAACAGATTATATCAGGACCTACCATGAAACATCGTGGTCAATTAAATCGGCTAAGCGGAAGGATGAATAGCCTGTTCAAACTACTTGAGAAGGTCCTCAAAGAGGATCATGGTTAGTTGAGAGTAGAGCTGAGTATCGCCGTCGAAGATAACTTTCCAGAACTTCACAATCCACAAAGCCTAAATTTCCTCTGTTAGATGAACTCTGCTGAACTTTACACGCACAACAACTGTTTGAAACCCTATTTACATGATTGGGAAAATTAGAGAGGATCTGAGATACGTAATATTCATGAATATATGTACATCGCGGAATTAGTATTTTACTCACACACGTCAAGAGTTCTTTCTTCACACAGAAACCACAATACTCCACATACATTTGGAAGTGTTTTCAGGCGTTACGTATCCTGATAATCATTCCTGGTGTATTTCCTTGTATGCCATGAATGCCCGGTCATATTTCTGAATTTTCAAAAAGACCTTTCTACAGCTCCCTTCATAAACTGAACTTCCTTTCTGCAGTCATATGGGACAACTGTCCACCTCCTTAGTGCAATGGCTAGCACTATTAACTGCCGTCCTCAGAGACCTGGGTTCGATTCTTGGTATTACCAACGATTTAATAATGGCAGGTGGGCAGTTATGTTGTTAAAATGGTACTTACCACTCACCTCCATTCGGGCTGTTATGTTGTTAAAATGGTACTTACCACTCACCTCCATTCGGGCTGTTATGTTGTTAAAATGGTACTTACCACTCACCTCCATTCGGGCTGTTATGTTGTTAAAATGGCACTTACCACTCACCTCCATTCGGGCTGTTATGTTGTTAAAATGGTACTTACCACTCACCTCCATTTGGGCTGTTATGTTGTTAAAATGGCACTTACCACTCACCTCCATTCGGGCTGTTATGTTGTTAAAATGGTACTTACCACTCACCTCCATTCGGACTGTTATGTTGTTAAAATGGTACTTACCACTCACCTCCATTCGGGCTGTTATGTTGTTAAAATGGTACTTACCACTCACCTCCATTCGGGCTGTTATGTTGTTAAAATGGTACTTACCACTCACATCCATTCGGGCTGTTATGTTGTTAAAATGGTACTTACCACTCACCTCCATTCGGGCTGTTATGTTGTTAAAATGGCACTTACCACTCACCTCCATTCGGGCTGTTATGTTGTTAAAATGGTACTTACCACTCACCTCCATTCGGGCTGTTATGTTGTTAAAATGGTACTTACCACTCACCTCCATTCGGGCTGTACCTGAAACGAGCTGCACCACCTCTGGACGAGAACATGAATTTATGTTTTACATTAGGAAAGTGACCATTTCTTCCATCTTGAACTAGATCGAGAACATATCGTTATCAGTCCTGTGGTGTGGATTGGAATCGAAGTCAAGATCAATAGAATGATCGAATGTATGATGGAATCCATGGCAGCAACCAGGAGTGCCTGATAAGAACACAAAAGTGGTAAGTGAAATGGAATCTTCTGTCTTTCTTTCTTTCTTTCTTTCTTAATCAGTTGAGCATTCAGGGTTGGTTATTCCCTCGGATTCAGCGAGGGATCCCACATCTATCGTCTTAGGCAGCGTCCTGGAATGTGAGACATTTGGTCGGGAATACAGCTGGAGAGGAGAACAATATCTCTCTCTGGCGGCCTCTTCTGGTATGCTGAACAGGGGCCTTGCGGGGGATGCGAAGATTGTAAGGGATAGACAAAGAAGACAAAGATGAATAGACAAAGAAGAGGGAAGGAAGCGGCTGTGGCCTTATGTTAGGTACCATCCCGGCATTTGCCTGGATAAGAAGTGGGAAACCACGGAAATCCACTACGAGGATGGCTGAAATGAAAATCGAACCCCCACCGCAAACCCTCTATTCAGTTGACCTCACGGGACTGAGTAGACCCGTTCCAGACTTCGTACCAATTTCCAAATTTATTGGCAGAGCCGGGAATCGAACCCGGGCCTCCGAGGGTGGCAGAAAATCGCGATAATCACTACACCACAGGGGCGGACTGAAATGGAACCTTCTACGAGGAGTAATTGACCGAGTTTGCATTTAACTTTCAATGGGTGTTATACGTCTATGAGGCAAATGTTGAACTTTCTCATGGCTACCTCCTCTCCTTACAAGGTACTATGTGATAAGAACAACCAACATGGTGTACTGACGTTAAAATGTAAATTAGTTTTGTGTTTTCCCGTATTTTTTACCAATTTCAGGTCCTTTATAAAAGACTGACATACAGTATCATAGAAATGTTCATAAAAAGTTTCCTGCATATTAAAAAAATAGGAAATTCCTCATTTCACGGAGCCTCATTTTAGTATTTTAGTATTTTCTTCTGCATTTGTAATATCTTTCCTTAAGTTTTGCTTTGACGTGATTGGAAATATATTTTAAAAGAATTAAGTTAAACGTTATTTAATTTAACAGTACATTACTGGGGTCTAACACACACCATGAAACCAATTGAAAGTTAATTCTGCACTCTTCAGAAAAAATTATAGTACAGTGTTGTTATTGTTGCTACTTCGTTTAAGAGGCTATACATATACTGGCCAGCAGCGCCGTAAAGTCTTTCTGATGCCTGTGGCTGTGGTAAGTGGTTTGTATATTTGCAGTTAATTAGGGGCTAGGGTTAGAGAGAAGATGGCCGTGATCAGTATGCTCATGCCCTCACGACATTCGTGAGGAATTAAAGTGGGATAACACAGTAAACTACTTCTAGGGTGTGATTTCAGCCAATTCAGCTTCTTGGTTATGTTACTGAAGTACCTAGTGCTAGACCGACAAATGAGTAATAAATTCGTGGAAGAACCCGAACTCGAACCCTAGACCACAGTGGTTGACTATGAAAATCTTCAGCCTGTTTCCGGTCATTCGACCGGGCCAGGAATGGAATGAATGTAGCCCTATCTAGCGACGAGGATAGGAATTTTGCCGCCTGCCGAAGCCTGTCGTACTCCTCTTGGGCAGTGATTAATAACTGACAGAAGAAATGATATTGGAGAGTGTTGGAATGAAAGGTGACAGGGAAAACTGGAGTTCCCGGAGAAAAACCTGACCCTCCTCCGCTTTGTCCAGCACAAATCTCACATGGAAGGACAGGGATTTGAAAGTGGTTGACTTTACTGATTGAATATTGAAGGCAAGTCTGTTAGGATGATGAGTATGTCGTTTGAAACATATTGGAGTGGGGACCGGAAAATGCACAAAGAGATAAAAATGCTAAACAAACGTGTCATCATGTGAAAGCGAAAGTATGACGTCAGCGTGCGAGAACGAATCCGTCTATGCATTTCTAAGTAGTTGGTAGACTTTTAGTTCTAAATAGACTTTCAACTATTAGATCCTGTTGAGTACATGACGAAGAGATGTTAAGTGCAGAGTGAATGGCTAATCGGACACAAGTGGCAATTTCAACCTTGACATTTCTGCTTTGTTTTCTAACAAAACGTTCCAACATTTAGTTGTTAATTTTCACTTTCTTTCTGTTCTTCCTTAATTTTTAGTAGTAGTAATTTTACGATCTATCCCTAACAAGTTAGGTGGAGTAATTGCATTAGTAATATCTATTGCGATCCTCCTTATTCTCCCTTTTACTGCAAACAATAAATTCCGTGGAATTCAATTCTACCCAATCAATCAAATTCTATTTTGATCTATAGTTTCTATTGTCATCCTTTTAACATGAATTGGTGCTCGACCTGTAGAAGATCCTTTCCTTTTTGCTAGGGATTTTTACGTCGCACTAACATTTTAAGGTTTCCGGTAACGATGGGATTGGAGGGGGTCAAGACTAGGCAGAAAGTGGCCCTGACCTTAGCTAGGGTACAGTCCTAGCATTTGCCTAGCAAAAAAATGAGATTCTACGGAGAAATGTCCTCAGGGATGATGACGAAGGGGTTAGAAGACATAATCTTATGATTGCGAGCATACCTACCCAATCCTACCACGTTGACAGCAGCTGTAGTAGTAGAATTTGTAGTAGTTGTTGTTGTCGGGACAAATGGCTTAGATGGTAGAGCGGTGAGCTTCTGAGCTCAAGTTGATGGGTTCGATCCCCTCTGAGACTGGCGATATTTGAAGGTGCTAAAATACGTCAGCCTCGTGTCGGTAGATTTACTGGCAAGTAAAAGAAATCCTGCTGGACACAATTCCGGCAACTCGGCGCCTCCAGAAAAGTAAAAGTAGCTAGTGGGACGTAGTCAGTAGTAGTAGTAGTAGTAGTAGTTCCATGCGAGGGACCAGCAGACCTATATGCTTAGTGCATGTGAAGTTTGTGTCAACTTGTGTATGGCGGTAATGTCTAGTATTGGGGTGTATTCTGTACTTCTAGTTAGCTAGCACTGAAAAGGAAATAGCCTTGACATATATTTCACCTACTAGCCATGATAGCCGATAGTGGAGTCGATCACACTTACTTCCATGTATTTTTTGGAGCCTGAAGCCAACATATTGCAGGCCCTAAAATATGTATAATTTTGATCATTCGAGATCAACCAGCTTATTTTGTATTTAGTATGTATACCTTTGCTTAACTCATAGGCGTAGATACTTTTAAGTTTGTATTTTGATTTCTGATGGTTAATTGACTATACTATGTTCTTATTGTGAGTTAGTAGAAGTTTTATTTAGTTTTAGTTTCCCTTTCACACGGTTTTCAAATCATTGTACTGTGGGAGATGGAGAACTCCACTTTCCGTAGCCTCGGCACTAAGGAAGGCAGAGTGTTAGCTATACTCCCGTACATCTTTACTCCCAGGAATTAATTTGGTGCAGGCTGAGTGAACCCCAATACGCATCTCCATGCGTAGAAATGTTGTTCCTAAATTTTCGACTTTCTGGCGAAGAATAGAACTCACGTCCTTCTAGGTAAACAGCACGCTTTTACCGTCTTGGCTAGGCAGCCTCTACAAGTATCCTATCAAGTTCATATATTCAATATTAATTTTTGAAGCATGCGATAAATTATTTAAGCGGGTCTAAGAAAAGATAGCATATTCTATTTTTCTTTGTTTTTAAACTATACTTTTTAATGTTACTCGACTATGTCCGACTCCTCGGCAGAATGCTCAGTCTAGTGGCCTTCGGTTCAAAGGATCTTAACTTCAGTTCCTGGCCAGACAGGAGATTTCGTCCGCTCCAGGTTAATTTCTCTGTCTTAGGGACGAGGTGCCCGTGTTTCTCTTAATGGGTCGATGACCTTCATGGTACAGCCCTTTAAGCAATGATGTTGATAATAATGAGCATGGGCCGATGACCTTCGATGTTAGGCCCCTTTAAACAACAAGCATCATCATCAATAATGAGCATAATAATAATAATAATAATCTGTTTGTCTTAATACACAACACAACACAACACAACACAACACAACACAACACAACACAACACAACACAACACAACACAACACAACACAACACAACACAACACAACACAACACAACACAACACAACACAACACAACACAACACAACACAACACAACACAAATATAATCAATAGTGAATCCATTCCTCCATGTAGACCTGGCTTCATGAAGGGATTCCTGCCGTAAAACTAGGTCAGGCCCACAAGTGTTATGCCGGGCACAATTGCGACCCCACCAGGGACAGATGCTGCTGCAAATTATTATTATTATTATTATTATTATTATTATTATTATTATTATTACCGGGTTTTGTGGATCGCAGAGAGGTGAAAGAAGGCGTGGGCTGAATGGGCCTATCTACTATATCAAAGATTAACTTAAAACTTTAAATAAAGGTTATATTTCTTTTCAAATCACAAACTTAACCAACTTTTCACTTCGTGAAATAACACGGTTACAGGTAGAAAAAGCAGTTTGGAAATTACAAGTGCTGAGCTTCCAGCTCCAAATTTACAAGTTTACAACATCGCAAATGTTGCGTTTAGTTATACGAGGAGAGAAATCTCCCAATTCAAGAGCACTTTGCTCCAAAGGTTACAAATACGGCCTTCCAAAGGCCCCACTCAATATTAAACAAAAACCAGAAAGAATTTACAATCTCTCCGCATTTAACAAAGGAGACTGACTCCCAATTTCTTACAGCCTAATCAAGGCAACATTACCCAAAAAGTTCACAAATTCCTGGCCTCTCTAGCCCAACCTACAATTTACAATATTTACACAGGGGTATCTATTACCCAAACTACTGGGCCTTCCTGGAAAGAAGAACAGGTTAAATTACTGGCCCTGACACAAAATGTATGGAGGCATGCACCTGCGCTCCTAGAAAATTAAGTATAAAACCCTAATTGGGCTCGCGGCCCGATGATGCAGAGGCTAATCCCAAGCTACTGAGGTGACTGGAAGGAAGGTTAATTCAATGCTTTACAGAAAAGAGAAACAGTTACAAAATCGTAGTCACCTCAAGATAAATTGAATGGGAATTTGAGAGGGTAACGCACTCTCTATCCCCGATTTACAGTTAAAGACTTTTATGAAGTTTACATTAGAAAAGAAGGATATTATATTTCAGAAATCAGATGGTTACATAGTTAAAGTTTAGGACCTTCCCCTCGGATACGTTTGCGGAGACAGCTACAAAGATATAAAACTGGTGGCCAATCCCTGGGCTGATGTACTGCCTGGCGAAGAATGAGGCGCCCCGCCTCCTGTCTTAACACACACACTCAGTAAGACGACGATCAATAAGACAAGGTAGCTTGAAAAAGCCGCAGTTTATGTACCCGAGGGGATGGGTCGAGAAGGTTCTGGACTAAATCTGGACACACCCTCTCATTTTACTGGCATATTCAAAAGGTACAAGAAGCCTATTATTGGCTGAAAAATAATTACAGAAAATTTGTGATTGGCCAGATTCAAAAGCTGGCGGAATGATAAAGAAGTGTTGCAAACCTTGAAATATAGAAATAAATGAAATTTAGTTTAGTTGTGAATACGTATAAACACAAAACTTCTTTAAATCACTAATTCTTCTACCTTGCACCAGAGTGCATTACCTCAGTGTGATGACATCTACGGAGCAAAGTTCAAACTTCTTGACGTAAACCAAAACAAAACAAATAAATCCAGTCAGTTTAGGCAACTTCAAAATAGCACATTACTCAATAAATCAATAGTGACCTCTTCTGGTCAATGTCCCAACTTCATGCCGTAGCTGTTTCACATTTTGTTTGATCGACAGAGTTCCTTAAGGCGCTACTTTTATATGTGCGGATTTGAGGTGTGGCTCCCGGTACAATTATTATTATTATTATTATTATTATTATTATTATTATTATTATTATTATTATTATTATTATTATTATTATTATTATTATTACACGACTCCTTGGCTGAGTGGTCAGCGTTGAGGCCTTATGATCAGAGGGCCCGAGTTCGATTCCTGGCCGGATCGCGGATTTTAATCACGTGTGATTAATTCTTCTGGTTTGTGGACGGGGTATTTATTTTTGTCCCAACACAGTCCTCTTCATATCCAGACAACACCCCGCCTTACCAACCACCACAATAACACGCAATAATGATTATATCTCTTCATATAAGCTTGGCGAAATCTATAGGTGTGACACAGTTTGCACCGCGACCCCACAGGTGTGGGAAACCGAAAAGTTATTATTAGGTCATTATTATTATTATTATTATTATTATTATTATTATTATTATTATTATTATTATTATTATTATTATTATTATTATTGCTACCGAGCAAGTGGCTGCACTGTTTGAGTAATGTAGGGGTTTGAATTCGAGAAACAATGGCAAGTACCAGCAGCTCTGAAGATGGTTTTCCGTGGTTTCCAAATTTCACACCAAGCAAATGCTGGGGCTGTAACTTAATTAAGGCCACGTTCACTTCCTTCCCACTCCTATCCCTTGGTCGCCATAAGACCTATCTGTGTCGATGATAAAATTACCATTTTTATTATTATTTTTACTATTTGTGGAAGGGGAAGTGGAAGTATACAACATTGCTCTGAGATTTAAGTCTCTTAATAACTTCCACAATTTTCGGATACGTATAGGTGTCAGAATTTTGTCCTGCGAGAATTCTCGTACGTGCTCGAAAAAATCTACTGATGGGCTGATGACCTTAGATGTTTGGCCCGTTTAAACAACAAGCAGCAAGCAAACAAGCATCAGATCTACTGACACGGGGCTGTCGCACTTGAGCACCTTCAATTACGACCGCACTGAGTCGGGATCGAACCCACTACTTGAGCTTAGAAGGCCATCGCTCTACCATCTGGACATTGTCGCACGTAACGCACGAAGATACAGAGCTCAGCTGGTTCGAACCCACAATCTGGAGAAGAGAAGTCAATGGTAACACCGAATCGGCTCAATAATTGAGAATTTGGCTGTAGATCGAAACAGTTTGTAGGCTGAACATTCCGCAGTACACAGAAGTTTTGAGAAAACTGAGTAAAAGTAAGCAAGTTTTAGCCTCATAATAAGCAGAGAGGGAAGACTGTGTATTTGCGGCGAGTTACGTTCTGTCACGACAGTGTTGGCGTTGTGAACGGGGCTAGGAGGATATTGTAGAATGCACTCTCAGATATAGCGTGTCGTGCCGACCAGCTGGGAGAAGAAAGTGACTTAACTTGACGTGACGTGCTGCATAGGTGAATGGCCCCCATCTCAAATCGGGAGTTCTCAACTTGAGGACGTTACATCCACTTACTTTCATCTCTTCTCTCTGGCCTCCCTTAATCTTAGCTTGTTATTTTCCGACTTGACACTATTCTTTTCCAAGTGACCTCAGTTCGGTTGAGGTTCACTAGGCCTACGGAGTCTTATTTATTTATTTATTTATTTATTTAAAAAGTGAGTTTCCGAGTGAGTTGGCTACGTTGCTTGCGTCACGTAGCTTTCCGGGTGATTGTAGGATCGAACCCCACCGTCGGCAATCCTGAGATGGTTTTACGTGAATTCCCGTTTACACACCAGGCAAATGGCAGGACCGTATTTTAATTAAGCCACACCTGCTACCTTCCCAGTCCCTTTCCAATCTTTAAGTTGCCAAAAATCTTCTCTGTGTTAGTACCTACAAACCACAAGCGGTTTTCCTTTTTTACATTCTTAAGAGACCTGCCTTTTCTGTATCGATACCTTCAGTTTTCAATGGATAGAACTCCTTCCGCTACGATTAGAGATACAAAAATGGTTCCCATCCTTCTTGGTCTTTTTCATGACATTTTTCCAGTTACTTGAGGCTGGAATTTTGTGTGAACTAAGCCCAATTTCACGGCTAAATGCCTTTCCTGACACCAACCTTGTTTGAAGGAAATTATTCACTATTTCATAAGCCTCTGTGTCTCAGGCGGGCTCTCACCGCGGGTTCCATTGTTCAAATTCCGGTCACTCCATGTGCGATTTGTGCTGGACAAAGGAGAGGCGAGACAGGTTTTTCTCCGGATAGATCGGTATTCCCTGTCATCATTCCTTCAAGCAACACTCTCCAATATCATGCCATTTCTTCTGACAACCATTAATCATTGCCCCAGACGAGTGAGACAGGCTTCGGCAGCCGGCACAATTCCTATTCTCGCGGCTAGATGGGGCTTCATTCACTCCATCTCTGATCCGGTCGAATGACTGGAACAATAACTTTTTCCTAGTGCTTTTACGTCGCACTAACCCATACAATGTTTCCGGCGACGCTAGGATGGGAAAGGGCTAGAGCTCCAAAAATAGCAGCCGTGTCCTTAATACAGGTACAGCCCTGAAGTTTGCCTGGTGTGAAAATGGGAAACCACAGAAAACTATCTTCAGGGCTGCCGACAGTGGGATTCGAACCCATCAACTACCGAATTCAAGTTCACAGCTGCGCGACCATAACCGTACGGCCAGCTTACTCGGTCGAGAAAGAACTCCGGTGGGACAACATTCTGCTACCTCGGTGTCTCCGAAAAACGTAAAATGTAGTTAGTGAGAGTAAAGACAATGACATTATTTGTACCGAGCTCGATAGCTGCAGTCGCTTAAGTGCGGCCAGTATCCACACCAGGCAAATGCTGGGGCTGTACGTTAATTAAGGCCACGGCCGCTCCTTTCCTACTCCTAGCCCTTTCCTGTCCCATCATCGCCATAAGACCTATCTGTATCGGTGCGACGTAAAGCAACTAGCAAAAAAAAAGACATTATTCGTCCGGTTCCTTAGCTGACTGGTCAGCGCTGCGGCTTTCGGTTCAGTGGTGGTCGGGTTCGATTTCCGGCCGTGTTGAGAATTTTAACAACGACTGGTTAATTCCTACTCAAAGCCACTACAGAAACACGAAAACGTGCTTACATCCTTCCACATACGATTGGGGTCAGGAAACAAACACCTTTCCTGCACGGCTGAGTGGCTAAGATAGTTGAGGTGCTGGCCTGCCGACCCCAACTTGGCAGGTACGATCCTGGCTCAGTTCGGTGGTATATGAAGGTGCTCAAATACGTCCGCCCCGTGTCGTTAGATTTACTGACACGTTAAAGAACTTCTGCGGGACTAAATTCCGGCATCTCGGCATCTCCGAAAACCGTAAAAATAGTTGGGACGTAAAGCAACAACATTAAAAAATTTATTATTAGCAAAAACCGTAAAACTCGGCCTTACCCTCATGAAGTGTCTACCCCAAGCAAGTGGGAAAAGGTCAGGAAAGACGAAAAGAAATTCAGCAACATTATTTATTATACACTGACTGACAGAGCAAATGACAACAAGAAGGAGTGGTCAGAACGTTATGCCAATTGCAGGGTAGACTGACGTCACTGAGGTATGCTCATGATGTGAAATGCGCCGCTGTGCTGCGCACGTAGCGAACGATAAATGGGACACGGCGTTGGCGAATGGCCCACTTCGTACCGTGATTTCTCAGCCAACAGTCATTGTAGAACGTGTTGTCGTGTGCCACAGGACACGTGTATAGCTAAGAATGCCAGGCCGCCGTCAACGGAGGCATTTCCAGCAGACAGACGACTTTACGAGGGGTATGGTGATCGGGCTGAGAAGGGCAGGTTGGTCGCTTCGTCAAATCGCAGCCGATACCCATAGGGATGTGTCCACGGTGCAGCGCCTGTGGCGAAGATGGTTGGCGCAGGGACATGTGGCACGTGCGAGGGGTCCAGGCGCAGCCCGAGTGACGTCAGCACGCGAGGATCGGCGCATCCACCGCCAAGCGGTGGCAGCCCCGCACGCCACGTCAACCGCCATTCTTCAGCATGTGCAAGACACCCTGGCTGTTCCAATATCGACCAGAACAATTTCCCGTCGATTGGTTGAAGGAGGCCTGCACTCCCGGCGTCCGCTCAGAAGACTACCATTGACTCCACAGCATAGACGTCATAGACGTGCACGCCTGGCATGGTGCCGGGCTAGAGCGACTTGGATGAGGGAATGGCGGAACGTCGTGTTCTCCGATGAGTCACGCTTCTGTTCTGTCAGTGATAGTCACCGCAGACGAGTGTGGCGTCGGCGTGGAGAAAGGTCAAATCCGGCAGTAACTGTGGAGCGCCCTACCGCTAGACAACGCGGCATCATGGTTTGGGGCGCTATTGCGTATGATTCCACGTCACCTCTAGTGCGTATTCAAGGCACGTTAAATGCCCACCGCTACGTGCAGCATGTGCTGCGGCCGGTGGCACTCCCGTACCTTCAGGGGCTGCCCAATGCTCTGTTTCAGCAGGATAATGCCCGCCCACACACTGCTCGCATCTCCCAACAGGCTCTACGAGGTGTACAGATGCTTCCGTGGCCAGCGTACTCTCCGGATCTCTCACCAATCGAACACGTGTGGGATCTCGTTGGACGCCGTTTGCAAACTCTGCCCCAGCCTCGTACGGACGACCAACTGTGGCAAATGGTTGACAGAGAATGGAGAACCATCCCTCAGGACACCATCCGCACTCTTATTGACTCTGTACCTCGACGTGTTTCTGCGTGCATCGCCGCTCGCGGTGGTCCTACATCCTACTGAGTCGATGCCGTGCGCATTGTATAACCTGCATATCGGTTTGAAATAAACATCAATTATTCGTCCGTGCCGTCTCTGTTTTTTCCCAAACTTTCATCCCTTTCGAACCACTCCTCCTTGGTGTTGCATTTGCTCTGTCAGTCAGTGTAATTACTTCACGTATGTCCGGCTCCATAACTAAATGGTTAGCTAAATTTTAGCCTTTGCTCACAGGGGTACCGGGTTCGATTCCCGGCAGTGTCGGGAATTTTAACCATAATTGGTTAATTTCGCTGGCACGGGGGCTGGGTATATGGGTCACCTGCATCATCATTTCATCCTCATCACAACGCGCAGGTCGCCTACCGGCGTCAAATCAAAAAAACTGCATCTGGCGAGCCGAACTTGTCTTCGGACACTCCCGGCACTAAAAGCCATACGCCATTTCATTTCACTACACATATGTAATGAAGATTGTCTAGGAGTGTGTCTCCCCTCGTTATCTCTTAAAGTACTCTAATGTGGTTAAGACATTAGGGTAGTTCTTTAGCTCAATTTACCGGAGTTTGATTCCCAGTTATACAACAAACTTGAGGTGGAAACAGGCGTCGGGTGGGTGCACTCGGCTTCAGTTAATACAATTGAGACGAGAAGTGGGTTAAAATCTCACTTTAGTCATCCTGGAAGTGGTTTCCTGTCAATTGTCCCACTTCAACCTGTATTTGTACAATTGTCTTTACGTCGCACCGACACAGACAGTTCTTACGGCGACGATGAGAAAAGAAAGGGCTAGGAGTGGGAAGGAAGCGGCCGTGGCCTTAATTAAGGTACAGCCCCAGCATCTTCCTGGTGTGAAAATGGGAAACAACGGATCATCTTGAGGGCTGCCGACAATGGGGATCGAACCTACTGTCTCTCGAATGCAAGCTCACAGCTACGCGCCCCTAATCGCACGGCCAACTCGTTCGGTCACTTCAGCCTCAAGCGACTGCTGAACTAGTATCTGCTTCATAATAATTGATGATCCTTTCTCTCTTAATCACTTATCCAATTAATTGTAAGTAAATTCTCAACAGCACGGGTATCATAATGACACAGGTTATCGGACAAGACTTCTGAGGAGGTAGTAAGCTCCATCACTGTTGGATTTCCTTTAAAATGTTTAAGCAGTTTGAGAGTTGAAAACCCCACCATTGAAACATTAGAGTGTAATCTTGAGATGAAGTCCTCATGGGTCGTATCTATCTGTGTTTTGAAACATTAAATGAAACTGCCCTGTTGAAGGGCGGTTTTGTAAATACGGGATGACTTCCCACACGTCCCTTTTCTGCTATTATAATGTTCAATAAACTATTCAAAAACACGAATAGCTGCAACATTTCCTACCTGCACGGCGTCCATTGTCAACATTGTAGAGAAACCGCCATACATGTCTCGATTAGCATTATCATGGCGTTGCCCGGCTCTACGGCTAAATGGTTAGCGTGCTGGCCTTTGGTCACAGGGGTCCCGGGTTCGATTCCTGGCAGGGTCAGGAATTTTAACCATAATTGGTTAATTTCGCTGGCACAGGGGCTGGTGTATGTGACTTATTCATCACTTTATCCTCACGGCGACGTGCAGGTCACCTATGGGAGTCGAATGAAAAAACCTGCGTTTGGCGAGTCGAACTTGTCCTTGGACACTCCCGGCACTAAAAGCCATACGCCATTTCATTTAATTTCATTTCATCATGGCGTTTTAACATCCTCGAAAATGCTGTTCTTTTGCGATTTAGTCTAGATGCAGATTTCGACGGCGGTCTTCAGCATGATTGTCGCGGCATTTTAAATGTCGGGAAAGAATGGCCGTAACAATGACTTTCTCGCCCAGACTACCCACTACTACAGCAGATAAACAGCAACGTATTGAAGTCGAATAAAAGGACATATTTCAGGCTCCCTCCAACTACTCTTCTTCCCTAATCTTCACCGTGTAGCGTAAGTTACTGTTAACGTTTGTGCCTCCACGAGATTACTGATTGTTCTACGTTCCACTCGTCTAACCGTACTGTTAATATAGTCAACTCACATATGCACTAAACATCTCTGTATAATAAGTATGACTTTGATAGCTCATTACCTTCATCGTGTTGCTATTTTAACAGCCAACAATGCATTATGTAGTGAAGAGTGACATCTAATAAATTATGTAATCATCTACAAGCCTCGGGAGAGTTGATGAATGCTGACACGTACTTGATTCGCTAACCTAATCCTACTCAGTAATTTGTAACATGAATAGAAAGACTCTCGGTTTGCCTTGTGTTGACATCAAGATGTTTCAATCAGTTTTTATTAAGGTGTTAATTCTTTTTATTCTGAGAGAAGCAGTAATAGTCTATGCTACTTGACATTTAGGAGAGTACAGTTCATTCAATGTAAGCTCCTATTCTAGCTCCATGTAAATAGCTTGTAACGACGTGAGTATAATTAATATGTGTGGGAAAAGCAAATGCCATCTCCAGACAGGCCATGGAGCTGCTTGGAGGAATGGAAGAAATGGGCTCCCTGCATCCATAACCTCGGCTCTCAGTGGGACAGAGTGGTTAGCTATATGTGGGACAAACTTTGTCCCCAGAATGAACTTAGTACCCATTTCTGACGAAGGCTGAGTGAAGACCACGAGGATCATGTGCCTCACCTGAAATGGAAGATTTCTTTCTAAATATTTCAAACTCTAACCATGAATCGAACCCATATCCTTCCAGATAAATGTACTAAGCACGCCCTTACTCTCTCGGCCAGGCAGCCCCATTGCTGTGATTGTAATTACTCGTAAAACCTGTGTTGATTTCTATGGATTTGTGAAGACAAAGGTCGAGAAGGAAGTGGTCATAGCATATGCAGTATGATTTACTAGAAATTTACATTTATGTAGCCTGCTAAAGCAACTGCTGCCCAGCCAATTTGTCTAGATGTTGGAGTGTCACGCGGTCAGGACGAAGATATCCTCAGCCACATTTCTTGGTTTTCTTGAGTCAGTCCGCTGTTCATAATGTCGGACAGATTCTCAGTGGCAAGAGTCAGTTCTTCCACTATTAATACACAGCAGAGCTTTCACCATTTATACATCTACGAGTAATAATAATGCTATGTGTGTAACGTCCCATCAGTTGCTACAGAATTCCAAAGTCATCAATTTGTTCTGCAGGAGTTCTATGCTAAACTTGCAAATGGGAAGGCAACTTCATACCCCGTGTCTGCTGCACAACACCTCAAGTATTACTCGTATGCACCTCCGTACCTAGCATGCTGCTTTACCAAGCAATCGGAGACTCATCAACTCAACACCCGCTCTCACAACAGGAACAACCTAACCATTCCCGCACACATCCATATCCACGCATTCATGGTAGGCGCAGCGTGGGTGTGGAACTCCATACCGGACGAGGTACGAGTCGGGCTCCTCGTTCAAAAAATATTTACTATCTGTTTAATTGGGATTGTTATTATTGTTAAACCGAGCAATTGGCTGCGCGGTTTGGTTACGTAGCTATCAACTTGCATTCGAGAGATAGTGAGTTCGAACCCCACTGTCGACAGCCCTGAAGATGGTTTTCTGTGGTTTCCAATTTTCACACCAGGCAAATGCTGGGGCTGTACCTTAATTAAGGCCACAGTCGCTTCCTTCCCACTCCCAGCCCTATCCTCTCCCATCGTCGCCAAGAAACCTACTGTATAAGTGCAACGTAAAGCAAGTTGTAAAAAAGGTATTGTTAAAAGGTATTGTTAAAATGTTTATTACAATTATTCGTATCATTTATAATTATCAATAATAACAATGAAAAATTCCTAACACGGTTGTAATTATTTTATAGGTTTAATTATTTTCCACTCACTGTAAACTGTATTAGTTCCTTGTATTTGTTAATCCTGGTTTGGGGTAAG
Source organism: Anabrus simplex (assembly GCF_040414725.1). NCBI lineage: Eukaryota > Metazoa > Arthropoda > Insecta > Orthoptera > Tettigoniidae > Anabrus > Anabrus simplex. The sequence continues at coordinate 969,513,845 of NC_090266.1, read as the reverse complement.
AGATGGCATCATAGCTCAAGCACGTCAAAGAAACAAATAAAAACAAAAATGCAAATAAATAAAATACATCTGAGGGGCGCAGTCCGTTAGTGTCGTTGTCGTTTTTTCTCCAAGACAGTGGGTTCGATCCCGGCTGAGGCAAGTTGAATTTTAGAGTGATTAATTGCAGAGACTCCTTGCCGATGGCTTCCCACACGTTATAGAACTCCTGCAGAACAAAATTACGTCCTTTGAAACCTAGGCTATAGCAACTGAATGGCCGTTACACAAACAGCATTATTATTACACGTAGATTTTGACATTGTTAAAGCTCTGCTGTAGAACTGCTACTTGCCACTGACCAGACAGTATCTCGCCTACAAGAACCCGTTGTGGATCAGTGGTAGAGAGTCGACCTCCGTACACCAAGATAGTGGGTTCAAACCCGACAGAGGTAGTCGAGCTCGATAGCTGCAATCGCTAAAGTGCGGCCAGTATCCAGTATTCGGGAGATAGTGGGTTCGAACCCCACTGTCGGCAGCCCAGAAGAGGGTTTTCCGTGGTTTCCCATTTTCACACCAGGCAAATGCTGGGGCTGTCCCTTAATTAAGGTCACGGCCGCTTCCTTCCCAGTCCTATCCCTTTCCTGTCCTATCGTCGCCATAAGACCTGTGTCGGTGCGACGTAAAGCCAATAGCAAAAAAAAAAAAAAATTGCGACACTCCATGTCGTACGATGTCGGCATGTAAAAATCTCCGGTATCACATTTGGTGTTTACCCGACAAAATAAATTAAAACTCAGCCATAGACGCCCAAGAAAGATTCGGATTACCCTGTCATCTAGTAGGCCTAAAATAAAACGGAACGTCGATGATGAAGAAGATGCTTGTTGTTTAAAGGGGCCTAATATCTAGGTCATCGGCACCTCGGAACTTCGAAACTGACGAGCAAGCAGCTAGATGGCGTCAAACTAAAATGCTTGTATACGGTAGCCGAGGCCATACGATTATTATTACTACTTTTTAACCTGGATTACAGTATTTTTTGTAATATCTGTTTAAATACTTATGAGTAGTATAATTGGATGGTTCTGGCGCCACCGCCACCTCCGGCTCCCAGTGGCCGCCTCCACCTCAGCCAGAGGCCTCTTCCAGTACTGCCAACTTAACCTAACTAGCGCGACAGTACTGCCAACTTAACCTAACTAGCGCGAAATTTGAATTTGTAAACAAAGCCACGTGCTTTTTGACAGCTGTCATCGACAACAACGCATCGCTAACCTCACTGCTGCCATCATGACGGGCCTAAACCTCAGTAGTGCCAACTTAACCTCACTAGCGTGAGGTAAACAAAGCCACGTGTTTTTTGACAGCCACGTGCTTTTTGACAGATTTGTAAACAAAGCCACGTGCTTTTTGACAGACAACAACGCATCGCTAACCTCAGTACTGCCATCTTGACGGGAATAAACCTCGGTGGTACCAACTTAACCTAACTAGCGAGAGGTAAACAAAGCCACGTGCTTTTTGACAGCCACATGCTTTCTGACAGCTGCCATCCGCCATCTTTGAGCACCGTGCTGCCCTCTTTCGTCACCTGTCATCGGCAGTGCTGCCATCTTGACGGGTCTAAACCTTAGTACTACCAACTTAACCTAACTAGCGCGAGGTAAACAAAGCCACGTGTTTTTTGACAGCCGTCATCCGCCATCTTTAATCCATAGAGCACAGTGCTGCCCTCTTTAGCTACTTACCTTTGAAATGTGGTGGCGGATAATTTGAAAAATGCTTTTTGACAGCAGCCATATTGCATCGCAAACCTCAGTGCTGCCCTCTTTAGCTAGATACCTGTGGTAGCAGACAATTCTACGTGACAGCAGCCATCTTTAATCAAGAGAGCACCGTGCTGCCCTCTATGTGGTGGCGGCAAATTGAAAAATTCCACGTGCTCTTGTTTGGAAACAAACTCACGTGCTTTTTTGACAGCTACCATCCACCATCTTTAATCAACAGAGCACAGTGCTGTACTCTTTAGCTAGATACCTTTGAAATGTGGTGGCGGCAATTTGAAAAATTCTATGTGCTCTTGTTGGGAAACAAAGCTACGTGCTTTTTTGACAGCTGTCATCCGCCATCTTTAATCAATAGAGCACTGTGCTGCTATCATGCGGGCAATTTCGTTAGCTGTCATCCGCCATCTTTAATCCAGAGAGAACAGTGCTGCCCTCTATGTGGTGGCGGCAAATTGAAAAATTCCACGTGCTCTTGTTTGAAAACATACTCACGTGCTTTTTTGACAGCTGTCATCCGCCATCTTTAATCCAGAGAGAACAGTGCTGCACTCTATGTGGTGGCGGTAAATTCCATGTGCTTTACAAACCTATGTGCTTTTCTGACAGCTGTCATCCGCCATCTTTGAGCATAGTGCTACCCTCTTTAGCTACTTACCTTTGAAATGTGGTACGTCATCCGCCATCATGCATCGCAAACCTCAGTGCCGCCCTCTATGTGGTGGCAGGACAATTCTACGTGACAGCAGCCATCTTTGAGCACAGCGCTACCCCTCTTTGTGGCGGCGGGAAATTCCACGTGCTTTACAAACCTATATGCTTTTCTGACAGCTGTCATCCGCCATCTTTAATCCAGAGAGAACAGTGCTGCCCTCTATGTGGTGGCGGTAAATTCCACGTGCTTTACAAACCTATATGCTTTTCTGACAGCTGTCATCCGCCATCTTTAATCCAGAGAGAAGAGTGCTGCCCTCTATGTGGTGACGGTAAATTCCACGTGCTCTTGTTTGGAAACAAAGCCATGTGCAGCTGTCATCCGCCATCTTTAATCACCACGCTGCCCTCTATGTGGTGACGGCAAATTCCACGTGCTCTTGTTTGGAAACAAAGCTATGTGCTTTTCTGACAGCTGTCATCCGCCATCTTTAATCCAGAGAGAACAGTGCTGCCCTCTATATGGTGACGGCAAATTCCACGTGGAAACAAAGCCATGTGCAGCTGTCATCCGTCATCTTTAATCACCGTGCTGCCCGGTGACGGCAAATTCCACGTGCTCTTATTTGGAAACAAAGCCATGTGCTTTTTTGACAGCTGTCATCCGCCATCTTTAATCACCGTGCTACACTCTATGTGGTGGCGACAAATTCTAAATGCTTTACAAACCCATGTGCTTTTCTGACAGAGCTGTCATCCACCATCTTTAATCACCGTGCTGCCCCGGTGACGGCAAATTCCACGTGCTCTTGTTTGGAAACAAAGCTTTTAATCCAGAGAGAACAGTGCTACCCTGGTAGCGGTAAATTCCACGTGCTCTTGTTTGGAAACAAAGCTTTTAATCCAGAGAGAACAGTGCTACCCTGGTGGCGGTAAATTCCACGTGCTCTTGTTAGTTCGTGATTTAAAATCTAAGCTAGCTGTAAATCCCCGATTCTCGACAGATTCTTAATCCGAGTTGTCAGGAAGGGCAACCAAGAGCTTAGATACTACTAGTTTTGCATCAGGGAGGGCGACTAGTCTTAAAACAAATTCTTGCGATTTAAAATCTTAGTTTTGCGTCAGGAAGGACATCCGGCCGTAAAACAATAGTTCGTGATTTAAAATCTAAGAAGTGCATCTAGCTGTAAATCCCCGATTCCCCGTGTTAGACGTTGTAAAACAGATTCTTAATCCGAGTTGTCAGGAAGGGCAACCGGTCGTAAAACTATGGTGTATGAGGTTAGATACTGCTAGTTTTGCATCAGGAAGGACAACTCAACACATTCATGTGATTTAAACACATTTTTATCCCCAAGAGAATCGAACCCGAGACTACCGGGTGAGAGGCATGCATACTGTAGGCTATAGATTTGTTCTACAGTCCTCGAAGTATCGGCACAGTCATTCTGAGCGAGTTGTGTGGAATGTGTGTGTTAGCTGAAATTGTACACGTATCTTCCGGCTCGACCTTGAGCGAGGACACTGATAAGCGGCTTGTAACTCGCGAACGTCTTCTTTGCTGAGTACCATTCAAGCTCTTAAAACACAGTACTAATTAAGGTTGTAAAATATTCTGAAATAGTCCTCCTCTGTAGTGCAGTAGTTAGCTGCTACCCTCGGAGGTCCGAGTTCGATTCCTGGCTCTGCCACGGAATGTGTAGCATTTAGCCTATGTAAGTTCCTAACGTAAACTATCATGATTGTACGGAGAGGTTAAAACACACACAGTGCCTACTCCTATCGAAAGAACCTGCACGGTACCGGCATGTAGGCTTCTCCTGGTGAAGGAGCTTGCACATGGTTTAACGCCTCCTATCAACAGCCCTTACTTAATGCTGGCTTTTTTGCACACCCCGCCTCACACCATAGTTTTATACGACCGGCTGCCCTTCCTGACTAGGATTTTAAATCGCAGTATACGTGATAAATTTGTTGTAGCGGGTTTTATAACTAGATATCCCGGTACCGATACATAGCCTACTCCACTGAAGAAGCCTGCACAAGGCTTATTGCCTCCATCCGACAAATGAATCAGCATCAACACTCTTGTACTCAAAAAATCATTTTCGAAGGAGTCTGCACAAGGTTTAACGTCCCCATCAACAGCCCTTACTTATTGCTAGCTTTTTTGCACACCCCGCCTCACACCATAGTTTCATACGACCGGCTGCCCTTCCTGACTAGGATTTTAAATCGCAGTATACGTGATAAATTTGTTGTAGCGGGTTTTATAACTAGATATCCCGGTACCGATACATAGCCTACTCGACTGAAGAAGCCTGCACAAGGCTTATTGCCTCCATCCGACAAATGAATCAGCATCAACACTCTTGTACTCAAAAAAATCATTTTCGAAGGAGTCTGCACAAGGTTTAACGTCCCCATCAACAGCCCTTACTTATTGCTAGCTTTTTTTTGCACACCCCGCCTCACACCATAGTTTTATACGACCGGCTGCCCTTCCCGACTAGGATTTTAAATCGATATCCCGACATAGCCTACTCCTACCGAAGAAGGCAGCTTAACGCCTCCATCCAACAAATGAATCACACTCAAACACTCTTCAATCATTCTCGCTACTTCGGAAGATAGCGGGTTCGAACTGGAAGCCGTAAATGCTAGGCGAGGGGCCTGCGCGATCGTCATTACATGATCTAGCTTTAGCTCAATACCTACAGGTAAGGAATACCGCGTATGTACCCTCGAGAAGTCGAGGATCACACGCTAACTTTCCAAGGATCGAACTCTTAAATTCTGACACCTCGGTATCAACAGGAGGTTTGAATACGTCAGCCTGCAGGTAGGAGCTCTTGTTTGCATTCGTTCCGACTGTACCGCAGTTGTCAGCTCAGCGATTATCATATCCGCTTGGTAACAAGCAGAATATTTAGCCGCTGCAGTCTGCGCGAAGTGCTCACAGTTCTCTGTATGCGTTTATTACGTACACACACATCTCCCGTCTGCAGTGAATATTATTCTTCAGCCTTTATCTTAAGGTAAGGTAGAACTGTTAATTACCTTTTTTTATTTGCAAAGCAACTTCTACGCTAGACATCTACATTCATATATGTTTGTTCTTTTTTTAGGTACCGTTCGAAAGTACGCAACAATTTTATTCATCCGAGTAACAGTCTGCAGCACGTGCATTTTTTAAAAAGGTATGTTTTCGAACTTTGAGTTGTAAAGATAACTAGGTTAGATGATGCACCCTACACTACATTCATATATGTTTCTTCTTTTTCTTTTAGGTACGGCTAGAATATTATCATTCGAGTTTCAGGCTTGAACGCACGCATTTTATACATCTGAGTAACAGTTTGCAGCGCGAAGATTTTAAGGTATGTCTGACCTCTATTCGTTGAAACTTGGTTTCTTCTAAAACATCGTAACTTTAGTCTATTGATAAATAGTTGTTCTCTTTAATCTACATACTATAGACGGGGTGCGTACATAGCTATGTCTGCCCTCAACAGGCTTAAACTTGGTTTCTTCTATAACTTTAAGCTATTCATAAATAATTGTTCTCTTCAACCTACATACTATAGACGTGGTATAATTTCAAACACGCACACGTAGCTATGTCCGTCCTCAACAGGCTTAAACTTGGTTTCTTCCGAACATCGTAACTTTAAGCTAATCATAAATAGTTGTTCTCTTTAATCAACATACTATAGACGTGGTATGATTTCAAACACGTACACATAGCTATGTCCGTCCTCAACAGGCTTAAACTTGGTTTCTTCTGTAACTTTAAGCTAATCATAAATAGTTGTTCTCTTTAATCTACATACTATAGACGTAGTATAATTTCAAAGACGCACACATAGCTATGTCCGTCCTCAACAGGCTTAAACTTGGTTTCTTCCGTAACTTTAAGCTATTCATAAATAATTGTTCTCTTCAACCTACATACTATAGACGAGGTGCGTACATAGCTATGTCCGTCCTCAACAGGCTTAAACTTGGTTTCTTCCGAACATCGTAACTTTAGTCTATTGATAAATAGTTGTTCTCTTTAATCTACATACTATAGACGTAGTATAATTTCAAACACGCACACATAGCTATGTCCGCCCTCAACAGGCTTAAACTTGGTTTCTTCCGAACATCGTAACTTTAGTCTATTGATAAATAGTTGTTCTCTTTAATCTACATACTATAGACGTGGTATAATTTCAAACACACACACATAGCTATGTCCGTCCTCAACAGGCTTAAACTTGGTTTCTTCTGTAACTTTAAGCTAATCATAAATAGTTGTTCTCTTTAATCTACATACTATAGACGTGGTATAATTTCAAACACGTACACATAGCTATGTCCGTCCTCAACAGGCTGAAACTTGGTTTCTTCTGTAACTTTAAGCTAATCATAAATAGTTGTTCTCTTTAATCTACATACTATAGACGTGGTATAATTTCAAACACACACACATAGCTATGTCTATCCTCAACAGGCTTAAACTTGGTTTCTTCTGTAACTTTAAGCTAATCATAAATAGTTGTTCTCTTTAATCTACATACTATAGACGTAGTATAATTTCAAACACGCACACATAGCTATGTCTGCCCTCAACCGGTTGAAAGTTGGTTTCTTCCGAACATCGTAACTTTAAGCTAATCATAAATAGTTGTTCTCTTTAATCCTCATACTATAGACGTGGTATAATTTCAAACACGCACACGTAGCTATGTCTATCCTCAACAGGTTGAAACTTGGTTTCTTCCGAACATCGTAACTTTAGAGTATTGATAAATAGTTGTTCTCTTTCAATCTTTCATGCTGTAGATGAGGTTAATCTTATAATTTCAAACTCACAGCAATGTCTGACCTGTACAGGTTCAAACTTGGTTTCTTCCGAACATAGCAACTTTAGTCTATAGATAAATAGTTATTCTCTTCAATCTTTCACGCTGTAGAAGAGGTTAATCTTATAATTTCAAACTCACAGCCATGTCTGACCTCTATAGGTTGAAACTTGCTTTCTTCCGAACATAGCAACTTTAGTCTATAGATAAATAGTTATTCTCTTCAATCTTTCATGCTGTAGAAGAGGTTAATCTTATAATTTCAAACTCACAGCCATGTCTGACCTCTATAGGTTGAAACTTGCTTTCTTCCGAACATCGTAACTCTAGGCTAGCACACTTACCCTTTTATATCCTATTATTACTATGTGTGATGCAAGTGCTAACGCTACATTTATTCTTTTTAGAAAAACCATGGAGAAGATTAACCAGCTAGGTCATATTTCAACTCCAACTACCAAGCCGTTAACAAGTCTACCGCTAAATGAGCAATTTAAAGTAATTTCACTACGAAGATTAAAAACGAAATTTGGAGAAAGGATTTTATGTGTCTGCGAAGACTTTCAAGTTTTTTTACCTAATAGATTTAGCGTGCTAACTGATTTAGAAATAGAAGAACTAAATCAACGTTCTATTTTCATTATATATCACGGCATAGAGAACAAATCTTGTGTTATTAGTTTTACTGATGCGTAAAAGCATGTGCATACAAGAATTACATCGAGAAAGCAAAAGTATGCAAACATCACTACAAGTAAAATCATTCATGATAAAACTAGTACATACAAGATGTGAATAAATACTGTAGAATTGGCATATTCTTTTATTTTAGATTAGGTATTACCTTCTCCTCCTACTCCTTCCTCTCGAAGAAGAATAAGAGCAAGAAAGAAGATGTTGATTAAATTCGTAAGTATGTTATCGTCTAGCACAGTAAGTATGTTGAGAAGAGATTTTTTTCCTAAACTGTGCTTGATTCTAGTCATGTAATATAGTGTACTACAACATCGCACTATAGTATGTGTATATATGTTTTTTTGAACAGTGGTATGTATTCAAGTCTAAACTTGCACACTCTCGCTTTGCGATGCATGTTCGATAAAGATGTACCTTGACAGAGTAAGTAAAGGTAAAGGAAGTTATACACATCAATTAATGTTCTGATCACATGTTAAGGTTAACGACATCGAGTGCAGTGTTCGATTCTAGTCTTGATCACTTATCTAGTGTTTTGAGCACATCAATTAATGTTCTGATTACATGTTAAGGTTAACAACATTGAGTGCAATGTTCGATTCTAGTCTTGCTATGTTTTAATCTCATTTCATATTCTAATCACATGTTGAAGTTAACAACATCGAGTGCAGTGTTTGATTCTAGTCTTGTTATGTTTTACAATCTTGTTTCTTTTTTGCAATGCATGTTCGATAGAGGTGTACCTTGAAAGAGTAGGAAGAGTTCGATTCTAGTCCTGCTATGTTTGAACCTGATTTAATGTTCTAATCACATGTTTGAAGTTAACATCAAGTGCAGTGTTCGATTCTAGTCTTGTTATGTTTTACAATCTTGCTTTTGCAATGCACGTTCGATAGAGATGTACCTTCACTGAGCAGGAAGAGCAGCTCAGTAAGTATGTTGAGAAGAGAATTTTTTGTTTTTCTAAACAGTGCTTGATTCTAGTCTCGCAATGCTGTGTTCTGCAACATCGAGCACTAGTATGCAGTTCAAGTTGTAATAAGTTTTGAACAGTAGTATATGTGTGTTCAAGTCTAAACATGTGTCACTGCGGGTATGTGAGCGGATAACAGCTGACGAAATTGTCGCGCATAGGGCAGCACGGTGCTCTGTTCATTAAAAGATAGCAGATGACAGCTAACGAAATTGCCTACATGATAGCAGCATAGTGCTCTGTTGGTTAAAGATGGCAGATGTCACCTGTCAAAAAGCACATGGGTTTGTAAAGCACGTGGAATTTGCCGTCACCACATAGAGGGCAGCACGGTGATTAAAGATGGCGGATGACAGCTGTCAAAAAAGCACATAGCTTTGTTTCCAAACAAGAGCACGTGGAATTTGCCGTCACCACATAGAGGGCAGCGCTGTTCTCTCTGGATTAAAGATGGCGGATGACAGCTGTCAAAAAAGCACATAGGTTTGTAAAGCACGTGGAATTTGCCGTCACCACATAGAGGGCAGCGCGGTGATTAAAGATGGCGGATGACAGCTGTCAGAAAAGCACATAGCTTTGTTTCCAAACAAGAGCACGTGGAATTTGCCGTCACCACATAGAGGGCAGCGTGGTGATTAAAGATGGCGGATGACAGCTACACATGGCTTTGTTTCCAAACAAGAGCACGTGGAATTTACCGTCACCACATAGAGGGCAGCACTCTTCTCTCTGGATTAAAGATGGCGGATGACAGCTGTCAGAAAAGCATATAGGTTTGTAAAGCACGTGGAATTTACCGCCACCACATAGAGGGCAGCACTGTTCTCTCTGGATTAAAGATGGCGGATGACAGCTGTCAGAAAAGCATATAGGTTTGTAAAGCACGTGGAATTTCCCGCCGCCACAAAGAAGGGTAGCGCTGTGCTCAAAGATGGCTGCTGTCACGTGGAATTGTCCTGCCACCACATAGAGGGCGGCACTGAGGTTTGCGATGCATGATGGCGGATGACGTACCACATTTCAAAGGTAAGTAGCTAAAGAGGGTAGCACTATGCTCAAAGATGGCGGATGACAGCTGTCAGAAAAGCACATAGGTTTGTAAAGCACATGGAATTTACCGCCACCACATAGAGTGCAGCACTGTTCTCTCTGGATTAAAGATGGCGGATGACAGCTGTCAAAAAAGCACGTGAGTATGTTTTCAAACAAGAGCACGTGGAATTTTTCAATTTGCCGCCACCACATAGAGGGCAGCACTGTTCTCTCTGGATTAAAGATGGCGGATGACAGCTAACGAAATTGCCCGCATGATAGCAGCACAGTGCTCTATTGATTAAAGATGGCGGATGACAGCTGTCAAAAAAAGCACGTAGCTTTGTTTCCCAACAAGAGCACATAGAATTTTTCAAATTGCCGCCACCACATTTCAAAGGTATCTAGCTAAAGAGTACAGCACTGTGCTCTGTTGATTAAAGATGGTGGATGGTAGCTGTCAAAAAAGCACGTGAGTTTGTTTCCAAACAAGAGCACGTGGAATTTTTCAATTTGCCGCCACCACATAGAGGGCAGCACGGTGCTCTCTTGATTAAAGATGGCTGCTGTCACGTAGAATTGTCTGCTACCACAGGTATCTAGCTAAAGAGGGCAGCACTGAGGTTTGCGATGCAATATGGCTGCTGTCAAAAAGCATTTTTCAAATTATCCGCCACCACATTTCAAAGGTAAGTAGCTAAAGAGGGCAGCACTGTGCTCTATGGATTAAAGATGGCGTATGACGGCTGTCAAAAAACACGTGGCTTTGTTTACCTCGCGCTAGTTAGGTTAAGTTGGTAGCACTAAGGTTTAGACCCGTCAAGATGGCAGCACTGCCGATGACAGGTGACGAAAGAGGGCAGCACGGTGCTCAAAGATGGCGGATGGCAGCTGTCAAAAAGCATGTGGCTGTCAAAAAGCACGTGGCTTTGTTTACCTCTCGCTAGTTAGGTTAAGTTGGTACCACCGAGGTTTATTCCCGTCAAGATGGCAGTACTGAGGTTAGCGATGCGTTGTTGTCTGTCAAAAAGCACGTGGCTTTGTTTACAAATCTGTCAAAAAGCACGTGGCTGTCAAAAAACACGTGGCTTTGTTTACCTCACGCTAGTGAGGTTAAGTTGGCACTAGTGAGGTTTAGGCCCGTCAAGATGGCAGCAGTGAGGTTAGCGATGCGTTGTTGTCGATGACAGCTGTCAAAAAGCACGTGGCTTTGTTTACAAATTCAAATTTCGCGCTAGTTAGGTTAAGTTGGCAGTACTGTCGCGCTAGTTAGGTTAAGTTGGCAGTACTGGAAGAGGCCTCTGGCTGAGGTGGAGGCGGCCACTGGGAGCCGGAGGTGGCGGTGGCGCCAGAACCATCCAATTATACTACTCTTATGCACTAGAGTGCATTCTATGCTTGGGTGAAAGCAAAAGAGGATTTCATTCAGGTAAGATTCCGATTTCAAGTTATTCAGCAGCCTAATGTGTTAATTGGTTACTTACGAACAGTTCAAACATATAAATGAACAGAAAGTAAATGCCGTCCGCCTCTGTGGTGTAGTGGTTAGCGTGATTAGCTGCCACCCCCGGAGGTCCGGGTTCGATTCCCGGCTCTACCACGAAATTTGAAAAGTGGTACGAGGGCTGGAACGGGGTCCACTCAGCCTCGGGAGGTCAATTGAGTAGAGGTGGGTTCGATTCCTACCTCAGCCATCCTGGAAGTGGTTTTCCGTGGTTTCCCACTTCTCCTCCAGGCAAATGCCGGGATGGTACCTAACTTAAGGCCACGGCCGCTTCCTTCCCTCTTCCTTGTCTATCCCTTCCAATCTTCCCCATCCCCCGCAAGGCCCCTGTTCAGCATAGCAGGTGAGGCCGCCTGGGCGAGGTACTGGTCATTCTCCCCAGTTGTATCCCCCGACCAAGAGTATGAAGCTCCAGGACACTGCCCTTGAGGCGGTAGAGGTGGTATCCCTCGCTGAGTCCGAGGGAAAAACCGAACCTGGAGGGTAAACAGATGATGATGATGATGATGAAGTAAATGCCAGTGGGGAGTCCTATTTGAAATATGAAACTGTGACTTCGTGGGATTTCGATAAATCTTTCTTCATGTACAGTATATGCATTCGACCATGTACGAATACATTTTTGCACACTCCAATAGTAATTATGACTACAGCATGGTATGTTAAGCCTTCTTCATTTTGAGGCCAGTTCAATATTTAATATACACAGAAAACTATATGTGTACCTTCGTTTCAGTTGAAACTTCCCCATCTATTGAACTGGTATTATGTTCTTCACCCGAATTACAATGTACAACCTGTAATCAATATATATAGCGAATGAATTGGTGGCGAGCGGTGTAGTTGATACTAGTGGCCCGAGGTCAGTCAGTTATCACTCACGAAGCCGTGTGATTGTCGTGACGTGCAGTTTGTGAGTACTCGTAGTGGAAGTACGGTTTAGTGGTGCGGCGCTCTTAAGGGTAAAATGAAGCAACGTACAAACGTAAAATTCTGTTTCACACTTGGGAAAATGCCAAGGGACACGCTGTGCCAGGTATATGGAAAGTGGGCTTTATCGAAAACAAGACAGTGCGGAGGCTTTTAGGGACTTTATTCACATTGTAGATAGTGACTCCACTTTTTTGAACGCACCGTTACAGGCGATGAGTCGTCGTTCCTGAAGTACGAACCAGAATCGAAGAGGTAAAGCCTGGAGTGGTGTGGGCCATAGTCACCGAACTCCAATGAAGGTTTGGTGCGAGAAGTCGCGCATCTAGACAATGCTTATTACCGTCTTTTTAATGCTGGAGGGATCATTCATAAAGTATACCTACCAGAAGGCACGAAATTTAATGCGACCACCTACGTGAACATCTTGGATCGCCTCCCGAAGAGGATTCAACGTGTGCGCCTCCAAGTTCACCAAAAATGGATCCTGGCGGCTGCTTCAAGATAATGCACGCCGCTATACCGCCATAATCGTGCAGCAGTTCCTGGCACGTAAGGAGGTTATTGTGCTCAATCAGCCCACTTACTCACCAGATCTGCCCCTGACGATTACTTCCTTTTCCATCGCTTGAAGAAACTTTCGAAATCACAACGGTTTTTGGACACTGCGGACGTTCAACGCAATGTGAACGCTCAACTCAACCGCACCCCACAGGCTGCCTTCGCTCAAAGTATGCGAAATCTTTATACCTGGTGTCAGAAGTGTATAACCATGGGGGTAGATTATTTTGAAAGAGAGTACGCTACATACCTGCTAACACGTAAAAATAAATCATGAAGTCAATCATTCACCGTATTTATTGATCACAGACTGTATAATACGTACAGGCTGCCGACATTTCTAATAATAATCTTTCTTTCTTAATACTTTTACCCTCCAGGGTTGGCTTTTCCTTCCGACTCCGCGAGGGATCCCACCACTACCGCCTCAGGAGCAGTGTCCTGGAGCGTGAGACTCTGGGTCGGGGATACAAGTGGAGAGGAGGGCCAGTACCTCTCCCAGGCGGCCTCACCTGCTATGCTGAACAGGGTCCTTGTAGGGGATGGGAAGATTTAAAGGGATAGACAAGGAAGAGGGAAGGAAGCGGCCGTGGCCTTAATTAGGTACCATCCCGACATTTACATGGAGGAGAAATGGGAAACTACGGAAAACCACTTCGAGGATGGCTGAGATGAGAATCGAACACCCTCTACTCAGTGACATCCCGAGGCTGAGTGGACTCCGTTCCAGCCCTCGTTCTACCTTTCGGTGAATAATAATAATAATAATAATAATAATAATAATAATAATAATAATAATAATAATAATAATAATACAACGGTGTTCCTAAAAACCCGCCCCGGCCAGGAATCAAACTCGAGGCCACCTGAATCGAAGGAATCTACGCTTACCATTCAGTGGAGAAGTCGGACATTTAAGATGTAAGTATCTTTCTCATTTTTTCTTTAACAATTGGCCCTACGTTGGCACCGGCATAGGTAGGTCATATTGGGACGACGGGACAGAAAAGGGCTAGGAGTGGGGAGGAAGCGACTGAGGCCTTAGTTAATGTTCAGCCCCAGCATTTGTCCGGTGTGAAAATGGGAAATCACTGAAAACCATCTTCAGGACTGCCGACAGTGGGGTTCATACCAACTCTCTCCCGAATGCAAGCTTACAGCTGCTCACCCCTATCTGCACGGCTATCTCACTCGGTTCTTTCTTATTTACATGTGATAATGTTATTGATTTTTACGCCCCACTAACTACTTTCATGGTTGTCCGATGTACCGAGGTGCCGGAATTTTGTCCTACAGGAGTTCTTTTACGTACCAGTAAATCTGTCATCACGAGACTGTCGTGTATGAGCACCTGAATCAAATTAGGCTCAGAAGGCCAACGCTCCTACGCAACCCGGCTATTTAAACGTAGAAATGTTAAGATAGTCTTAGGGACCCTGTTACGACGAACGTAATTGATAATTAACTTATGCGATCTGTGGATTACGTAGTGAATTTTGGTAGGTGCAACGTGAACTCATACGAGCTGTACTTAGGCGAGACGCAAAAGATGTTCACTGCAACCAATCCATGGTCCTCCCGTATCTATTTAAAGCAAGATTCATATATATCCGATTTACTGAGATAATAGTAATTTAGCCTTCCTCATGGAAAACATTTCATGCTCCAAGTGAACTGAACTCTTAAGATAGTCCTGCCCTCGAAACCTAAGTCATTGAAATGAAATGGCGTATGGCCTTTAGTGCCGGGTGTGTCCGAGGACATGTTTGGCTCGCCAGGTGCAGGTCTTTTGATTTGACTCCCATAGGCGACCTGCGCGTCGTTATGGGGATGAAATGATGAAGAAGACGACACATACACCCAGCCTCTGTGCCAGCGAAATTAACCAATGATGGTTAAAATTCCCGACCCTGTCGGGAATCGAACCCGGGACCCCTGTGACCAAAGGCCAGCATGCTAACCATTTAGCCATGGAGCCGGACACCTAAGTCATTAATTGCCTGTAACAAAACTATACTCTAATTTGGAAATACGCTAGATAAACCGATTACAAGTCCAGCTGTAAGACTGCAATAAACGGAAGACAAAAGAAAGCAAAGAAGACATTACGACTGAAATACAACATACATTACTTTTAATGTCTCGCAGGCTTGGCACTGACAAGTAGTATTTGGTGGCAGTCTGTAGTCTGACACAGAAAATGAGAACAGAAAATACCATCATCATCATCATCATCATCATTATCATCATCATCATCATCATCACGGACGTCGTCGTTATCGTTATCACTGCACCCGTCATCATCACACTGGTTATTGTTGATGCTATTTCCTTTCAATAGATGTGATATTGAGGTAATCGTTACGATTTACGATTTTCTTACTGTAAATCTAATTTCTAGTCGTCACCCTAGTCTTGTTGTTGGGGTCCCTACATGACTGCACTTCAGATGGTGCTGGGTTCGATTCTACGTTATCCCTAAGATCTATTCCACCGAGCGAGTTGGATGTGTGGTTTCGGTCACGTGACTTTGGGCTTGCATTGGCGAGATAGATAGTAGGTTCTAACCCCACTGTCGGCAGCCTGGAGATAGTTTCCATGGTTTTCCATTTTCACATTAAACAAGGCTTTACCTAAATTAGGGACACGGTCGTTTCCTTCTCATTCCTAGTCCTGTCCTATTCCACCGTCATTATAAGACCTCTCTGTCTCGGTGTGAATAAAACAGATAGAAAATTATGTTTATATTTCGTGATGAAAAATCTGGGACGTATTTCACTCAATCTCACGAAGGAAACTGCTTTTTTTAAATGCTACTTATTCGGGGCGTCGACCTAAGAAGATCATTCGCCCCTACTCTGCACCACATGTTGTGAATCTGCGTGTATTTGTAAATGGCGGAAGTGTAAAGTGTTGAATGTGAGGAAAGGAACATTAAGGACGACAAAAACATCCAGTCCCCAGGTCAATTAAAAGCCCATGACCCGGGCGGGAATCGAACCCGGGGCCGCCGGGTGACAGGCAGGACGGTACCCCTACACCGCGTGGCCGGCAGAATTTCAATACACCCAGCCTAAAATGAAAGATTAAGGAAATGTAAGATGTCACTTCAACTTAATTTCAGTTAACCTAAACTAGGACCGAGTGAGTTGGCCGTGCGTTTTGGGTCGCGAAGCTGTGAGCATGCATTCGGGAGATGTTGGGTTCGAAACTGCTTAACTGTCTAATATGAACTATAGCGACCCTGTTCACTGATGCTATTTAGACAGATATTCCCCAAATTGACTGCATTTTACATAGTACCATCACAAGGAGGACAACTGTAAATTGCATTACAGCGGTTCGAATTCCTGCCAATGTATGTGGCATTTTAAAAATGAAAAATCAAGCTCCTGTGATTCGGATTCCACGTAAAATTGGAGGTCCTGTGGTTATGATCACGATATCAACAGTTACATATAACTAGAACCTAGCTTGCTAGTTGCTTTACGTCGCACCGACACAGATAGGTCTTACGGCGATGATGGAACAGGAAAGGGCTAGGAGTGGGAAGGAAGTGGCCGTGGCCTTAATTAAGGTACAGCAAACAGGGGTTTGCCTGGTGTCAAAATGCGAAAACCACGGAAAACCATTTTCAGGGCTGCCGACAGTGGGGTTCGAACCTACTATCTCCCGAATACTGGATACTGGCCGCACTTAAGCGACTGCAGCTATCGAGCTCGGTACCTAGCTTGCTTTGGTCCCTAAGAAGGCTGCTGTACCAAGACGTTTAGAATTGGTGTTCCATGTACATGTGTAGAAATAGAATGTAAGGGTTATGTTCCGTGAGAGAGGGGCCCGCCTCTGTGGTGTAGTGGTTAGTGTGATTAGCTGCCACCCCCGGAGGCCCGGGTTCGATTCCCGGCTCTGCCACGAAAATTTGAAAAGTGGTACGAGGGCTGGAACGGGGTCCACTCAGCCTCGGGAGGTCAACTGAGTAGAGGTGGGTTCGATTCCCATCTCAGCCATCCTGGAAGTGGTTTTCCGTGGTTTCCCACTTCTTCTCCAGGCGAATGCCGGGATGGTACCTAACTTAAGGCCACGGCCGCTTCCTTCCCTCTTCCTTGCCTATCCCTTCCCATCTTCCCATCCCTCCACAAGGGCCCTGTTCAGCATAGCAGGTGAGGCCGCCTGGGCGAGGTACTGGTCATACTCCCCAGTTGTATCCCCGACCAAGAGTCTGAAGCTCCAGGACACTGCCCTTGAGGCGGTAGAGGTGGGATCCCTCGCTAAGTCCGAGGGAAAAACCGAACCTGGAGGGTAAACAGATGATGATGATGATGAGAGAGGGGCAGTACAGTAGTGATCGTTAGAGAGTGGAAAATGCACGGGAATCCTTCCAATGTTTGACAGAAGCTGGAACTTAAATCTATCACTGGAATGTGTGGATGGTGGTCACCTTGGCCAAGGCTTACACATAGTACTCTTTGGTTCATTGAACTTACTTCGATGCAAACCAAAATTGAAGAACCGGGCGAGTTGGCCGTGCGCGTAGAGGCGCGCGGCTGTGAGCTTGCATCCGGGAGATAGTAGGTTCGAATCCCACTATCGGCAGCCCTGAAGATGGTTTTCCGTGGTTTCCCATTTTCACACCAGGCAAATGCTGGGGCTGTACCTTAATTCAGGCCACGGCCGCTTCCTTCCAACTCCTAGGCCTTTCTTATCCCATCGTCGCCATAAGACCTATCTGTGTCGGTGCGACCTAAAGCCCCTAGCAAAAAAACCGGGGTTTGTTGAATCATGTTACTGAGATTTTGAAATTATCGAACACTACTGTGGGAAGCAAAAAATTACATAACGGTATGTTAGTTAATGGAGAAAAGATGCATAACAGGGTTAAAATTACAAAGCCATTTCGATTGTTTTGACTGTCGTGCTTTTACAGCGAGCAGAGGCAGCAAATTTGTGGTTATTTGATGAATGTAATTTTAATAAACCCCTGAAGGGCCTTGGCCTACCAGTTGACCGCTGCTCAGAACGAAGGCCTGAAGATTATGAGGTGTCGTGTGGTCAGCACGACGAATCCTCTCGGCCGTTGTTCTTGGCTTTGTAGACCGGTGCTACCATCTCACCGTCAAATAGTTCCTCAATTGTAATCACGTAGGTTGAGTGAACCTCGAACCAGCTCTCAGATCGAGGAAAATATCGCTGACCTGGCCGGAAATCGAACCCGGAGTCTCCGGGTAAGAGGCAGGACGGTACCCCTACACCGCGTGGCCGGCGGAATTTCAATACACCCAGCCTAAAGTGAAAGATTAAGAAAATGTAAGATGTCACTTCAACTTAATTTCAGTTAACCTAAACTAGGTCCGAGTGAGTTGGCAGTGCGTTTTGGGTTGCGAAGCTGTGGGCTTGCATTCGGGAGATGGTGGGTTCGAATACTACACTTGGCAGTCCCGAAGATGTGTTAGAGCGACGTTACAAATCCAAGAGTAAAGAAATGCTAGCACACACGTCACTGGAATAGAAGAAGAAAACAACAGTTAGTTCATACATTTCTATCCACTGGTGACGAAGAAAGCCCATAATTGTTTACACTGTAGAAAAAATTAAATATGACTTGTGTGGTGTCACACTGAAATAATTTTCCATTTTTTTGGCCAGCAATTTGAAGATAGAGAAACTAGGAGCTCTTCTGACAATACTTCTTCTTCTTCTACCACTTTTACCACACCTGTGTAGTCGCGGGTGCGAACTGAGTGGCACATGTGACATGAATCACACTCCTACGAGGAGATAATATGATGTCCGACTCGTTGGCTGAACGGTCAGCGTACTGGCCTTCGGTTCAGAGGGTCCCGGGTTCGATTCCCGGCCGAGTCGGGGATTTTAACCTTAATTGGTTAATTCCAATGGCACGGGGGCTGGATGTATGTATCTTCATCATCATTTCATCCTCATGACGACGCGCAGGTCGCCTACGGGAGTCAAATAGAAAGACCTGCACCTGGCGAGCCGAACCCGTCCTGGGATATCCCGGCACTAAAAGCCATAGGACATTTCATTTTCATTTCATATGATGAAGTGGGTGAAGTAATTGATATCTACTCTGAAGTATACCACAATAATCCCAGGAAGAACGGCGAGTGGAATAAGTGATTATGAAAGGAATTTAGATGTGTTAGGACTTGGAACGAGCGTAATTTTTGGAATGGAAATGTTATGTCTACCATTAACATACCCGTTCATTTGTAGAAGGCCCATCCCTCTGCATTTCCCCTTATAAAGAAGCTGCTCTAGACACGCCTGTGGTCATGTTGTTTATCAACGAACCAGTGCCACATATTCTTTTAAGTAGAATACATTTTTTCTAAACACCTCCAATTAGTGGTTAGCGTGAGAGACGGAATCTCCAGGTAGGTGAGATCTTCAGGCAGACTCGTGCGAAATGAGGTGAGAGACACCAACGTGTGTGTCAGATAAAACGATTAAAGCACAAACAATAGGGAATACTGTAGCCTCTTCAACTCTACACCGTGCGAGTTCGTCTATGAATGAGTAAATCGTAAAATAGAACAAAACAAAGTCGTCGCCGCACAGACCATGAAGACCCCGATAGGAGTGGAAGGTAAATGCTTTCGCTATTCATAGCCAGGGCTCTAAGAAGTATTGAGTGCTTAGTCCTATGCTCGGTAGTGTGTGCTCCTAGCAACACCCAAGTTTTCTGCTGTAGGTTAACCCACTATAGGGTGGTGGTAAAATATTTAGCCACCCTATATATTAGCTTCTTTTCGCTACAGATTACGCTGAATGACGCATGTGTAGGCGTAAATCAAGGCACTGATTGTGTAGTGACAATGTTAGAATGCATAATGAGAATTAGAAGGTTCCTTCCAATTCCTAGGCCTTACCTATCCCATCGTCGCCATAAGACCTATCTGTGTCGGTGCGACGTAAAGCCACTAGCAAAAAATGTAGGAGGTTGTGGTGAATCGGTAGGAGAGTATGAAGATCAAAGTGGCTAAGGATTTAACCGCCAACCGTTTAAGGTCTATTGTTCAAAGTGCATATCCAACACTACAATCGCTTTGAATCTGTATCTTTGCTGGATGCGTCTGAATAGTTGAGCTTATTTACATGTGTATTATTGTCCAACACTCATCCAATATCAAAAGCTTCTTTTTGCTACTTGCTTTACGTCGCACCGACACAGATAGGAAAGTCCTGTGAATGGGAAGGAAGCGGCCGTGGCCTTAATTAAGGTACAGCCCCAGCATTTGCCTGGTGTGAAAATGGGAAACCACGAAAAACCATCTTAAGGGCTGCCGACAGTGGGGTTCGAACCCGCTATCTCCTGGATGCGAACTCACAGCTGCGCGCTCCTAACCGCACGGCCAACTCGCCCGGTAATATCAAAAGTCACAAATAGTCTGATATATTGCATATTTACTGGTATACTAGCAGTTACTCGCGGCTTCGCTCGCGTGGATTTCGTAATTTGTTCAAAGTAATCGTTCCTCGGTACTGTACTAAGATATTATCTCAAAATCGCTAAGGTATAAAAACTCACTGAAAATTTGAGTTTCATTTACCCCAGAAACTCTTTGCAAACCACGTTTGTGGTATTGCCTTCGGGGGCTAAGATGGCCATGCGACATGGAACTGTACACGTGAGGAACAGTCTTCTCTCAAGTCGAAAATAATGTTTATTTTTAAAAGAGATTCCAAATACCTATTTCCACGTCTGTAACATCTTCAGGTTTTAAGATGTAAGTATCCTCATAAAAATTATTCAACTCCTTTTTCACTTCCCTTCACCCCCTTTAAGTCCCTTTTCCGAACATTAAAAGAATGATTCTGTATTTTTAAGGGAATTTCCAAATACCAAGATACACGTCTGTAACATGTTAAGTTTTTGACTTATATTCTGTAGATATACTGGTACTCAATTTAAAAATTCACCCATTTTTTCAATTCTTTTCACCCCCTTAAGTGGATTTTCCGAAAAAAGTGCTTATTTATTTTTAAAAGGGTTTCCAATTACCAGTTTTCATGTCTGTAACATCTTCAGTC
The DNA here is from genome assembly GCF_040414725.1 of Anabrus simplex. Classification (NCBI taxonomy): domain Eukaryota; kingdom Metazoa; phylum Arthropoda; class Insecta; order Orthoptera; family Tettigoniidae; genus Anabrus; species Anabrus simplex. The sequence goes on along the minus strand of NC_090266.1, from coordinate 969,492,825 downwards.
TTTGAGATAAAAGAATCTACATAAAAAGAATTCAACTTTTTCTTCACTTCCCTCCACCCTTCTCTCCCCTTAAGTGGACTTTCCGAAAACAATAAATACGTGTACTTTATTTTTAAAGGAAATTCAAAATACCAACTTTCATGTCTGTAACATCTTCAGTTTCTGAGATGTAAGTATCCTTATAAACATAATTCAACTCCCTTACTTATTTTCATCCCCTCCCCCTCAGTGGATTTTCCGAAACCATAGAATACGTGTTTCTTTATTTGGAATCTTCTTTCAAAGACAAATTTTCATGTATGTAACTCCTTCAGTTTTTGAGCTACAAGTATTCTCATAAAATCAAATCAACTCTTTTCACCCCATCCCCTTAAGTTGATACCCCCACAAAATGTGTGTTTATTTTTAAAGCAGATTCCAAATACCAATTATCACGTCTATAATCTTCAGTTCTTGAGATGTAAGTATCCCCATAAAAATAATTCAAATTTTTCACTTCCTTTCACCCTCCCTCCTTAAATGAATTTTCCGAAAACAAAAAAGTACGTGTTTCTTTATTTATAAAGGAGCTTCCAAATATCAATTATCAGGACTGTAACATCTTCAGTTTTTGAGATATATGTATCCTCATATAATATAATTCAACACCTTTTCCATCCCCCACTCTGTGTGTCCCTCCCCCCCCCCGCCGAAAATGCGTGTTTCTTTATTTTTAAAGGAGATTCCAAATGCTAATTTTCACGTCTATAACATCTTTAGTTTTTGAGACATAAGTACCCTCATACAAATAATTCAACTAATATTTCAATTCATTCAACTCTCCTCCAAGTGTTCTTTTAAACAAAAGAATACGTGTTTCTTTACTTTGAAAGAAGATTCCTATTTTCATGCCTGTAACGCCTTAAGTTTTTGAGATATATGTGTCTACATAAAATAATTCAACGCCTTTTTTACTCCTCTCCCCCAAGTTGATTTGCCCCAAAAATGTGTGATTTTTATTTTTTAAAAGAGGTTCCCAATACCAATTTTGACGGCTGTAACATCTTCAGTTTTTAAGATATAAGTATCAGCATAATTAATTTTTTTCACTTCCTTTTACACTCCCCCTTAAGTGAATTTTCCAAAAACTAAAAAACTGCGTTTATTTATTTATTTATAAAGGAGCTTCCAAATACCGATTATCATGACTGTAACATCTTCAGTTTTTGAGATATATGTATCCTCATAAAAATAATTTAACTCCTTTTTTACTCCCCCAAGTGGACTTTTCCTCAAAAGTGCGTGTTTATTTATTTTTAAAGGACATTTCAAATACCGATTTTCACGTCTGTAACATCTTCAGTTGTTTAAGATTTAAGTATCGTCATACAAACAATTAAACTTTTTCAATTCTTTCACCCCCCGTTAAGTGGATTTTCCGTAAACAAGTAATACGTATTTTCTTTATTTGTAAAGGAGACTCCAATTACCACTTTTCAACACTGTAACATCTTCAGTTTGTGAGATATCACTATTATAATAACAGGAATTCAAACCCCTTTTCAGTCCTTTCTACCCCCCTTAAGTATTTTTTCCGAGAACAAGAAAAACATGTCTCTTTATTTTAGAAGAGATTAAAAATACCAATGTTCACGTCTGTAACATGTCAAGTTTATGAGATGTTCTGTAGATATTATAATTTTAATAATTCACCCCTTTTTCATCTCCCTTTAAGTGGAATTTCTGAAAATAAATGATCTATATTTCTTTACTTTTTCAGGAGATTTAAAATACCAATTTTCACGTCTCTAACAATTTATGTTTCTGAGGTACGATATACTGTAGATATAGTTTTTTAATTCACCCAGTTTGTCGCACCTGTTCGCCCCCATTAATTGGATTTTCCAAAAACAAAAAAAAACTTGTTTCTTTATTTTTAACGGAGAATCCAAATACCAATTTTTATGTCTGTGACATCTTCATTTTTGGAGATATAAGTATCCTCATAAAAGGTATTCAACCCCCTTTTCACCTTTTTTCACCTCCATTGAGGGGATTTTCCGAAAACAAAAAAATCGTGTTTCTTTATTTTAAAGGTGTTATTGAAGTTCAGTGAAGATACTCTGTAACTTTATTGGTGGCTGAATAAAGTGCGTTGGAGTGGATGGTGTCCAAATATTTAGCCACCATTATAACTATCTTATTAGTGAAACTAACAAATAATCCTTTAAAATTATTCTTAAATCACTTAAACATCACCTTCGAACCCAAAAAAGTCACAAAGACAAGTTTCGGATTACGAAAAAATCTTGCCTTATAAAGTGGTAAGTGTGCCCTAAAAGTCCCTCCGGAAATGATAGCCTTACGTCTTCGAAATCTCTACTTCCTGACAGCGAGTCAAATGCACATCCTTCTGTACGTCTCAAAGCACGACTAGGCAGCCCAAGTTCTTGAAGAGCAAAGCAAAACAAAGTCATCTCCTTACAGGCCATGAAGGCCCTTGGGGTAGTGGAAGGTGTAGGCTTCCACTTTCCGTAACCTCGGCAGTATATTTTCTTCTTCACAATTTGCTTTACGTCGCATCGACACAGGTAGGCCTTATGGCGACGATGAGACAAAGAATTCCTAAAGATGGTTTTCCGTGGTTTCCCATTTTCACACCAGGCAAATGCTGAGGCTATACCTTAATTAAGGTCATGAAACCTATCTGTGTCGGTGCAACGTAAAGCAAATGGCATGAATTCTTTAGATATCCTACTTGATGGTATAGCAGTTGTTGTCATTAACTTTTCTTCCCTTTGCTCTGCAAAAGGTGTGATATTCCTGGCAAATATAATTGTGATGTCTTTTTTTCATAGGGAGGTACAATTCTGGTAGCATAACAGTGACTTCACCCTTTTGTTTCGTACCACTTCACGGATGGTTAGTTCCGAATCATAATCCACATTAGTCACAGATATAATAATAATAATAATAATAATAATAATAATAATAATAATAATAATAATAATAATAATAATAATAATAATAATAATAATAATAATAATAATAATAATAATAATAATAATAATTGTACCGGGCGGTACACCTCCACGCCGCTTATTTAAACTTTGCGCCAGTTGAAACTCCCCTACTGGAAGAAGTTTGAACTTTGTCCTATGTGTTAATTTTCAAGTTACCCTGAATATGCCACTACTTGGAAATTTTGAAGTTTCTGAACTGTGTTGTTTTCGATGTATTTTTGTTTTGCTTGTAGTAAGAAGTGTGAACATTCTCTTCTAGAGGACACTACTGAAGAACTACAACGGTGCACCCTAGTGCGAAGTGAAAGAACAGTTTTTTTTTGAGAAAATTTAATTTCAAAAGTTTGTTCTTTGCTAAATTTCTTTCAGTCATTGTTTAAGTTGGCAATATTAACCCTTTCTTTCCCCTTGTTTTGAATTTAGCCAATCCCGAATTTCTCGAATTAATTTTCTACCAATAATATGTTTCTTCTTCGTATTGTGTAGGGGGTTTCTTGGTGAACGAATAAAATCCTTGTGGGAGGGTGTTCTCATTCCAAAAAAGCCTCGAACTTTCCGCGAGAGTATATAAACTGCTGATTTTCGGGTCTCGGTGCCACTTCAGTACCATCTTTCAGTGTGTAAAGTACATAGCAGGGGGCGGGAAGCGCCTCTTTCTTCGGGGAGCAGTTCAACGCCAAGGTAATGGCCTTTTATTAACTTCTTTTCTTGCTAGCTCAGCAGTTTAACTCTCGGGGCGGGTCCGAAGCGTTTGTACCATGTAACTTTCCCTAAAATGTAAAGACTCTTAGCCTCTATTCTCTTTCAAAACTACATATTGGGATAGAGAGTGCTTAACCCTCTCGATCTCCCACTCATATTGCATTGAGGTGAACTTATTTTCACAACCGTTTCTTCCCTTCTAATGTAACGTAAATTGTTTCCTTCTAAAGGTCACCTCTTTAGTATGGGATTAGCCCTTGCATTAACGGCCTAGTGCCAAGTAGGTTTTAAACAAATGTATTAGGAGTGCAGATCGCCTCCTCTCAATTGTTATTTTAGAGGTCAAGTAATTAACCTTTTTTTTTCTCACTTAATAGACCTCAGTAGGTTGGGTATGTTACCCCTGTGTATATGTCCTTAGAGGACAACTTGAAGGTGGAGTTTGGTGTGGCCTTTGATAGGCTTAAAGTTGAGAGCGAGTGGCTCTTTTTCGAAAATTGAGTGTTGTATGCCTCGAGGAGGCTTTACTGTGTAATTTGGAGCAAGTGCTCCTGGGCTTGATTGGGGTCTTCTGCCCCTTTGTTGAATTCTGTATATCGTAAAGTTGGGCTAATTGCTCAGAATTGTGTGTCTGGCTCTCGGAGCCCAAATCCTGTAATTGTACATTCTCGATTAGTGGTTTTGCTACTCTGTACCTGCCATTATTGTTATTTCTTGTTTTTTGCTAAGAAAATATAACCTTGTTAAATTTTAAATTCACTTTAATTTCGTAGCCTGAGACCTGTTCACCCCCCGCACATTCTTTTACCTCTAACTACCACGGAAAGCTCCGTAACAAGTGGTAGCAGAGCGTGGTTGAATGGGTCTCAATTTAGCCCCTTTTGACGGCTAAACATTGTTTTGATTCGAACTCTAACAATTTTCTCAGTTGCTGGAATTTTAAAATTTTCCTTTTTCAAAATTGTTTTGGCATCATGCCCGGCCCTCGCGATGTTCTCCATCTTAACTATTTGCGCAAGGAGGAGTTGATCTATGAATTGACTATTAGAAATGTGCAATCTGGAGGCACGGTTGCGGTAGACACAAATAAGCTTAGAGAGTCCCTTGATTTGCCCATTTCCATCCCCACTTTGGGAGAGAAAGAAATTGACGACTCTCTTTCCACGATCGTCGAGAATATTACTGGGCTAGCATCTGTAGTTAGTTTTTTTGACGAAAATGATCCTTCTCCTAATCAAATTAAGCGTGTGCAAGCCAGGCTATTTCATTTTTCAAATAGAGTTAACGATCTGTTGTCTCTGAAGTTGAATGACGTTCAGAGGAAGGAAGCTAGTACGGTGCTTGAAAATATTTCTGAATTATCTAATAAGGTAACTCAATTGTTAACTGGTGAAGTTCCTCCCAAAATCGATCAACCCACCACGGTGAATGTAGGTAGTGAGGAAGAGCCTCCTAAGGGAGAAGTCAATAGGATAACCGTTGGAGCTCAAACGATCTCTGCCCCATTGGACAACGAGTCTGAACGCCGTGCATCGTTGAATAATGTACGTTCTGAATTAACTTCTTTGCCACTGAAACCGTTACCTACTATGTCACCTGGGTTCAGCAGCTTGCCTCATCCATTGGCAATGTTGCTCAGAGGTATCTCGAAGTTTTCGGTTAACACTACCAGTGAAGTTATTTCTTTCTTAAGGTTTTTAGTTGAATTTCAGGATCATGCCCTTGTTTTTTCTCTTTCTCCATGTCAGATTTTGCAAATCATCTATCCCTGTGCAATAGGTATTCTCTCAGACAAAATAGTAAGAGCCATTGCCGAGCAATCATCTATTGAAGACTTCCACGCCCACTTGCTAGCTAACTTCATCCTGGCTAGGGCAAGGTCATCTCTGATTCAGAAGTACTATTATCGAGTACAGAGATTGGATGAAAATCTGGCTGATTTCATACAAGACATTAAGTTTTATACTAGGGTTTTTGCTCTTCATTTTCCTGAAGATCAGATTGTACAGGCTATTGTAGAAGGAATTTCACCATCCTATAGGTCATATTTGTGTTTCGCGGCGTGCCCGCAAACCTTCTCTGAACTTGAAGCATTGGCCGTCTCAGCGGAAGGAGTTAGATACGCCGATTCCTTGCGTGTCGTGAAAGAACCCCTCCTTCGTTTAGTGTTACTCGGCCTCCACCTCGCCGATCAGTCACACCTCGTAAATGTTACGCTTACGGGTCGCCTGACCATCTTCGGAACAAGTGTCCATTGATCAAATCTAGTAGGGAAAATAATGGAGCTGGCTCATCACAAGGCTGTTTTAAATGTGGGGCTTTCTCACATATTGCCAAGAATTGCCCAAATTCAAATAGCACCCACTCCTGCTCAACTTCTGGTGCAACTTCCACCAATGTCACTAATAATAAGTGACTAGCGGCTTCGGCTGAGTCGACTAATCCATCTTTCCGAGGCTCAGCCCCTGGTAAACAGATCGAAACTTCAGGGAACGTTCAATCTGCAAATCCATCTTTTGAATGCCCCAAAGAGTGTCTTAGGATTGCGGCGGATTCCCCCGCACCGGTTCCTTTTCTTAAGATTGAGTTAAATAATGAGGCTATAACAGCCCTATTAGATTCAGGCAGTGTTTGTTCTATTATTTCGGCTGAATGGTATGCAAAATTGAAATCTGTTTGTAAACTTCCTGACTATTGTTCCTCTTCGATCCAATATGTTTCGACTAATTCATCTCCCTTAGAAATTCTAGGTTCTTTACAGGTCAAAATTCGTATTTTTAAATTTACATGGAAAATCAAACTGTTTGTGGCTAAGCACTTGTCTTGCCCCATCATATTGGGAGCGGACTTCATTTCTCACACTGGTCTTGTGCTCGATCTTCAGAGTAAGTCGTGCACATTCAAATTTGCTTCCAATTTTAAAATCCCCTTGTTAAAATGTAATTCTGCGTCATATTCATCTATTTCGCCTACCCAGGATGAGCTGTTGTTAGACCTTAGACATCTACCTGAGGAGCAGGCTGATAGTATTCGTAAGTTGTGTCAGTCGTTTCCAGAGGTGTTCTCTGATACTCTTGGTGTTACTGACCTTATCGAATACAAAATTGAGGTCACGGATTCGATTCCTGTCCGTTTTCCACCTTATAGACTATCTCCACCTAAAATGAAGGCTCTGAAAAAATCATCGATCAGATGTTGAAGGATGGTATTATTAGGCCCTCTAAGTCGGCGTATTCTTCGCCTATTTTTCTAGTCCCGAAACCCCAAGGGGGCTTCAGGCCTGTCATTGATTATAGGGCTCTCAATCGGAAGGTGGTGTTACAATCTGTGCCCCTTCGCGACCTTCATTCTTGTTTTTCATGGTTTCGTAAGGCCAAGTTCTTCACCATCTTGGATTTGAATCAGGCCTACAATCAAATTCCCCTTGCCGAAGAGTCTAAACATCTTACAGCGTTTGCCACGGATTGGAATTTGTATGAATACAACCGCGTGCCTTTCGGGCTCCCCACGGGAGCAGCTGTACTCACTAGGCTGCTAGATAGGGTCTTCTCCGACATCAAATTTGAGTACTTGTATCACTACTTGGATGATGTCGTCGTATTTTCGGAGACCTTTGAAGAACATCTAGATCATCTGCGAGAAGTTCTCAATCGCCTTCGTAAGGCTGGATTAACTGTCAAGTTGTCCAAGGTTGCCTTTGCTAAGCCCTCTATGTCATTCCTAGGGCATATTGTGTCACCTGATGGTGTTGCCGTCGATCATTCTAGAACACAGGCCATCCGTGATTTTAAACCTCCCAAGGACATTAAAGGTATCGCCAGGTTCATTGGTATGGTGAATTTCTTCAGGAAGTTTATACCTAACTTCGCTAATAGAGCGGCGCCCTTAAACCTTCTTCGTAGGAAAGGCATCAAATTCGAGTGGGGACCTTCTCAACAAGCCGCTTTTGAAGATCTTAAATTAGCTCTCTATAATGCCCCTGTCCTTGCTATGCCTGATTTCTCAAAGAAATCATCGTCCAAACTGACGCGTCGTCGTCAGCAGTAGCTGCAGTCCTTCTTCAAGAGACTGAACTAGGGAGGCGACCCATCGCCTATGCATCTAGGACTCTAGCGGCTCAAGAAGCAAAGTATTCCATATATGAGCTCGAAGGTTTGGCAGTCTTATTTGCCTTAGAAAAGTTCCGTCTCTATCTGGAACATGTCAAATTCGACCTGGAGACAGATAATCAAGCCTTAAGCTGGGTCTTAGGTAGGCCGCGTCGTACTGGTCGTATAGCCCGTTGGGCCATCCGAATCTCTGCCTTCCAATTCGATGTCAGGCATATCAGGGGTACCGAAAATGTTGTCGCTGATGGACTCAGCCGTATGTTTTCCAACGACGTTGAGAACCATGAACCGGTCGATAGTTCATCTCCTCCCGAGTCCATGCTATCTGATGTTAATGCCATCTTAACAGATGCTCCCATGCTCTTTAGGGATATCGAGAAATACCAACGTGAAGATCCGACGCTGGCTCCGATAATGGAAACCCTTTCTTCTGGGGAACATGTCGTCCCTTATGTTTTGAGGAATGGTGTTTTATGTTGCCCATCGAGGCATGATAAGATGATGAAAGTTGTCGTTCCAGCTGTTCTTGTACCTATGATCTTCAAGTATTATCATGAGACCCCATTAGGAGGGCATCTAGGCATCTTTAAAACTCGTGAGAAGATTCGTGAAATGTTCATCTGGAAGGGTATGGACGGTGAAATCCGTGAACTAGTAAAGGCTTGTAAATCCTGTTTGCTTAGTAAACCAACCATGTCCACCAAGGTAGGCCTTTTGTCTTCTCATCAAGCGTCGCGCCCCATGGAACGCCTGTATATTGATTATGTAGGACCCTTCCCCCAGTCGAAGGGAAATGCCAACAAGTTCATCTTTGTGTGCGTAGATGGTTTTACAAGATTTTCCTGGTTATTTCCGACTAAGCTGGCTACCGCTCAGTCCACCATTACTTGTCTAAATTCTATCTTTGCTTCTTTTGGTCCGTGTCAATATATTGTATCTGATAATGCCAAGGCTTTCACATCTAATTTATTTCGTAAATTCTGCTTTGACCTATCCATATCTCATGTGACAACTTCTGCTTATTACCCTCAACCATCTCTGGCTGAACGGGTTAATCGTAATCTCAGGTCCGCGCTTATTGCCTATCATCATGAAGATCATTCTAGATGGGACACGTCCCTGCATTGGTTAGCTTTTGCTTTGAATTCGGCGGTTCATGAATCACATAAATTTACTCCAGCGTCTTTGATGTTCAAGTTTGTTCCCAACACGCCGCTCTCTAACCTCTGGTCTCTGAGTGACATTCTACCGGAGACAATAGACCCAGACAACATTAAAGATCTTTGGAAGAAGGCTAAAGCCAATCTTAAAGTCTCTCATGAAAAGGTTAGGGAAAGATATGATCGTGGACGGAGACCCACCAAATTGAAGGTAGGCGACCAGGTGATGGTCAAGAACTTTGTTCCCGCGGGCAAGCTTGCCCCCAGATTTCATGGGCCGTGTATCATTCTCGATTTCCTTACGCCGGTTACGTTGTTATTAAGTAATCCAGCCACCGAGAGGATATTTAAGGTTCACCTGTCACAGGTGAAACCGGTGTAATTTCTGTGTTAACTTGCTTCATATTATTTTGAAAGAAATAGGAAGGTTATATTTTTTTTCTCTGAGAGGTTTCACTTTTAGGCCTTCTGCCCTTGCAATCTGTTTCCTTTAAGCGTAATTATTTTTTTTGTAAACCTCCCCCGATCAGTTGAACTGCCATCCTGTCCTTGCCACGGCCATTACCACGCTCCCGTCTCCTGCTCCCCACACACTGTGGCTTATAAAATGCCATGGATATCTGCACGCCGCTGGCCCCTCAACCTCTCCACAAAGCCTATGCCCTCAAAAATGATGATGGTCCAACAAAATTCTGCCGCCTAGCTTTAATGTTTCAGTGCCCCCGCAGCCGCGCGGCGCCGTGCCGCGACTGGGATAGAGGAAGGGCCCCGTCTACTCCAGCGAGGACGACAGGTGCACGGCGAGCCGGAGCCCTCCTCCCGGCCAAGGCTGATGTGCGGCGCACAACCTGTAACTGGCCCGCGACCTGCATGTTCACCGCGGGCGCGGCGTGCTTCAACACCACTGCTCCACTCATAGTGCGGGCGAGCGGTATCTCAGGGTACTTGAGGGGACCGAGCGGCCGCCTTTGGACGCAAGCTGCAACGGCCGGTCTGGCCATCCAACTTAATCAACATCGAAATATTTTATCAACTACATGGACATTTACTATCAGCAATTACTACACTTGGGAATTCAACAGCAATATTTGGTGGACTTTGAAAATTTTTCTTCACTTTCAAGTATTAAAAGTTTTTCTTCTGAATTCAACTTCTACAAACATAAAGACATTACTTCAGTAGTTACTACGAGAAATTTTGAAACTGGATCAAATCAAATTTTCACTATTTTGATAAATGCTTCTGCAATTAATCTCCATAGAAACATCATAACTTGGACCTTGTTTTCAAACAAAAGTTTATGTTCTTCCGTGTTACCCCCTTGGAGGAACTTTTGGGGGGGGGATGTCTGTACCGGGCGGTACACCTCCACGCCGCTTATTTAAACTTTGCGCCAGTTGAAACTCCCCTACTGGAAGAAGTCTGAACTTTGTCCTATGTGTTAATTTTCAAGTTACCCTGAATATGCCACTACTTGGAAATTTTGAAGTTTCTGAACTGTGTTGTTTTCGATGTATTTTTGTTTTGCTTGTAGTAAGAAGTGTGAACATTCTCTTCTAGAGGACACTACTGAAGAACTACAACGGTGCACCCTAGTGCGAAGTGAAAGAACAGTTTTTTTTTGAGAAAATTTAATTTCAAAAGTTTGTTCTTTGCTAAATTTCTTTCAGTCATTGTTTAAGTTGGCAATATTAACCCTTTCTTTCGCCTTGTTTTGAATTTAGCCAATCCCGAATTTCTCGAATTAATTTTCTACCAATAATATGCTTCTTCTTCGTATTGTGTAGAGGGTTTCTTGGTGAACGAATAAAATCCTTGTGGGAGGGTGTTCTCATTCCAAAAACGCCTCGAACTTTCCGCGAGAGTATATAAACTGCTGATTTTCGGGTCTCGGTGCCACTTCAGTACCATCTTTCAGTGTGTAAAGTACATAGCAGGGGGCGGGAAGCGCCTCTTTCTTCGGGGAGCAGTTCAACGCCAAGGTAATGGCCTTTTAATAACTTCTTTTCTTGCTAGCTCAGCAGTTTAACTCTCGGGGCGGGTCCGAAGCGTTTCTACCATGTAACTTTCCCTAAAATGTAAAGACTCTTAGCCTCTATTCTCTTTCAAAACTACATATTGGGATAGAGAGTGCTTAACCCTCTCGATCTCCCACTCATATTGGATTGAGGTGAACTTATTTTCACAACCGTTTCTTCCCTTCTAATGTAACGTAAATTGTTTCATTCTAAAAGTCACCTCTTTAGTATGGGATTAGCCCTTGCATTAACGGCCTAGTGCCAAGTAGGTTTTAAACAAATGTATTAGGAGTGCAGATCGCCTCCTCTCAATTGTTATTTTAGAGGTCAAGTAATTAACCTTTTTTTTTCTCACTTAATAGACCTCAGTAGGTTGGGTATGTTACCCCTGTGTATATGTCCTTAGAGGACAACTTGAAGGTGGAGTTTGGTGTGGCCTTTGATAGGCTTAAAGTTGAGAGCGAGTGGCTCTTTTTCGAAAATTGAGTGTTGTATGCCTCGAGGAGGCTTTACTGTGTAATTTGGAGCAAGTGCTCCTGGGCTTGATTGGGGTCTTCTGCCCCTTTGTTGAATTCTGTATATCGTAAAGTTGGGCTAATTGCTCAGAATTGTGTGTCTGGCTCTCGGAGCCCAAATCCTGTAATTGTACATTCTCGATTAGTGGTTTTGCTACTCTGTACCTGCCATTATTGTTATTTCTTGTTTTTTGCTAAGAAAATATAACCTTGTTAAATTTTAAATTCACTTTAATTTCGTAGCCTGAGACCTGTTCACCCCCCGCACCTTCTTTTACCTCTAACTACCACGGAAAGCTCCGTAACAATAATAATAATAATAATAATTGTACCGGAGGTATACTCGTCCCGCTCATTTAAAATTAGCGCCTTTCAAAGGGCATCTATAACGTAAACGTTGAAACTGCTAGTGGAAGATGTTCGATCGTTTTTAGACAGACGTCTCTACTGTCAAACATGGTACCCCCTCTGATGAGAGGATTGACATTTAAAATTCAATATAAATTTCGTATTCATTAGTTGGTAAAACTGAATTCCTTGTAAATTATTTTTGTTGTTCTGAAGTAATCAATACTTCTGTTTCTTCCCGTCAACTTAATATTACAGCTAATAAGAAATTTTCGATATTTATTAAATTAACCAATAGGAATTGTGGGTGTGTCAGGGCCTCGGCCCAGAGAACTCTGGAACCTTCCTCTCCGCTATCCACGAACCTACTACGCTGGCGTAGCAGGGGAGTGGTGATATTCCCACGTGGCGCGTCCCAGGTGGCGTATAGGGGGGTCCTAACCGTCTTGCCGGTGGACTTGAGGGAAACAAAATACCTCTCGCGGACCAAACACACTACCCCCTATGGGTGGGGGACGCAGACGAAGAATACACCCATGGAAATCCCTGGCTGTCGTGAGGGGCGACCAAGGGATGATAAAATTAGAACCATGATACTACTTGTAATTAGTACCACCGCGCGGGGAACACCATGGATTGCTTATACTTGCGCGTAGTACCACTATGTTAGGTACACAATAGGTTTGTGATTAGTAGCAATACAGTACGCTGGCGGCTTTTACAGTACATGTGATTCGTACCCCTATATGAGCGACACCATGGGATTAGCGACACCATGGTTCTGCCTTGCCTATGCTTAGTATCCACTCTGTGAGGAACACCACGGGATAGTGCGGGTCCCTGTGTTTAGTCCACTTAAGTGAGGAACGCCATAGGTTTGCGTTGCCTGTAAGTAGCGCCGCAAAGTGCGAAACGACATAGGTCTGTGTAATATGTGCGAATTTCATTACCTGTGCATAGTACCATACTGTGTGGAATACCGCTAGTCTACGCTACTTTTGATTAGTACCGCAACAAGACACATAGCATGGTTCTATTTTCCTAGCGATAAGTACCATTATGAGCGGTCGATGACCTGAATTTTGGACCCGTTTCGACTACAAGCATCATCGAGTCAGTATTGTGCTTTAGAAGCTGTCCCTTGGTCAGTAATACTATACTTTAACGCTAAGTTTCTGGGAATGTAGGGCATTGCGGATCGGATCCACTGATTGTTTCAACTTCATATCCATCCATTCACTCTTCGTCCTCATGTTTTCGAATTATAGTCAGTGGAGGATTATGGATTTTTAAATTGTCATACCATTTCGTCGCATTTCGTACCATTAGGGGCCGATGACCTAGATGTTAGGACCCTTTAAACAACAAGCGTCGCCATAAGACCTATCTGTGTCGGTGCGACGTAAGGTAAATAGCAAAAAAAGAAACAAGCATCATCATCATCATCATCATCATCATCATCATCATCATCATCATCATCACCTCTCCGTTATAAAAGCTGGGACCGTTCAGGCTATATTGTCTTTTTGATCGCTCCAGTCAAGTGGTTTAGTGTGTGTTCGTAACGGAGGCAGGAGGAAGGGCTGCCTCGTCCATCTTCGAGAGGTCCACCAGATCAAGGTAATGGCAGACTAGAATGGGTACTTGTTACCCCTGTTAACTTCAACTTCTATTTTCCATTTTGTGTCTAGGTAAATCAGACTGTTAAGCGATGGAGACAGTGTTTACTGTTTGTTTTTGTTAAATGTAAGTTGTGCCTTTTATGGGCCTGGAACGTTAACAGTTTGGAGAATAGTCTCCGAGTGAGTAATTGTGTGGAGCAAAGACGCTCTTGTTCTATCATGTAAATCTGAAGCTCCGTCTCTGTTGTGTGTGGGTGGAAGCGAGCAGCAGTGCTCTCGTTAAAGTTGTAACTAGGGAGCTTCAAGTTCAGGTTGTTAAATGGTTGTTATCTGATTATTCGAGATTTTTCAAATACTGTTACTCAAGCTCACGAGCTAGACCTTGTACCTGATTTTGTTATTTACTTAGCAAATTGTAAAGTTGGAGAGGTAAAGAAACAGAAAAAGGAAGAAAGAAATATATTCCAAAATTTAAAATTTAAAATTTCGATTTAGTCTTGTCTCTATCCACCCATTCATGCCAGCACCTTCCTGCATCTCTGCGTTCCACACAGTCCCAGGAAAAACAACAACAATAAGAATAATGTAAAGTATGGAACGAGACACAAATCTAAAAAAGAGTTATATCAAAGAACAGAAGGTGCGGTTGAACTGATGAGGAAGACAAGGTTACAGTTCTATGGGCACTTCTCGAGGATGGACATTACGAAAAGAATCTTTGAATTCTTCAGGAAGAGGAGGACGGAGCTGAAATGGTTTCTAGAAGTGAGGTGGACTTGACGAAGATGGGGGTTCCGGAAGATTACATCATGGAAAGTAATCGATTTGGACAACTCGTCAAAACGTTCTGTGGTTTCCTGGAGGCTGGGGAAACACTAGTGAGAAAAGGGAGATCCTATATTGAATAATAATTCCGTGTGTCTATTTCTAGCCGAGTGCAGCCCTTGTAAGACAGACCCTCCAATGAGGGTGGGCGGCATCTCCAATGGAATTAACCAATGAAGGTTAAAATCCCCGACCCGACGGGAATCGAACCCGGGTCCCTCTGAACCGAAGGCTAGTAAGCTGACCGTTCAGCCTACGAGTCGGACCAAAGTAAACTCGTGTCCTCATCCCGAGGTGGTGCAGCTCTTTTCAGGCACACCCCCAGTGGCGGTCAGCTGCATGTAGCATTACAACCACATGCCAGCCCTCCTGCCGATTTTAAATTTCTGGCAGTACCGGTAATCGAACCTGGGCCCTCGAGGACGGCAGCTAATAACACAAACCGTTACGCTGCGGAGGCGGACATCCTATACAGAAAAACAGAAGAAGGAAGTAGGAGAGACAATGAAAATATACTGGCAGAGTAAAGTCAGATAAGGCTAAAGATACCGCAAAGATTGTCAAACGTTGTCCATAGACGGTCCAAACTGAGGAAAAGATAATAAAAAATACTAATGTTGCTTTTACGTCCCAATAACTACTTTTAAGGTTTCCAGAGACATCGAGATGCCGGAATTCTGTTTCGCATGTGTTCTTTTACCTGCCAGTAAATCTACCGACAGGGGGCTGATCTATCTGAGCATCTTCAAAGACCACCGGACTCAGCCAGAATCGAACCTGACAACTTGGGCTCAGAAAGTCAGCGCCCTAGTCGTCTGAGTCACTCAGCCCGGCTCACAAATACACACCCAATTTCTGATACGCAACATCATAGCATATCAGATAGATTTACACACACTAAATATTAGGTGGGCAAAATAAAACAGGCCCGGAAAATGTTTACAATAGGACTGACGTGGGACTGACCGTGACAGAAGATGCTGTAAATGGCGTGTCGTCTCAAAACTCACGAGTCTCAAAACTCACGAATTCCAGGAAGAGGATTAGAAAGAGTAAGTTTCTCTACCTGGGCAAATCTCGAAACTCACGGGCAGGGCCAGTTCTTCTTTAAATGGATAAATGATCACCCTATTAGCGATGGGATAATGGAATACTTTTAATAATCAAATAACTTCCATCCGATTATTTAAATAATGGAATGAATAATCAAATCAAATAATCGAATGAGTTTCAAATATCATTAAGTTATATAGCGCAGAATAATCGGATACGTCATGAATACGTTTTTCGGTTTAATGTGTCGGGTAGATAACCGATTGAAGTAAGCGAATAGATAAAGGCTTACGAAAAATAGAAATACGCCTTTTTCCAAATGAATCTCCAAATGTTGAAACTAAATGATCTCTAATATCTCTAAATAACATTCCTAATTCGAGTAAATACTGCCTTCTTGGCGCATTATGGAAGTAAGCCCCAGTACTACCAAGAGACAGTTTCTTTTAATTAGCAGTGGGCAATATACCTACTTTAATTTTATGCTGTCCGGCTGCATGCATAAATGGTTAGCAAATGGTCCAACGGACCTATGGGGTCCCGGGTTCGGTTTCCGATCGGGTGGGAGATTTTAACTTTCATTAGTTAATTCCTACGGCTCGGAGACTGGGTGTTCGTGCCGTCTTCAGCATTAGACTTCACCTTAGGTACGGCCTTATCCTCACAGACGTGCAGGTTACCTATATGGCGTCAACTCTAAAGACCTGCACCAGGCCTCTCCGGAGGCTGCACGTCACTATTGTAAATTTATGTGAAAGGGGAAAAATTCATTATATTAGCTTTAAGACAACAGAAAAGTATTTTTTAAATCATGATAATAATACACCTCGGTCTCTTTCATTCGCTAACCATTGATTTTCGTCTGTGGGATGGGGTGGCAGAATAACATTCACAGTATCCCCTGCCTGTCGTAAGAAGCGACTAAAAAGGTTCCCCAGGGGCTCTTAACTTGTTTAAGAAAAGACTACAATACTTGATAAACAACTAATAGGCAATCTGCTACCTGGGTGACTGGCCTAAGTCGGTGGATAAACATGGGTTGAAGGGAAGCGTGAGTCACCGCGCACCTCACACCTCATGCAGTAATCGCAAGAACCTGTTGTTCGGATTCTTGAATTTTGAGACTCATTAGAATGTTTACTTTAGCTACCAGTTTGTGGTCGTGAGTTTTGATACTATTTGTTACTAATTATAGCCCGTGAGTTTTCAGACTCGTGAGTTTTGAGATGTAACCGTAAATGGCCTCATCTGAAGAAATGAAAAACTGAGGATCCAAAAGTCCTGACTCCACTTCATTCAGAAACCACGGGCAGAACTAAAAACGCGAAGGTTCGTCTGGGCGATTTAAGGCATGCACAACAGTACATTAGTTAGGATGCAGATGCAGGTCCCTTTTGATAATATTTCGACACGACAGTCCCTTAATTCCAACTTGCACTGATAAACGGCGTTGAGATTTCGTCGGAATCGGTTCCAGGCTTTCCTTCACTCGAGCAATGGTTTCTGGTGTTCGGATTCTTTTCGCCCCAGAGCCTGTTTCACGCCGTCTTGCCACTAAGTTTTGCATTGCAGACTTTGCTCGAGGTTTTGCCAAAACACTTCCAGTCTTAAACTCTTGTGCAAACAGTTCCACAGAGGTTCCACGAATCGTGCTTCGCATAACACTTAACAAAGAACACGCGCTGTTTCATCGTGAGCACATTTTTGTGTTTAATTCAACTGGTCACTAACCACGTCTGATCCTCCCACTCACTCGCACGTAATGACGCAGCGACGTACTCGGGAGTTGCGGGAGATGCGCACGCACAGACAAGTGGCAGCAACCGAATGTTGCATCGAAAACACGGTTTCTAGCATTTCCTGTGATGTGCAGTTCTCCTCTTCATTAACAAGGTTCAGTTCCACGTCAGTCTCATAGATCATAAAAAAACTGTGCCGGGCCAACTGGCTCAGACGTTTGAGGCGTTAGCCTTCTCACCCCAACTTGGGAGGTTCGATCCTGGCTCAGTCCGGTGGTATTTGAAGCCGGCCCCGTGGTGTAGGGGTAGCATGCCTGCCTCTTACCCGGAGGTCCCAGGTTCGATTCCCGGCCAGGTCAGGGTATTTTACCTGGACCTGAGGGCTGCTGCGAGGTCCACTCAGACTACGTGATTAGAATTGAGGAGCTATCTGACGGTGAGACAGCGGTCCCCGGTCTAGAAAGCCAAGAATAACGGCCGAGAGGATTCGTCGTGCTGACCACACGACACCTCGTAATCTGCAGGCCTTGGGGCTGAGCAGCGGTCGCTTGGTACGCCAAGGCGCTTCAAGGGCTGTAGTGCCATGGGGTTTGGTTTGGTGGTATTTAAAGGTACTCAAGGAAGTCAGCCTCCTGTCGGTATATTTACTGGCAAGTAAAAGAACTCCTGTGGGACAAACTTCCGGCATCTCGGAGTCTCCTAAAACCGTAAAATTTGTTAGTGGGACGTAAGGAAATAAATAAAAAGTGCAGTGCACGTCATGCATAAACTTTCTGAACTCTCTCGTCTATACAAGTTTTTTATAAATTGTCTGTAAACCTTTCGATATATAAAAACACAGTACGGGCACATATTTTCAACTCAGTTTTCCTGAAGAGGTAGTAAAAACATGCCCTTACGGGTGGTTACAACATACCATGTAATCTCAAACAGTACCGCTGAATAAAGGTCAGTGACACAGACTTCAGTAAAGACCGTTCAGAACTTCCTAGATATTTCTCTTTGTTCATTGAGTATTGTTACCATTGGTGTTGTCAAACCAAAAGTTATCATCCCTGAGTCCACGCTAAATGCGTTGCTTTGTACAATGTAATCTATGAGCTGCATCATTTGCCGGCTCTCTACCCAAATGGCCGAGTTTCGAATCTCTGTGTACCCAGGGATGGCATATTCTGATGAAACGTATCGTGTAATGAGGTAGAGAAGCAGGCCTTAAAAATCTCAAGCCAAAGCCAAGTATGACCCAGGGTATCTCCATGGACCTAGTAAATAACTGCGGTAAGGCTTCGCGCTATGATGAGGCGAACAAAGCAACTCGGCCAGAAGGTACTATTGCAGTAGGAAAAACTGGAATCTATGACGGACCCAACTTATCTCTTCTTGCTCGGGAAGAACCTGTGTAGTGCTTATAGCGGAAGAAGTTGGAAAAGTACCTTGCTGAGTGTGAACGCCACCATACATAATTAACGTCTGTTTTATGCCCCACACTGGTCTACGCAAGCTCTACTCACATGTTCTCACATCACACTTATATAACGGTGAGCGATGCTCCATGCACCTCGGTCGTAAAGTCTCTCTGTGACGCGCGGTCGAGTTCTTGGTCCATGGGTTGAAATTGTTGGAGTATGGAAATGAGGCTAATGACTATTTTTATTTGTACATTCCTACAAGGAAAATAGCCATAGTTATGTAAGATAGAGCGGGACACAAAACAAGTCGACTAAATAAAGTAGACCTCATTAATGCATAACATTACACGTTTGTTATATAAGAGTAGGGTTTTCTCGGTGCTGAAGCTGAAAAGAGACTTGAGGCATCCGTAATCATCACACTAAATAGCACATATTGATTACAAATCTACGTTATTACGCGGGTCGTTATGGTCAGTGTAACTGTTATATTGCAGAGGTACGAACTAGGGAGCTTGAAGAAGGGCATTACTGCAACATTTGCCTCGATAAAATGAAGATTTCACAGCGTGATTTTACGTCTTCGGCTGAGGGAATGGGTAGATTAGATCGGAGGCATGCCGTAAGACCACTGTTATTTAATAATAATAATAATAATAATAATAATAATAATAATAATAATAATAATAATAATAATAATAATAATAATAATAATAATAATAATAATAATAATAACATGGTTCATGTTTGTGGATGGTTCATGTTTGTGGGTTACTGTTGTCACGTCCTAGTTCGTGAACCATGGGCAACAGCTGAGTGGCGTAGTAAGTGGTCCTGATAGTCGGGATACCAGTTTCTATGGAATGGGAGTGGGCATCTCGGACATATTCTGAGTCGTGGCCCTCCTTGTGCTCAGGCGGCTAGGACTATACAATTCACCGGTGGTCCATAACCCGTTAGAGGAGAGATCCTCACTTGGACTATGTACAAGTAGGGCAGCATCCTGCTTCATGAATTTACCGAGCTCAGAACACTTTAAGCAAGCCTCGGACCTATGGGAGTAATGGAGTCCCACTCCCATTTGACAGGCGAGGGACTCCTTGGAAACAACTTGGCGAACGAAATGGAATTCGATGGGGAGCTATCAATATTAATGGGGCTTATGGAAGAAAGAAGGTAGAACTGGCTGAGTCAGCAAAGAGGATGCATCTGGATGTGCTAGGAGTAAGTGATATTCGGGTAAGGGGAGATAATGAGGAAGAGATAGGAGGTTATAAGGTGTACTTGACGGGTGTTAGAAAGGGAAGGGCAGAGTCTGGGGTAGGGCTCTTTATCAGGAATACCATTGCACGCAACATAGTTTCTGTTAGGCACGTAAATGAGCGAATGATGTGAGTAGATTTGTCAGTGGGAGGAATTAGGACAAGAATTGTGTCCGTGTATTCACCATGTGAGGGTGCAGATGAGGATGAAGTTGACAAGTTTTATGAAGCATTGAGTGACATCGTGGTCAGGGTCAACAGCAAGTATAGAATAGTGCTAATGGGCGATTTCAATGCGAGAGTTGGGAATAGAACTGAAGGATACGAAAGGGTGATTGGTAAATGTGGGGAAGATATGGAAGCTAATGGGAATGGGAAGCGTTTGCTGGACTTCTGTGCTGGTATGGGTTTAGCTGTAACGAATATATTCTTCAAGCATAAGGCTATTCACCGCTACACATGGGAGTCTAGGGGTACCAGATCCATAATGGACTATATCTTAACAGATTTTGAATTCAGGAAATCTGTTAGGAATGTAAGAGTTTTTCGGGGATTTTTCGATGATACAGACCATTATCTGATCTGTAGTGAACTAAGTATCTCTAGGCCTAGGGTAAAGAAAGTGAAATCTGTCTGCAAACGAATAAGGGTAGAAAATCTCCAGGACGAGGAAATTAGACAGAAGTACATGGATATGATTAGTGAGAAGTTTCAAACAGTAGACAGTAAGCAGGTTCAGGATATAGAAAGTGAATGGGTGGCATACAGGGATGCTGTAGTAGAAACAGCAAGGGAATGCCTAGGAACAACTGTGTGTAAAGATGGGAAAAGGCGAACATCTTGGTGGAATGATGAAGTGAAAGCAGCCTGTAAACGTAAAAAGAAGGCTTATCAGAAATGGCTCCAAACAAGGGCCGAGGCAGACAGGGATTGGCACGTAGATGAAAGAAACAGAGCGAAGCAAATAGTTGTTGAATCCAAAAAGAAGTCATGGGAAGATTTTGGTAATAACCTGGAAAGGCTAGGTCAAGCAGCAGGGAAACCTTTCTGGACAGTAATAAAAAATCTTAGGAAGGGAGGGAAAAAGAAATGAACAGTGTTTTGAGTAATTCAGGTGAACTCATAATAGACCCCAGGGAATCACTGGAGAGGTGGGGGGAATATTTTGAACATCTTCTCAATGTAAAAGGAAATCATCATGGTGGTGTTGCAGACAGCCAAGCTCATGGGGAGGAGGAAAATGATGTTGGTGAAATTACGCTTGAGGAAGTGGAAAGGATAGTAAATAAACTCCATTGTCATAAGGCAGCAGGAATAGATGAAATTAGACCTGAAATGGTGAAGTATAGTGGGAAGGCAGGGATGAAATAGCTTCATAGAGTAGTAAGATTAGCATGGAGTGTTGGTAAGGTACCTTCAGATTGGACAAAAGCAGTAATTGCACCTATCTATAAGCAAGGAAACAGGAAGGATTGCAACAACTATCGAGGTATCTCATTGATTAGTATACCAGGCAAAGTATTCACAGGCATCTTGGAAGGGAGGGTGCGATCAGTCGTTGAGAGGAAGTTGGATGAAAACCAGTGTGGTTTCAGACCACAGTGGAGCTGTCAGGATCAGATATTCAGTATGCGCCAGGTAACTGAAAAATGCTACGAGAGGAATAGGCAGTTGTGTTTATGTTTCGTAGATCTAGAGAAAGCATATGACAGGGTACCGAGGGAAAAGTTGTTCGCCATACTGGGGGAGTATGGAATTAAAGATAGATTATTAAAATCAATCAAAGGCATTTATGTTGACAATTGGGCTTCAGTGAGAATTGATGGTAGAATGAGTTCTTGGTTCAGGGTACTTACAGGAGTTAGACAAGGCTGTAATCTTTCACCTTTACTGTTCGTAGTTTACATGGATCATCTGCTGAAAGGTATAAAATGGCAGGGAGGGATTCAGTTAGGTGGAAATGTAGTAAGCAGTTTGGTCTATGCTGACGACTTGGTCTTAATGGCAGACTGTGCCGAAAGCCTGCAGTCTAATATCTTGGAACTTGAAAATAGGTGCAATGGGTATGGTATGAAATTTGGCCTCTCGAAGACTAAATTGATGTCAGTAGGTAAGAAATTCAACAGAATTGAATGTCAGATTGGTGATACAAAGCTAGAACAGGTCGATAATTTCAAGTCTTTAGGTTGTGTGTTCTCCCAGGATGGTAATATAGTAAGTGAGATTGAATCAAGTTGTAGTAAAGCTAATGCAGTGAGCTCGCAGTTGCGATCAGCAGTATTCTGTAAGAAGGAAGTCAGCTCCTAGACGAAACTATCTTTACATCGGTCTGTTTTCAGACCAACTTTGCTTTACGGGAGCGAAAGCTGGGTGGACTTAGGATATCTTATTCATAAGTTAGAAGTAACAGACATGAAAGTAGCAAGAATGATTGCTGGTACAAACAGGTGGGAACAATGGCAGGAGGGTACTCAGAATGAGGAGATAAAGGCTAATTTAGGAATGAACTCGATGGATGAAGCTGTACGCATAAACCGGCTTCGGTGGTGGGGTCATGTGAGGCGAATGGAGGAGGATAGGTTACCTAGGAGAATAATGGACTCTGTTATGGAGGGTAGGAGAAGTAGAGGGAGACCAAGACGACGATGGTTAGACTCTGTTTCTAACGATTTAAAGATAAGAGGTATAGAACTAAATGAGGCCACAACACTAGTTGCAAATCGAGGATTCTGGCGACGTTTAGTAAATTCTCAGAGGCTTGCAGACTGAACGCTGAAAGGCATAACAGTATATAATGATAATGTATGTATGTATAATAATAATAATAATAATAATAATAATAATAATAATAATAATAATAATAATAATAATAATAATAATAATAATAATAATAATAATAAAATTAATCGCGAGAGTTGACCGTGCGGTTAGGGGTGCGCAGCTGTGAGCTTGGATTCCGGGAGATAGTGCGTTCGAATTTCACTGTCGGCAGCCCTGATGATGGTTTTCCTTGGTTTCCCATTTTCACACCAGACAAATGATGGTGTTGTACATTAATTCAGGCCACGGCTGCTTCCTACCCATTCCTAGCCTTTTCCTATCCCCTCGTCGCCATAAGACCTGTCTGTATCGGTGCTACGTAAAGCAACTGTTAAGGTAATAATAATAATAATAATAATAATAATAATAATAATAATAATAATAATAATAATAATAATAATAATAATAATAATGATGATAATAATAATTAACATCATCTCACTTTCGTTGTCTAGAGGTATACACTGAGACTCTGATTCCACGAGTCCTGGGTTTGATTTCGATACTGGGCTTGCTGGAGGTTTAAAATTTTGCATGAGGACTGGAACGGGATGTACTCAGTTTGGTGAAAAGTACTGGATTGAACACCAATCCTCAGTATTCTAGGAGTGGATTTTCTTCTTTTTTATCATGATGATGATCATCATCATCCGCTGGCTTCGGTGTTGGGGTCGAATGAGGAAACTGAAGGAGGATAGGCTACCCAGGAGGGTAACTGACTCGGCCATAAATAGTAAGAGAAACAGAGGGCCACCAAGGTAACGACGGATGGACTGAACTCATGAGTAATGTACAACATAGTACAACCGTCCGTAGTCCGTGGGTATTGAGGGTTCGTAGGTGTTGTGAATATGCCTCGGCCAGAGTCAACGGTGATACATGAGTTTCCACTCAAGGCATGGACATTCGGTGAGAATCGATGGGGTTCTATTTATATTTAACGCAAGGCCCTTATTATCATAACAAATAATCGTTCAACTAACTATGCAAGGTTAAAATATACCTCAACTAAATAAATAAAGATATCAAAAATGTTAGTGTCTTGGAAGGATCTTCCCAATTTAATGAAATCATAATAACTAAACAAAATTACAATAATACTTACATCGCAATGTGACTGGAAAATATTAAAATAAATGAAATCAAATTCTTCGTTGGCTAATATCATTACAATTCATAATTATTAAATTTAATTCAACTTGAAAATCCTATCGTAATGAAATCAAACATGGAACTTGCTGAAGGCTTAGTGTCACTCATAAAATCACACCAATATCATTAGTTATCCGCCCGTTATATAAAATAAAACGAAAACCTTAAATGACTCACTTATTTTTATCGTTCATTGATCCAAGATTTCATCTTTCAATACCCTATCACTCTTATTGTTCTTCTCATAAATTGCCTAAGTGCTAATCAACTTGAGTTTCCTAATAATGACCTATCATCAGCGTGGCCACCCTTAAATAAGCATCGAGCTCGATAGCGGCAGTCGCTTAAGTGCGGCCAATATCCAGTATTCGGGAGATAGTAGGTTCGAACCCCACTGTCGGCAGCCCTGAAAATGGTTTTATATGGTTTCCCATTTTCACACCAGGCAAATGATGGGGCTGTACCTTAATTAAGGCCACGGCCGCTTCCTTCCCACTCCTAGCCATTCCCTGTCCCATCGTCGCCATAAGACCTATCTGTGTCGGTGCGACGTAAAGCAACTAGCAAAACCTGAAATAAGCGATCATACATTATTTAAAGACGTTATAACTGCATTTAGCAATAATTCAATCGAATAAGAACAGCATCTCCCAGGAACTCATGTACGCCACCTAAAAAAATGCACAATGTCTGGCTAATACCATCATAATCAACAAGATCTAGAGATGATTAATAACATCTGGTCTCGCCGGGGCTGTCCTCCTGAAAGAAAATCGTGAAGATCTACTATCTACAAAGATCCATGCTACAAGCAAGTACGCAAATGAACACAACTTACACTAGGCCAGGTATTTATAATTTGCTTAATATGACATTCGACTACATCCATGTTAGTGTGATTTAATGTCAAAGACCTCTTATCAATGATCATCCGTTCAAAATATTCAGTATCCGTACAGCATCATGCCGCAAAATAATGTCTTGATGTTCGTACAACAATCTACACTCATGACCTTCGGACATGTTACATAAAAAATATTAATGACAACCTTACTGCTTGCCTATCCCTGGATTATCTTAATTTGTATGTTGAGCGCTTAAATCCACTTCTCAGTCCTAAATTCATTGAAAATCTCGAAGATTGCTTATTATGCTTCCATAATACCTATTCTCAACAAATTATTTCCTATATTAACTTCATATCACCATCTAAACATTTTATCGACGACCCTATCCTTTTGTCATTAGTAGTATAATACAGGGATTCTGCGGCCACCGCCACCTCCGGCTCCCAGTGGCCACCTCCACCTCAGCCAGTGGCCTCTTCCAGTACTGCCAACTTAACCTAACTAGCGCGACAGTACTGCCAACTTAACCTAACTAGCGCGAAATTTGAATTTGTAAACAAAGCCACGTGCTTTTTGACAGCTGTCATCGACAACAACGCATCGCTAACCTCAGTACTGCCATCTTGACGGGCCTAAACCTCAGTAGTGCCAACTTAACCTAACTAGCTCGAGATAAACAAAGCCACGTGCTTTTTGACAACCACGTGCTTTTTGACAGATTTGTAAACAAAGCCACGTGCTTTTTGACAGACAACAACGCATCGCAAACCTCAGTACTGCCATCATGACGGGCCTAAACCTCAGTAGTGCCAACTTAACCTAACTAGCATGAGGTAAACAAAGCCACGTGTTTTTTGACAGCCACGTGCTTTTTGACAGATTTGTAAACAAAGCCACGTGCTTTTTGACAGACAACAACGCATCGCTAACCTCAGTACTGCCATCTTGACGGGAATAAACCTCGGTGGTACCAACTTAACCTAACTAGCGAGAGGTAAACAAAGCCACGTGCTTTTTGACAGCCACATGCTTTTTGACAGCTGCCATCCGCCATCTTTGAGCACCGTGCTGCCCTCTTTCGTCACCTGTCATCGGCAGTGCTGCCATCTTGACGGGTCTAAACCTTAGTGCTACCAACTTAACCTAACTAGCGCGAGGTAAACAAAGCCACGTGTTTTTTGACAGCCGTCATCCGCCATCTTTAATCCATAGAGCACAGTGCTGCCCTCTTTAGCTACTTACCTTTGAAATGTGGTGGCGGATAATTTGAAAAATGCTTTTTGACAGCAGCCATATTGCATCGCAAACCTCAGTGCTGCCCTCTTTAGCTAGATACCTGTGGTAGCAGACAATTCCACGTGACAGCAGCCATCTTTAATCAAGAGAGCACCGTGCTGCCCTCTATGTGGTGGCGGCAAATTGAAAAATTCCACGTGCTCTTGTTTGGAAACAAACTCACGTGCTTTTTTGACAGCTACCATCCACCATCTTTAATCAACAGAGCACAGTGTTGTACTCTTTAGCTAGATACCTTTGAAATGTGGTGGCGGCAATTTGAAAAATTCTATGTGCTCTTGTTGGGAAACAAAGCTACGTGCTTTTTTTTGACAGCTGTCATCCGCCATCTTTAATCAATAGAGCACTGTGCTGCTATCATGCGGGCAATTTCGTTAGCTGTCATCCGCCATCTTTAATCCAGAGAGAACAGTGCTGCCCTCTATGTGGTGGCGGCAAATTGAAAAATTCCACGTGCTCTTGTTTGAAAACATACTCACATGCTTTTTTGACAGCTGTCATCCGCCATCTTTAATCCAGAGAGAACAGTGCTGCCCTCTATGTGGTGGCGGCAAATTGAAAAATTCCACGTGCTCTTGTTTGAAAACATACTCACGTGCTTTTTTGACAGCTGTCATCCGCCATCTTTAATCCAGAGAGAACAGTGCTGCACTCTATGTGGTGGCGGTAAATTCCATGTGCTTTACAAACCTATGTGATTTTCTGACAGCTGTCATCCGCCATCTTTAATCTAGAGAGAACAGTGCTGCACTCTATGTGGTGGCGGCAAATTCCACGTGCTTTACAAACCTATGCGCTTTTCTGTCATCCACCATCTTTAATCAAGAGAGCACCGTGCTGCCCTCTTTGTGGTGGCGGATAATTTGAAAAAAATTCAGCAGCCATCTTTATTCCAGAGAGAACAGTGCTGCCCTCTTTAGCTACTTACCTTTGAGGCGGTTAATTTGAAAAATTCTTTTCGACAAGCTGCCATCTTTAATCCAGAGAGAACAGTGCTGCCCTCTTTAGCTACTTACCTTTGAGGCGGTTAATTTGAAAAATTCTAGCTGCCATCTTTAATGAAAAGGGCATCGTGGTGCTATCTTGCGGGTAATATTTTACGTCACAGCTGTCATCCACCATCTTGCATTGCTAACCTTAGTGCTGCCCTCTTTAGCTACTTACCTTTGACAAGCTGTCACCCGCCATATTGCATCGCAAACCTCAGTGCTGCACTCTATGTGGTGGCGGATAACTTGAAAAAATCTTTTTGACAAGCAGCCATCTTTAATCAACAGAGCACCGTGCTGCCATCTTTAGCTACTACCATCTTACATCGCTTACCTCGCTGCTGCACTCTATGTGGTGGCGGTTAATTCGAACAAGTTTAATCACGCATCGGGTAAGCTAGAGTAAGCACGTGCTGTTGTGATGACATCATCATACATGTTTAGACTTGTCCGTTTTCTTAAGAGTAAGTCGATGTAAAGGAATGTGGTAGCGGTAAATTCGAACGAGTTTAAACATGCATCGGGAAAGCTAGAGTAAGCAAGTGCTGTTGTGATGACGTCATTGTGCATGTTTAGACCTGATCGTTTTTCTTAAGAGTAAGTCGGTGTAAAGCAATGCAATAAGTACAACATTTTTTGAATGCGATCAAATATTTATTTACAAATGTACTACAACAGTGTTCGTTTTTGCTGCTGACAAGGTTGGTGTGCTTCTTAACAACGTATGCTTCCGAAATGCCTCCTGCAACATTCAAATTAAACAAAGCATTTAGAAATATATTATACTAAGTATGTTATGCTTTACAGAGAAGATCATGTACTTCTTACCTTGCTGTTATTCCTTTTCGGAATCATCATCATCATCATGAAGTACTAGAGAAAGTTCATTCATACACTGTGTACAGTGTTCAATCCTCGGATTTGGTCCATCCCAATCATCATCACCATTTTCTCCTCGATGCTTGTAATGTCGCTCACAATTTCTGCATAAAGCTACTTCGATTGACATCTTACTGTGTAGAGGAAGGATGTCCCAAAAATTATGTACGTAAGAGGCAGCGTACGTATATAAAAATCCTGGTGGTAAGTATTGAATAAGATGTTTCGGCATCGATGATCTACGTTTATAGAACATCTTAATAGCCTCACTCACTCGTGAAACATAAATAAGATGTTGCGTATGAGCATGCAAACAGCATGCACATTTACAGTTTTGTTCCATAGCGTACGATGTCGAAGCACACACTAATGAAAATGATAAAGATCTATTCTTATTTATAGTCTCGTAACAATATTCGTTAGCGGATGGTAAGTAACATCACTCATATGAATAATAAGACAATAGGCTGCTGTGTTAGCAGGAATGTTTTCAGATGTTTCAAATTCTAAACGAATATCAACTGGAGATTCTTTTATAGATTCTTCATGATAAGAGCAGTCTATAACTACAATCGGTGCTTTATTTTTAAATTCTTGAGGTGTAAATAGCGGACGATCTTCTTTCTGATAATACGATGATTGAAATTTACAAAACATGTCATAGAGCATCCCAAACTTATTTTTCTCAAAGTTAATGTCGATGTTTTCGTAGGGATACGTAATTCCATTGAGATATAGTCTAACGTGTCTTAATTTGCAGTGATCAAACAGTGAGCTATCTTTTTCGTGATTGAATTTACGATTAGTTTGAAATCCAAAAATAATGTACACGGGCTTCTCAGTAAAACGTGATGTTTTAACTGCCCAGCTATGCTTGTTTGTAGGTGGTAACACAGGATATTCATGCAGCTCCCAACTTCTAAAACGTATAGGTAATGGTGTATCATTTTCTACAATCTTGAGCAATCGAAGTTTTTCACGATCAGATAAGGTTACATGTGGGATCCGCCACAGTATACGATGCAGTGTTATTTTCGATTCTACAGGTGTTTCTACTGCTTTAAGAGAATTGTAATCACTTCGATCACGGATTAGAATAAGCTCTTGTTTTACGTTGATTATAATACGTGTAAAGTCTTCTGCGAATCCAAAAATATGTTTCAGTGATAACATACCCGTAAAAGTTCCATCCTCATTAATCATCCAGTTGTTAGTAGATTTTGGACACCATCCAGCCATCCGCAAAAGATTACTTTCTTCATCACAGAAAGAAGGGTAGAGTTTCATTGCGCTTGTAATACCAACATTCTTCGTTCGATCTATTTCAACATTATTTACTTCATATCGCGCTTCAGAAAAGAGAAAAGCTAGAGCATGGTTGTTTAGTTGTGAAGTGCTTGGTCCACTTCCATCAGACTTTTCTAATCGTCCTTCAATATAGAGGTAGCTTTCGTGTGGTAAGGTGTAAACATCTTGTTGATTAATAATAAAATGAATTTCATCATTGTTATTTAATCCAAACGTAAAAGGTTGATAAGAATGAAGCTCACTTCGTACTACACCTTCACGACTTTCTACTGTATTCGTAATGTCTAGCATTTCTTCCATTCTGTTGTAGTAGTGTATATCCTAAATCTTGGAGTATCTGCTTATGGGTATCTGTTAACTCGATGAGTCTCTGCACACATGTAGTATGCCTTCGGAATGTACACCGTGTTTTATAGATGGTTTTCATACTGGTTTAAGATGTAGTTTGTAAGCTACGTACGCGTGCTGATATAAATGAATAAGCTGATTATGTTTATTTACAAGTCTAAGAGTAATGTTGCTAATGTGTTTTACAGACACAGGATGATAAAGAACTACTGCTGGTTTCTCACAAATAGTATATCCACGTTCCTCTGTAACAATAAAGTCGTGCAGGACGTGCGAAGGTTGTAGATTACTATTCAAGTCTGTAATAATATTACAAGTAATGTTCACATTATAATCATCGAAGAGTTTTATAGGTTGATCAGACTCGTAACGTACGTTCGGTAGGAGCTCCCTCGATGAAAATCCAAGCAGTGGACCAATCGAATCAGGTTGTGATTTGAAGTCAATCTTAAATGATGATTCAATAACACATTTGTGCGTAATGTTGCTTATAGTGATTGAGAACTTGTAATTATGATTACTAAAACTATCTTCCCCAAACTGATCAATTAACGTACTTTCAATATAGTCGTGAATATCATCTACTGTATAACTACCTGAGGGTAGTGTTAGCACATACTCATCGTAATAGAACTTGTTTAAACCATCACGCCCATTATAGATTTTATTGTAGCTTTCAAACGATACTAGTCCAAGACTATGCGGCTGATAACCAAGTTCGATTGGCGGATTAAAATAGATGGTTGTTTCAGGTCCTTCTCCACGTACAGCAAACGTTCTTTCACTGTTCGTCATCACGTAGACACTAATACACTTTCTCTACTGTCTGGGTTTGATATAAGAACATAAGACATAATCGTCCGCACATGCGTGTATTAAAGTTTTGCACACGGTTTTTATTGTAAACAATGTCTGCACTGCTTCCGAAATAACGTATGAGCTCAAAAGGAGGAGGTAAATCTCCATAGCTATCAAAATACCATACTTTAGATTTACGTTTTACATAAGCAACGTAATGAGTTCCAGGTCCACGACTGTCGTCCAAGTTAATTACGGCACTTTCACGTTCACGTGGACGTGCTGGTAGTTGATCACGCATATACACTCCTCGAAAATAATGAATTCCTAGTTGTTTAGCAAACGTAAAAACTTCATCATGCGTTAGAGCTCGATATGGCAGTGCATTCAGTAGACGTTTTTTGGAGAAATGTAGATACCAAGCCCTTTCTTGTATGGCGCTAGCTTCATGTTCACACCTTTGCCTCGTAACGCAATTGCCTCCATCGTCTTGTTATGACGTTCACTCTCTTTCAACTGTTGTTTCGCTTCTTCTACAGCTTTGACAGTTCTCGCTACAGCACTAGCACCACCTAGCAATGACCCTAAAGCTGCTAAGCCAGCAAACAGCGCAGGAAGAAATCCTCCTCGTTTTGGTACAGGAATAATTCGCGCACGTTTACTAAATATTGCTCTGCACTTTGGAGAAATTCTCGCTCTTGCTGCGCGTAACGCCTTAGTAATAGCTACACGAGGATTGTATTCCCCTCGAATAGCTTTTTGCGCAGCCTTTATAACATCTTTCCATCCAACAGTTTTTACTTTCTTCTTCTTCTTCATGTCGTTTGGATATCGTTGTTTCACCATGCTGGACACGACTTTACTAGTCAAGAGCAAATCATAAACTAACCGTTGCCTCTTGTTTCGTTTAATATATATATATTACTATTACGTACTTTATGATTCAGTTATCATGAAGATTATAAAGCAGCAAGACACGCTACCTGTTACCGACATTGTACCACATCTCTTACCTAGTTCTAGTACAACTACAAGAAAACGTCATGGAACGTTGTTTCCTTTTACTGTGCGATGTATTATATCAGGTCCGTCGGGATGCGGTAAAACAAATCTTTTACTCACACTTATTACTTCTGTAAATGGTATACGCTTCGAGAATATTTACGTTTTCGCAAAGTCACTCTATCAGCCGCTATATACTATTCTACAAACTGTAATGCACGATCTAGTTAAAGATGGAATAAGATATTTTAAATTTAATTCACATGAGCAAGTACCATCACCAGACGATGTGCTTCCTAATTCTCTAATGATCTTTGATGATGTCGCAACAGAACAGCAAAACGTTATTCGTGCATTCTTTAGTATGGGTCGACATAAATATGTTGATTGCATCTATTTGTGCCAAACCTATTCTCGTGTGCCCAAGCAGTTGATACGCGACAACGCGAATGTTATTGTGCTTTTACGGCAAGATGAGCGCAACATGCGACATGTGTATAACGATCATGTTAACACTGATATGACATTCGATGACTTTAAACGTATGTGTGCTAAATGTTGGTCATTACACCGTTACAGCTTTTTAGTTATTGATAAAGAAAGTGATGTACAGCATGGACGATATCGCATGGGTTTCGATCATTTTATATGCATTAACACAGAATTACAGTAACTACTTGATTAAAAACCACCATCATGTTAACATCTAGCAAGGAGATCACAAAACATATCATCCAAGCTCGAAACAATATTCGACGGAAATTTAAAGAGCTTAAACGTATTCAAGCAGACACGGATTTATTTTTAAAAACACAACTAAGTACACCACTCAAAGAAATTTTTAATTCTACTTCATTACCGCAGTCTACTTCAAGTTTTGCTTCTATGCAAACATCATATCATAAAGAGAAGCATGAAGAAGAAAAGCATGAAGAAGATACGGAAGAGAAGAAGCAGGATTTAGATCAAGAAGAGGAAGATAAGGAAGAAGAAGAAGAAGAACTTAATGATGCATCACCATCTAAGCGTGTTGAGTTTTTAACTACAGATGTTATTGCAGAAACACCTACTACATCGACGCAAAATCTACCATCTTTGTCTGAGGTTATGATTACACCAGAGTATCGCAATCAGTTTAGAACTTTTATTCAAGATACCTATGGATCTCTCTTTGCACCTTATATAGAAAAGCTTTTTACAGGACAAACTGACACTACCTATGGTATTCGCTACGAAGATGACTGTTTCCGGATAGGAAATTCAAATGTTAAGATTAATAGCAACAAACTCATTGTAAAAGCTGTTACCTATAAACCTA
This sequence comes from Anabrus simplex, assembly GCF_040414725.1. Classification (NCBI taxonomy): domain Eukaryota; kingdom Metazoa; phylum Arthropoda; class Insecta; order Orthoptera; family Tettigoniidae; genus Anabrus; species Anabrus simplex. The sequence goes on along the minus strand of NC_090266.1, from coordinate 969,460,303 downwards.
CGAAAGGACTCTTAGAACTTCTTTTCTCACGAATACCTGACAAGGATATAATTTTACAAGATGATCTTAAAAAGTATAAAGCAATACTATTTGCTACCGATGCAACACGACGTAATTACAAGAGAACAGAAGCTGTAAATGCGAATAAGAGTTACAAGTATCGTGAGTTTATTTCTAAGCTGTTTCCGACTGCACGTAGTCTAGACGTTATCTACAAGCCTTTGTTGCCGTATGTGGATGTAAGATACTGGAATGACCCAAACTTACTCGTTGAACGATTACAACTTTTAAGAGCATCGCAAGAGGCTGGTCACACTGGTCACGGATCAGAAATTCTAGAAATAGAAAGAGAACTACGTTATGCCGGTATTATTTTATAATGGCTCGTCAAGAGAAGATCTCACCTGTAAAGGTAAACATCGCACATGAGTTACATAAACCAGCACGTCGCACCTACTGTCGCAGACGCGTTATTACACGAGGAAAAGATGATCTCTGGCAAGCAGACTTAGTAGAAATGATTCCATATGCTTCTAGTAATAAGGGCTATAAGTATCTACTTACTGTTATCGATGTGTACTCAAAGTTTGCTTTTGCACAACCCGTGCGTTCTAAAACAGCAGCTCAAGTTAAAGAAGCATTTAAACATATTGTTGAAGAATCGAAACGCTGCCCAAGGCTTCTTCAAACTGATCAAGGTAAAGAGTTTTACAACAAGGATTTTTCTTCTTACCTCAAGTTACTTGGCATTCAACACTACTCTACGTTCAGTAATCTCAAGGCAAGTGTTGTAGAACGCTTTAATCGTACACTCAAAACAATGATGTGGCGAGAATTTAAAGCGCAAGGTTCATATCGTTGGATTGATCTGCTACCTAGACTTTTATCTACCTACAACGATACACCTCATCGCACTATCGGAACAAAGCCACGTCTTGTTACAAAGAATACACCTCGTCTAGATGCTATTCATCTTGTAATCAAAACAGCTGATCCACGTCGCTATCGCTTTAAAGAAGGTGATTTCGTTCGCATCAGCAAACACAAGTCTATCTTTGCAAAAGGATACACACCTAACTGGAGCACTGAAATTTTTCAAATCAGAAGTGTTAAGCTTACTAATCCAGTTACGTATTTACTTCGCGATCTCAGAGGACAGCCTATTGAAGGAGGATTCTACATCGAAGAACTGCAGAAAACAAAATATCCTGATCACTATTTAGTTGAACGTGTTATTCGACGTCGTGGTAATAAACTGTATGTTAAATGGCTTGGTTTTAATAACAGCTTTAATTCATGGATTAATAAAGAGGATGTACTTTAAATCTTATGTGTGTTTTCTTTTAATCCTCTACGTTTCCTTTCTTCTAAGTCACTAGGACATGCTGTAGGATTAAACAACACCTGTAATATGTTTCGATAATTCATATTTATTTTAGACTATATACATACATTTTTATCCTTTGTTCATGTTACGGTCTTTGTCACTCAGTTTTTCGTTTTATTGCACCAACAACGACAAGTGCTGCTATATTCTTCTGAGCAGCTAAAGCACTAGGTAATAACACATACACACACACACACAGCATAACTTTACGAAGCAGATTTTAACAGCTACACTCTATGCAGGCAGCATGTAACTACGTATCAGGCGAACGTGTTCTAGGGCCGCAGGGGAGATGAAGCACGAAGAAAAGAAGATCAATCACTCTATTGATGAGTCCACGCCAAACATGCTTCCTCATCTTTCTCCCAGCACGTTTCTTCACCTTTTCCTTGTTTACTCTCTCCACAGCCATGATAAGTGTTTATAAGCGAAGACAACTCGTTAGTTTTAGGTCCGTGATACAGTTTAATTAGTTGACATGTACGGCACTGTCTCACAGAAGGTCTTCTAGCTAAACTCACGTGTTCATGATGTAAACTACACGTTTGAAGCTCTGACAAAACAGGATCTTGAGTCCACTCACGAGGCACCTTATCCCAAATCTTCTTTACAGCATTCGCAGCTACATTAACCAAAAATGCCTTTGGTAATGCATTTAACTCTTCTTCAGTAAAAGTGTTTAGTTTCTTTTTGCATGCATAAAACTTTACGATCGCCTTTTCAACTGCGTTACACTTAGTATCTGTTAGAAATGACATGATGTCTTTACTCTACAAATGTTTCTTTTACACTAAGGTTATTTCGACACTGCACTTTACATATGTTGTTCACTTCCCGACATGCACTGCGACACAACCAATCAAAGAGCATGCATACATGTTGTAAAGACTGTTTAGTTGTTTCTCTACTATGCTCTTTCGGAAGAGTTTTAAATGATGGGCACCCCAATTCATGCATGTCGATAACTTCACATGATGATGGTAGAAAATCACGCAACCATTCTTTCTTTTCACAACCCTTTAAAAGAACAAGATCTGCTCTTGACAAATGTGCATTCATCATTAAAGGTAGAAAACGATAAGGTATTCCTTTTTCTTCCCACTTCAAACCTAAATTGTTTTCAATCCACTGAGTCTGCTTTTTATCTTCATCTGTTTGCAAACAGTAAGGGAACGGTGGACTAAATACTAAACTAACAAGTTTTGGTGCCCACAACACACAGCAATCTAACACAGCCACCTCTTTAAACACAAACTTGTTTCCGTTTACTTTAAAGCCTTGCACATCAACTATTAATGTTTTCGTCATGTTTGCACTCCACACTCTATCACTGTTTCCCGAAGACTAAAGCTTTTAGTCAACGAACGGGTTTAAACATGCATGATAACGTCATCACTGCAGCACGTGCTTACTCTAGCTTACCCGATGCGTGATTAAACTTGTTCGAATTAACCGCCACCACATAGAGTGCAGCAGCGAGGTAAGCGATGTAAGATGGCGGTAGCTAAAGATGTCAGCACGGTGCTCTGCCTCTTACGTACATAATTTTTGGGACATCCTTCCTCTACACAGTAAGATGTCAATCGAAGTAGCTTTATGCAGAAATTGTGAGCGACATTACAAGCATCGAGGAGAAAATGGTGATGATGATTGGGATGGACCAAATCCGAGGATTGAACACTGTACACAGTGTATGAATGAACTTTCTCTAGTACTTCATGATGATGATGATGATTCCGAAAAGGAATAACAGCAAGGTAAGAAGTACATGATCTTCTCTGTAAAGCATAACATACTTAGTATAATATATTTCTAAATGCTTTGTTTAATTTGAATGTTGCAGGAGGCATTTCGGAAGCATACGTTGTTAAGAAGCACACCAACCTTGTCAGCAGCAAAAACGAACACTGTTGTAGTACATTTGTAAATAAATATTTGATCGCATTCAAAAAATGTTGTACTTATTGCATTGCTTTACACCGACTTACTCTTAAGAAAAACGATCAGGTCTAAACATGCACAATGACGTCATCACAACAGCACTTGCTTACTCTAGCTTTCCCGATGCATGTTTAAACTCGTTCGAATTTACCGCTACCACATTCCTTTACATCGACTTACTCTTAAGAAAACGGACAAGTCTAAACATGTATGATGATGTCATCACAACAGCACGTGCTTACTCTAGCTTACCCGATGCGTGATTAAACTTGTTCGAATTAACCGCCACCACATAGAGTGCAGCAGCGAGGTAAGCGATGTAAGATGGTAGTAGCTAAAGATGGCAGCACGGTGCTCTGTTGATTAAAGATGGCTGCTTGTCAAAAAGATTTTTTCAAGTTATCCGCCACCACATAGAGTGCAGCACTGAGGTTTGCGATGCAATATGGCGGGTGACAGCTTGTCAAAGGTAAGTAGCTAAAGAGGGCAGCACTAAGGTTAGCAATGCAAGATGGTGGATGACAGCTGTGACGTAAAATATTACCCGCAAGATAGCACCACGATGCCCTTTTCATTAAAGATGGCAGCTAGAATTTTTCAAATTAACCGCCTCAAAGGTAAGTAGCTAAAGAGGGCAGCACTGTTCTCTCTGGATTAAAGATGGCAGCTTGTCGAAAAGAATTTTTCAAATTAACCGCCTCAAAGGTAAGTAGCTAAAGAGGGCAGCACTGTTCTCTCTGGAATAAAGATGGCTGCTGAATTTTTTTCAAATTATCCGCCACCACAAAGAGGGCAGCACGGTGCTCTCTTGATTAAAGATGGTGGATGACAGAAAAGCGCATAGGTTTGTAAAGCACGTGGAATTTGCCGCCACCACATAGAGTGCAGCACTGTTCTCTCTAGATTAAAGATGGCGGATGACAGCTGTCAGAAAATCACATAGGTTTGTAAAGCACATGGAATTTACCGCCACCACATAGAGTGCAGCACTGTTCTCTCTGGATTAAAGATGGCGGATGACAGCTGTCAAAAAAGCACGTGAGTATGTTTTCAAACAAGAGCACGTGGAATTTTTCAATTTGCCGCCACCACATAGAGGGCAGCACTGTTCTCTCTGGATTAAAGATGGCGGATGACAGCTGTCAAAAAAGCATGTGAGTATGTTTTCAAACAAGAGCACGTGGAATTTTTCAATTTGCCGCCACCACATAGAGGGCAGCACTGTTCTCTCTGGATTAAAGATGGCGGATGACAGCTAACGAAATTGCCCGCATGATAGCAGCACAGTGCTCTATTGATTAAAGATGGCGGATGACAGCTGTCAAAAAAAAGCACGTAGCTTTGTTTCCCAACAAGAGCACATAGAATTTTTCAAATTGCCGCCACCACATTTCAAAGGTATCTAGCTAAAGAGTACAACACTGTGCTCTGTTGATTAAAGATGGTGGATGGTAGCTGTCAAAAAAGCACGTGAGTTTGTTTCCAAACAAGAGCACGTGGAATTTTTCAATTTGCCGCCACCACATAGAGGGCAGCACGGTGCTCTCTTGATTAAAGATGGCTGCTGTCACGTGGAATTGTCTGCTACCACAGGTATCTAGCTAAAGAGGGCAGCACTGAGGTTTGCGATGCAATATGGCTGCTGTCAAAAAGCATTTTTCAAATTATCCGCCACCACATTTCAAAGGTAAGTAGCTAAAGAGGGCAGCACTGTGCTCTATGGATTAAAGATGGCGGATGACGGCTGTCAAAAAACACGTGGCTTTGTTTACCTCGCGCTAGTTAGGTTAAGTTGGTAGCACTAAGGTTTAGACCCGTCAAGATGGCAGCACTGCCGATGACAGGTGACGAAAGAGGGCAGCACGGTGCTCAAAGATGGCGGATGGCAGCTGTCAAAAAGCATGTGGCTGTCAAAAAGCACGTGGCTTTGTTTACCTCTCGCTAGTTAGGTTAAGTTGGTACCACCGAGGTTTATTCCCGTCAAGATGGCAGTACTGAGGTTAGCGATGCGTTGTTGTCTGTCAAAAAGCACGTGGCTTTGTTTACAAATCTGTCAAAAAGCACGTGGCTGTCAAAAAACACGTGGCTTTGTTTACCTCATGCTAGTTAGGTTAAGTTGGCACTACTGAGGTTTAGGCCCGTCATGATGGCAGTACTGAGGTTTGCGATGCGTTGTTGTCTGTCAAAAAGCACGTGGCTTTGTTTACAAATCTGTCAAAAAGCACGTGGTTGTCAAAAAGCACGTGGCTTTGTTTATCTCGAGCTAGTTAGGTTAAGTTGGCACTACTGAGGTTTAGGCCCGTCAAGATGGCAGTACTGAGGTTAGCGATGCGTTGTTGTCGATGACAGCTGTCAAAAAGCACGTGGCTTTGTTTACAAATTCAAATTTCGCGCTAGTTAGGTTAAGTTGGCAGTACTGTCGCGCTAGTTAGGTTAAGTTGGCAGTACTGGAAGAGGCCACTGGCTGAGGTGGAGGTGGCCACTGGGAGCCGGAGGTGGCGGTGGCCGCAGAATCCCTGTATTATACTACTGTCATTCACCATACTTTCAAGCGCACCATGCTTATTCACAATTACTCCAAGAAATTCACAAGCATCTATCCGAAGAAACATTAGCATCATTACAAGACATGTCACAGTTATCACGGCACCAATCTCACGGAATATTCGCAACTGTACAATGTACGCACATGAAATTATCACACAAGAAGACCTTTTAAAATATACATTAAATCATATCACCTCACAACATATTCACGCAGTGCTATTATGATTCAAGAAAACGTCTCTATACATTCACGGTAATCACAAAGAAATCCCGGGTAATTCACGACAAACATCCATATTCTACAAGTCGAATCTCGCGTGGGTCAAATGATGTCAATACCTTCGCATTAAATTTAACAGTAGTCACAAGTATCACTGGCCACTTGCGACGAGCGCATTAGGTCATTCAAGCTGTTTAATTAATGTCACTTCATCATGAAATGAAATAAAATCTACTCTACTACTACTATGCGTTCTACAAGATAGAATAAAGGAGATGAAATCTTGGGTACTTATCAATGAAGATCACCTAACACTGCTCTCGTCTCTCCATTCTATCGGTCTCAGTTTGGCATTCATTTTAGCATCATTCCGGGCCTGTTAGGACACTAATCCTCTTACGCCCACATGTCGGCTTTCATCATTACATCACAGGAATAACCTTCAATCATTGTGAGCCCAAAGACATGAAACTTGTATAAATAGAAATAGTACAATGATATAGGCGTTTTATAATATTCCAATATTATACCAAAAACACTCGCCTTATTTAACAACAAATATTGAATCGTTATTTAATACAGTATTATTATCTCCATAACATGTCTTTCATTGTTTTTCCTTTAAATTCTACTATTCCAAATAGCTTCTTCTTAATGCGTGTTAATCGTTTCAATCTCAGTTTAGCTTTTTTTTTTCTTACAATACAATTGTTCATAAAAACAAAAGTCCATTAAGAATTGTTACGTTAATAATATTGGTCCGCGTTTCATATCTTCTGCTAAGTTCGTCAGTTTATAACCTCTTTTCCAGATGTTTTTGACATTTGAGGAATAAACTATGTGATAACGTCATCTTTTCTGATTAGGAAGTTGTACAAAGCAACGCTTTACCATTTATTTGTCTTCATGACGTATACAATCGATTTATCTCTTCAGCGCCTTTATGATCATTTAACCTATAACGTTAAATCACGGCCTCCACCGCGTTATTGCTGGACATAAATGCCATATGGTAGACTTGCTTCTTCTTGCTGTTGAAAATGTAAACTTTACTTTCTAGCCTCTGCTTATATATTAAAGTAGCAAGATACCCGTGATTTGCTACGGATTATACTGAAATTTATAATTGAATGCTTATTGTTTTACATATAATCCGCCGAAATTCGCGATCTGATTCGTTTTCTGAGAAAATCCGCCAAAATTCGCGATCTGAGTCGTTTTCTAATAGATTACGGCAAGTTTTCTCCCATTATTCAATCTTTCTTTCCAGCAATCGACCACCCGGTCAGTTGGGTCCCTAAATTTTGCCATCTTTTCCTATAAGCATTTTTATTATGGATCAAATCCTTCAGGAGATCCGGCGTGGTGTCGTCTTGGGTGTCTTGGCGGTACTGAACTCGCGGCCGGACTGCATTCTTAGTCATTACCCGTCCAGGACCAGTTTCCAGCGTGGTCCGCACATTTGACGACGGTCCAGAACATTATTATTATTATTATTATTATTATTATTATTATTATTATTATTATTATTATTATTATTATTATTATTATTATTATAGATGTTCTGGACCCCACAGCAAAACGCCT